>NC_090752.1:42920332-43260332 GCF_036898095.1 Palaemon carinicauda
ATCCTCAAGATGATGGGTACAAAGAAAGAAAGAATAAATGAAAGAAAAAATCCTCAAGATGATGGGTACAAAGAAAGAAAGAATAAATGAAAGAAAAAAGAATCCTCAAGATGATGGGTACAAAGAAAGAAAGAATAAATGAAAGAAAAAAGAATCCTCAAGATGATGGGTACAAAGAAAGAAAGAATAAATGAAAGAAAAAAGAATCCTCAAGATGATGGGTACAAAGAAAGAAAGAATAAATGAAAGAAAAAAAGAATCCTCAAGATGATGGGTACAAAGAAAGAAAGAATAAATGAAAGAAAAAAAGAATCCTCAAGATGATGGGTACAAAGAAAGAAAGAATAAATGAAAGAAAAAAAGAATCCTCAAGATGACGGGTACAAAGAAAGAAAGAATAAATGAAAGAAAAAAAGAATCCTCAAGATGACGGGTACAAAGAAAGAAAGAATAAATGAAAGAAAAAAGAATCCTCAAGATGATGGGTACAAAGAAAGAAAGAATAAATGAAAGAAAAAAAGAATCCTCAAGATGACGGGTACAAAGAAAGAAAGAATAAATGAAAGAAAAAAGAATCCTCAAGATGATGGGTACAAAGAAAGAAAGAATAAAGGAAAGAAAAAAGAATCCTCAAGATGACGGGTACAAAGAAAGAAAGAATAAATGAAAGAAAAAAGAATCCTCAAGATGATGGGTACAAAGAAAGAAAGAATAAATGAAAGAAAAAAAGAATCCTCAAGATGACGGGTACAAAGAAAGAAAGAATAAATGAAAGAAAAAAGAATCCTCAAGATGACGGGTACAAAGAAAGAAAGAATAAATGAAAGAAAAAAGAATCCTCAAGATGACGGGTACAAAGAAAGAAAGAATAAATGAAAGAAAAAAGAATCCTCAAGATGACGGGTACAAAGAAAGAAAGAATAAATGAAAGAAAAAAAGAATCCTCAAGATGACGGGTACAAAGAAAGAAAGAATAAATGAAAGAAAAAAGAATCCTCAAGATGACGGGTACAAAGAAAGAAAGAATAAATGAAAGAAAAAAAATCCTCAAGATGACGGGTACAAAGAAAGAAAGAATAAATGAAAGAAAAAAGAATCCTCAAGATGACGGGTACAAAGAAAGAAAGAATAAATGAAAGAAAAAAGAATCCTCAAGATGACGGGTACAAAGAAAGAAAGAATAAATGAAAGAAAAAAGAATCCTCAAGATGACGGGTACAAAGAAAGAAAGAATAAATGGAAAGAAAAAAGAATCCTCAAGATGATGGGTACAAAGAAAGAAAGAATAAATGAAAGAAAAAAGAATCCTCAAGATGACGGGTACAAAGAAAGAAAGAATAAATGAAAGAAAAAAGAATCCTCAAGATGATGGGTACAAAGAAAGAAAGAATAAATGAAAGAAAAAAAGAATCCTCAAGATGACGGGTACAAAGAAAGAAAGAATAAATGAAAGAAAAAAGAATCCTCAAGATGACGGGTACAAAGAAAGAAAGAATAAATGAAAGAAAAAAAGAATCCTCAAGATGACGGGTACAAAGAAAGAAAGAATAAATGAAAGAAAAAAGAATCCTCAAGATGACGGGTACAAAGAAAGAAAGAATAAATGAAAGAAAAAAAGAATCCTCAAGATGACGGGTACAAAGAAAGAAAGAATAAATGAAAGAAAAAAGAATCCTCAAGATGACGGGTACAAAGAAAGAAAGAATAAATGAAAGAAAAAAAGAATCCTCAAGATGACGGGTACAAAGAAAGAAAGAATAAATGAAAGAAAAAAGAATCCTCAAGATGACGGGTACAAAGAAAGAAAGAATAAAGAAAGAAAAAAAAATCCTCAAGATGACGGGTACAAAGAAAGAAAGAATAAATGAAAGAAAAAAGAATCCTCAAGATGACGGGTACAAAGAAAGAAAGAATAAATGAAAGAAAAAAAATCCTCAAGATGACGGGTACAAAGAAAGAAAGAATAAATGAAAGAAAAAAAGAATCCTCAAGATGACGGGTACAAAGAAAGAAAGAATAAATGAAAGAAAAAAGAATCCTCAAGATGACGGGTACAAAGAAAGAAAGAATAAATGAAAGAAAAAAAGAATCCTCAAGATGACGGGTACAAAGAAAGAAAGAATAAATGAAAGAAAAAAGAATCCTCAAGATGACGGGTACAAAGAAAGAAAGAATAAATGAAAGAAAAAAAGAATCCTCAAGATGACGGGTACAAAGAAAGAAAGAATAAATGAAAGAAAAAAGAATCCTCAAGATGACGGGTACAAAGAAAGAAAGAATAAATGAAAGAAAAAAAATCCTCAAGATGACGGGTACAAAGAAAGAAAGAATAAATGAAAGAAAAAAGAATCCTCAAGATGACGGGTACAAAGAAAGAAAGAATAAATGAAAGAAAAAAAGAATCCTCAAGATGACGGGTACAAAGAAAGAAAGAATAAATGAAAGAAAAAAGAATCCTCAAGATGACGGGTACAAAGAAAGAAAGAATAAATGAAAGAAAAAAAGAATCCTCAAGATGACGGGTACAAAGAAAGAAAGAATAAATGAAAGAAAAAAGAATCCTCAAGATGACGGGTACAAAGAAAGAAAGAATAAATGAAAGAAAAAAAGAATCCTCAAGATGACGGGTACAAAGAAAGAAAGAATAAATGAAAGAAAAAAGAATCCTCAAGATGACGGGTACAAAGAAAGAAAGAATAAATGAAAGAAAAAAAGAATCCTCAAGATGACGGGTACAAAGAAAGAAAGAATAAATGAAAGAAAAAAGAATCCTCAAGATGACGGGTACAAAGAAAGAAAGAATAAATGAAAGAAAAAAAGAATCCTCAAGATGACGGGTACAAAGAAAGAAAGAATAAATGAAAGAAAAAAGAATCCTCAAGATGACGGGTACAAAGAAAGAAAGAATAAATGAAAGAAAAAAAGAATCCTCAAGATGACGGGTACAAAGAAAGAAAGAATAAATGAAAGAAAAAAGAATCCTCAAGATGACGGGTACAAAGAAAGAAAGAATAAATGAAAGAAAAAAAGAATCCTCAAGATGACGGGTACAAAGAAAGAAAGAATAAATGAAAGAAAAAAAGAATCCTCAAGATGACGGGTACAAAGAAAGAAAGAATAAATGAAAGAAAAAAAGAATCCTCAAGATGACGGGTACAAAGAAAGAAAGAATAAATGAAAGAAAAAAAGAATCCTCAAGATGACGGGTACAAAGAAAGAAAGAATAAATGAAAGAAAAAAGAATCCTCAAGATGACGGGTACAAAGAAAGAAAGAATAAATGAAAGAAAAAAAGAATCCTCAAGATGACGGGTACAAAGAAAGAAAGAATAAATGAAAGAAAAAAGAATCCTCAAGATGACGGGTACAAAGAAAGAAAGAATAAATGAAAGAAAAAAAGAATCCTCAAGATGACGGGTACAAAGAAAGAAAGAATAAATGAAAGAAAAAAGAATCCTCAAGATGACGGGTACAAAGAAAGAAAGAATAAATGAAAGAAAAAAAGAATCCTCAAGATGACGGGTACAAAGAAAGAAAGAATAAATGAAAGAAAAAAGAATCCTCAAGATGACGGGTACAAAGAAAGAAAGAATAAATGAAAGAAAAAAAGAATCCTCAAGATGACGGGTACAAAGAAAGAAAGAATAAATGAAAGAAAAAAGAATCCTCAAGATGACGGGTACAAAGAAAGAAAGAATAAATGAAAGAAAAAAAGAATCCTCAAGATGACGGGTACAAAGAAAGAAAGAATAAATGAAAGAAAAAAAGAATCCTCAAGATGACGGGTACAAAGAAAGAAAGAATAAATGAAAGAAAAAAAGAATCCTCAAGATGACGGGTACAAAGAAAGAAAGAATAAATGAAAGAAAAAAGAATCCTCAAGATGACGGGTACAAAGAAAGAAAGAATAAATGAAAGAAAAAAAGAATCCTCAAGATGACGGGTACAAAGAAAGAAAGAATAAATGAAAGAAAAAAGAATCCTCAAGATGACGGGTACAAAGAAAGAAAGAATAAATGAAAGAAAAAAAGAATCCTCAAGATGACGGGTACAAAGAAAGAAAGAATAAATGAAAGAAAAAAAGAATCCTCAAGATGACGGGTACAAAGAAAGAAAGAATAAATGAAAGAAAAAAAGAATCCTCAAGATGACGGGTACAAAGAAAGAAAGAATAAATGAAAGAAAAAAAGAATCCTCAAGATGACGGGTACAAAGAAAGAAAGAATAAATGAAAGAAAAAAAGAATCCTCAAGATGACGGGTACAAAGAAAGAAAGAATAAATGAAAGAAAAAAGAATCCTCAAGATGACGGGTACAAAGAAAGAAAGAATAAATGAAAGAAAAAAGAATCCTCAAGATGACGGGTACAAAGAAAGAAAGAATAAATGAAAGAAAAAAAGAATCCTCAAGATGACGGGTACAAAGAAAGAAAGAATAAATGAAAGAAAAAAGAATCCTCAAGATGACGGGTACAAAGAAAGAAAGAATAAATGAAAGAAAAAAGAATCCTCAAGATGACGGGTACAAAGAAAGAAAGAATAAATGAAAGAAAAAAGAATCCTCAAGATGACGGGTACAAAGAAAGAAAGAATAAATGAAAGAAAAAAGAATCCTCAAGATGATGGGTACAAAGAAAGAAAGAATAAATGAAAGAAAAAAGAATCCTCAAGATGACGGGTACAAAGAAAGAAAGAATAAATGAAAGAAAAAAAGAATCCTCAAGATGACGGGTACAAAGAAAGAAAGAATAAATGAAAGAAAAAAGAATCCTCAAGATGACGGGTACAAAGAAAGAAAGAATAAATGAAAGAAAAAAAGAATCCTCAAGATGACGGGTACAAAGAAAGAAAGAATAAATGAAAGAAAAAAGAATCCTCAAGATGACGGGTACAAAGAAAGAAAGAATAAATGAAAGAAAAAAGAATCCTCAAGATGATGGGTACAAAGAAAGAAAGAATAAATGAAAGAAAAAAGAATCCTCAAGATGATGGGTACAAAGAAAGAAAGAATAAATGAAAGAAAAAAGAATCCTCAAGATGACGGGTACAAAGAAAGAAAGAATAAATGAAAGAAAAAAGAATCCTCAAGATGACGGGTACAAAGAAAGAAAGAATAAATGAAAGAAAAAAGAATCCTCAAGATGACGGGTACAAAGAAAGAAAGAATAAATGAAAGAAAAAAGAATCCTCAAGATGACGGGTACAAAGAAAGAAAGAATAAATGAAAGAAAAAAGAATCCTCAAGATGATGGGTACAAAGAAAGAAAGAATAAATGAAAGAAAAAAGAATCCTCAAGATGATGGGTACAAAGAAAGAAAGAATAAATGAAAGAAAAAAGAATCCTCAAGATGACGGGTACAAAGAAAGAAAGAATAAATGAAAGAAAAAAGAATCCTCAAGATGACGGGTACAAAGAAAGAAAGAATAAATGAAAGAAAAAAGAATCCTCAAGATGACGGGTACAAAGAAAGAAAGAATAAATGAAAGAAAAAAGAATCCTCAAGATGATGGGTACAAAGAAAGAAAGAATAAATGAAAGAAAAAAGAATCCTCAAGATGATGGGTACAAAGAAAGAAAGAATAAATGAAAGAAAAAAGAATCCTCAAGATGATGGGTACAAAGAAAGAAAGAATAAATGAAAGAAAAAAGAATCCTCAAGATGACGGGTACAAAGAAAGAAAGAATAAATGAAAGAAAAAAGAATCCTCAAGATGACGGGTACAAAGAAAGAAAGAATAAATGAAAGAAAAAAGAATCCTCAAGATGGGTACAAAGAAAGAAAGAATAAATGAAAGAAAAAAGAATCCTCAAGATGATGGGTACAAAGAAAGAAAGAATAAATGAAAGAAAAAAGAATCCTCAAGATGATGGGTACAAAGAAAGAAAGAATAAATGAAAGAAAAAAGAATCCTCAAGATGATGGGTACAAAGAAAGAAAGAATAAATGAAAGAAAAAAGAATCCTCAAGATGATGGGTACAAAGAAAGAAAGAATAAATGAAAGAAAAAAGAATCCTCAAGATGACGGGTACAAAGAAAGAAAGAATAAATGAAAGAAAAAAAGAATCCTCAAGATGACGGGTACAAAGAAAGAAAGAATAAATGAAAGAAAAAAAGACTCCTCAAGATGACGGGTACAAAGAAAGAAAGAATAAATGAAAGAAAAAAGAAACCTCAACATGATGGGTACAAAGAAAGAAAGAATAAATGAAAGAAAAAAGAATCCTCAAGATGATGGGTACAAAGAAAGAAAGAATAAATGAAAGAAAAATAGACTCCTCAAGATGACGGGTACAAAGAAAGAAAGAATAAATGAAAGAAAAAAAGAATCCTCAAGATGACGGGTACAAAGAAAGAAAGAATAAATGAAAGAAAAAAAGACTCCTCAAGATGACGGGTACAAAGAAAGAAAGAATAAATGAAAGAAAAAAGAAACCTCAACATGATGGGTACAAAGAAAGAAAGAGTAAATGAAAGAAAAAAGAATCCTCAGGATGATGGGTACAAAGAAAGAAAGAATAAATGAAAGAAAAAAGAAACCTCAACATGATGGGTACAAAGAAAGAATAAATGAAAGAAAAAAGAATCCTCAGGATGATGGGTACAAAGAAAGAAAGAATAAATGAAAGAAAAAAGACTCCTCAAGATGACGGGTACAAAGAAAGAATAAATGAAAGAAAAAAAGAATCCTCAAGATGACGGGTACAAAGAAAGAAAGAATAAATGAAAGAAAAAAGAAACCTCAACATGATGGGTACAAAGAAAGAAAGAATAAATGAAAGAAAAAAGAAACCTCAACATGATGGGTACAAAGAAAGAAAGAATAAATGAAAGAAAAAAGAATCCTCAAGATGATGGGTACAAAGAAAGAAAGAATAAATGAAAGAAAAAAGAATCCTCAAGATGATGGGTACAAAGAAAGAAAGAATAAATGAAAGAAAAAAGAATCCTCAAGATGACAGGTACAAAGAAAGAAAGAATAAATGAAAGAAAAAAGAAACCTCAACATGATGGGTACAAAGAAAGAAAGAATAAATGAAAGAAAAAAGAAACCTCAACATGATGGGTACAAAGAAAGAAAGAATAAATGAAAGAAAAAAGAATCCTCAAGATGATGGGTACAAAGAAAGAAAGAATAAATGAAAGAAAAAAGAATCCTCAAGATGATGGGTACAAAGAAAGAAAGAATAAATGAAAGAAAAAAGAATCCTCAAGATGACAGGTACAAAGAAAGAAAGAATAAATGAAAGAAAAAAGAAACCTCAACATGATGGGTACAAAGAAAGAAAGAATAAATGAAAGAAAAAAGAAACCTCAACATGATGGGTACAAAGAAAGAAAGAATAAATGAAAGAAAAAAGAATCCTCAAGATGATGGGTACAAAGAAAGAAAGAATAAATGAAAGAAAAAAGAATCCTCAAGATGATGGGTACAAAGAAAGAAAGAATAAATGAAAGAAAAAAGAATCCTCAAGATGACAGGTACAAAGAAAGAAAGAATAAATGAAAGAAAAAAGAAACCTCAACATGATGGGTACAAAGAAAGAAAGAATAAATGAAAGAAAAAAGAAACCTCAACATGATGGGTACAAAGAAAGAAAGAATAAATGAAAGAAAAAAGAATCCTCAAGATGATGGGTACAAAGAAAGAAAGAATAAATGAAAGAAAAAAGAATCCTCAAGATGATGGGTACAAAGAAAGAAAGAATAAATGAAAGAAAAAAGAATCCTCAAGATGACAGGTACAAAGAAAGAAAGAATAAATGAAAGAAAAAAGAAACCTCAACATGATGGGTACAAAGAAAGAAAGAATAAATGAAAGAAAAAAGAATCCTCAAAATGACAGGTACAAAGAAAGAAAGAATAAATGAAAGAAAAAAGAATCCTCAAGATGATGGGTACAAAGAAAGAAAGAATAAATGAAAGAAAAAAGAATCCTCAAGATGACAGGTACAAAGAAAGAAAGAATAAATGAAAGAAAAAAGAAACCTCAACATGATGGGTACAAAGAAAGAAAGAATAAATGAAAGAAAAAAGAATCCTCAAAATGACAGGTACAAAGAAAGAAAGAATAAATGAAAGAAAAAAGAATCCTCAAGATGATGGGTACAAAGAAAGAAAGAGTAAATGAAAGAAAAAAAGAATCCTCAAGATGACGGGTACAAAGAAAGAAAGAATAAATGAAAGAAAAAAGAATCCTCAAGATGATGGGTACAAAGAAAGAAAGAATAAATGAAAGAAAAAAGAATCCTCAAGATGACAGGTACAAAGAAAGAAAGAATAAATGAAAGAAAAAAGAATCCTCAAGATGATGGGTACAAAGAAAGAAAGAATAAATGAAAGAAAAAAAGAATCCTCACGATGATGGGTTTAAAGAAAGAAAGAATAAATGAAAGTACAAAAGAAGCCTCCAATCTGTAGCTAAGACTTTAGGACATATTTCATGCGAAGAAATTATCAACATATACAAGGCTTACATATAGTCTATCCATCAGAGCATAAAAAAAACTTTCATAATAAAAATCTTCTACTGCTGCTTTGAGCAAGAAAGGCATTAACAGTTTCTGACTTATTACTCATTTAAATTACACAATTAATATTTCGTGCGAAAGGCGACCATGGATTCGAACCCATGCTACGCAGCGCAGATGAATTTAGAAAAAAAGATATCTTCCATTATATTAACATATTTTACGTTTAGCATTATTCCAGAGCACAGAGGAAATGAATGCGGCCAAAAATGGGATTCGCTTCACGATTTAGCGTGTCATCCTTGCGCAGGGGTCCATGCTAACCTTCTCTGTATCGCTCCCATTTTGGTATATGTACCGCCGAGGCAAGTACACTTTGCATGGGGGAGTTTTTCAACCAGATGATTCACATTTTCGAAGGAGTATTGCTAACACAACAATATTGATCCCATCGACTCTATTTCATTCAGCTAAAGAATAAGTATTGGGGAAATTTTGAATCATTTTCACAAACGCTTAATTCGATAACAAATGATATCGTTGAAAATTTTGATGTTAAACCGAATACCAAACGTTTTACCCCCCCCCCTCTCTCTCTCTCTCTCTCTCTCTCTCTGTCTAGTTTAGATTCACCGTAAAAGCTAATTTCCGAATGCATAGACTATTTATGAGTCTCCTCTTTGGGCATAGATGGTCTGATTTGTAAACATTAAAGGTAAGGGTTCATGTTTTAATCGTTTTACATTTATAGTGCATCACTATATGTGTGATATATACAAACAAACAAAACATGCATAGTCACTATATATATATATATATATATATATATATATATATATATATATATATATATATATATATATATATATATATATATATCAATAATCACTATATATATATATATATATATATATATATATATATATATATATATATATATATATATATATATATACATATATATATATATATATCAATATATAATATATATATGTATATATATATATATATATATTAATATATATATATATATATATATATATATATATATATATTAAAATATATATATATATATATATATATATATATATATATATATATGTATATATATATATATATATATATATATATATATATATATATATATATATATATTAATATATATATATATATATATATATATATATATATATATATATATATATCTCAATAGTGATTATGCATGTTTTTGTTTGTTTGTATATATCACACATACATATTGATGCACTATAAATGTAAAACGATTAAAACACGAACCCTTACCTTTAATGTTTACAAATCAGACCATCTATGTCCCAAAGAGGAGACTCATAAATAGTCTATGCATTCGTAAATTAGCCTTCACGGTGAATCTTAAGGAGAGAGAGAGAGAGAGAGAGAGAGAGAGAGAGAGAGAGAGAGAGAGAGAGAGAGAGAGAGAGAGAGAGAGAGAGAGAGAGAGAGGGGTGGGGTGGGGTGAGTAAAACGTTTGGCATACGGTTGAACATCACAAGTTTCAACGATATCATTTGTTATCGAATTAAGCGTTTGTGAAAATTACTCGAAATTTCCCCAATACTTATTCTGTAGTTAAATGAAATAGAGTCGATGGGATCAATATTGTTGCGTTAGCAATATCCCTTCGAGATTGTGATTCATCTGGTTGAAAAACTCATCCTTCTAAAGTGTACCTGCCTCGGCGGTACATATACCAAAATGGGAGCGATACAGAGAAGGTTAGCATGGACCCCTGCGCAAGGATGACACGCTAAATCGTGAAGCGAATCCCATTTTTGGCCGCATTCATTTCCTCTTTGCTCTGGAATAATGCTAAAGATAAAATATGTTAATATAACAGAAGATATTCTTTTTTTTTCTAAATTCATCTGCGCTGCGTAGCATAGGTTCGAATCCATGGTCACCTTTCGCATGAAATATTAATTGTGTAATTTAATTGTGTAATAAGTTAGACACTGTTAATGCCTTTCTTTCACAAAGCAGCATCACAGAAAAGTTTTATTATGAAAGTTTTTTTTCAAACGTTAATTGTTCAGATTGTCTTGCTTTGTGGAAGATAGATATTATCTGTTGTTTGTTGTACGAGTAATTTATGATTTAATGCTGATTTCGCTAGTTGTAGTAATGTTAACAGATTTGATTTAGTCAAGCAAAATTCGAGTGCTTTTGGATGCCTGTTGAAAAATTATTGGGATGATAATAGTTACGAAGTGTGATGCAGGTGAAATTGTTTATAGTGTTGAACTATATTGCATTGCATTATTTTTGCATGCGTTTGGTTGATTTGTGTTCAGTTTTATCTTTGGCATGCAAATTCTTGCAAATTCATGTTTACATGTGGCGTACAAACATAATCTACATTATTTATAAACATGTCAAGAGAAGAATTTTGCTTAACAGAGATCTAACTAAAATTATTGCATGGTGCAAATTATGATTGTAAGTAGGTCAGTGGCTCCTCAACATCCGGATATCAGCATTGATAATGTTTAACTCTGTATGACTCTTTTAAAACTTTAGGTGTGATTCTCGACAGCAAATTTATTTTTGAGAAACACATTAGGTCGGTGTCTTCTTCCATTGCACAAAAAATTTACCTATTGAGAATGTCTTTTAAGATTTTCGGTGATCAATCTAATCTGAAGAAGTGTTTTAATTCTTTCATTGTACCTTGTTTCGAGTATTGTTCTCCTGTCTGGTCTTCTGATTATTCTCCTCTTAATTTGTTGGATAGGATTTTTCGCAATATTAAATTTCTTATTCCTGATTTGTAGATAGTAATTTCTGGCACCATCGTTCAATTAGTTCGTTATGCATGTTGCATAAGATTTTTTTTTTAACTCTGATCATTTTTTGCATTTAGATGTTCCCGGACAGTACCATCATGTTCGTAATACTAGATGTGCAGTTAATTCTAATATTCCGACCATCTCCATCATCAGACTCAATACTACACAGTATTCTAATAGTTTTATTCCAGCTGTGACCAAGCTGTGGAATGATCTATCTAATATGGTAGTTGAATCGGTAGAACTTCAAAAGGTCAAACTTGCAGCAAATTATTTCATGTTGAAGAGGTCGACGTAAATTTTTTTATACTTTATATATGAAATATCTGTTTTGATGTTGTTACTGTTTTAGAATATTTCATTCTAATTGTTCAATATTTCTCATATCGTCTATTTATTTCCTTATTCCCTTTCTTTACTGGGCTATTCTTACCTGTTGGAGCACTTGGGCTTATAGTATTTTGCTTTTCCGGCCAGGGTTGTAGCTTAGCTCATAACAATAACAACAACAATCATGATGATAATAATAATAATAATAATAATAATAATAATAATAATAATAATAATAATAATAATAATGATAATAATTATAATATTATTAAAGGTGAAGATTCATGTTTATTGTTATTTCAGTAACTTTTAATCTTTAATGAAATATGAATCACGATTTTGTGTGATTTTAACATTATTTTAAGTAATTTTCCATAAATTTGCACATAGATCTCAAAATTATACGACTGAGGCCTATGGGAGTTGTTAGAAAAGTGTGGGGGCAATATATGGTCTTCCTTGGAAGATGAAATTCCTGTCTGTGTTGGAGTTATTGGTAATGAAAGAGGAGTTTTATACTCCGCTAAGGAGTAAATATAACCATCATAAACCCTTTTATAACAAAATGACAAACAATGTGGAATAATGAATCTCAAACAAATAAAATCAGTTGTTTCTCCTTTGGAATTATCAGAAATTCAGAAAAATAAAAGGAAGGGAGTAGGTTTAGTTAGATTACGTATTGGTCTTATAAGATTGACCTTTGGATTTTTGTCAAATGTGCACATCTCGTGAGACAGTTCCCAGATGCAGCGAGTGTGACACTATTGTAACCATACTACATATTTTTATTTTTTTATTTTTTTTTTTGCGATTCAGAACCTTTCATAAGACAAAATTATAGATACTTTGGTAAGCAAATTTTGTCTGACATTTTATCTGATTCTGAGTTTCTCTCTTTTTAAGAATTTAACTTTCAAGAATCATGGGTTTGATAGATAAATTTTAAATTTCTATTCATTGCAGTTTTATCTTGTAAATTTTTTTTATTTATTTACTATTTTCTTTAATCCATTATTTATAACACATATTTTCTCCTCCCCCTTGAATTTATTCCGGCCAGCCATGTAAGAGTCGAGTTTGTCTCATTGGTCTGGTTAATTTTAATATCTTCCTTTTTATAATGATCATTGGAAGATGGAAGATTGTTAGAATCCTGTTACATAGAAGGAGCGGAAACTTCCATAGCTGGGTTATGTAGAGGAATCAAGAACCATGCAACATTAGTCAGCCATTTCCATAGGGGGAATAGGAGAAGCAATTGCTTTACAGTTGTTACCTTGGAAAGATAATACCGATGATGCAACTGTTGTGGAAACTATTTACCACCGTCTAGAATAACTGATTATAAGGGTCACATTTACACTCGTTAAACTGTCCTTTCATCAGCTAGGTTTGGTGCAGTTGAGTTTCGTCTTGTGTGGTCGTAATTTGAACTAACAATTTGCACGTGACCCTAACTGGGAAGCTGGAGTGCTTGCTTAAAATTTTCGCCTAGTGACAGGTTTAAGTTCATGACCAGTATAGGTGTCTGCAGATGTAACAGTTAATGCTTTTATCCATGGACTGTTTCACCATGGCCAATTTTCTGTAGATTTCGTGAACCTTTCAAATTATATGGACATCATAAATTAGGTTTTAATAAAAAGAAGTTTCACACCTTAATTTGCACCTTGATTTTGTGCTGGGTCTATTCAAATTTATTTTTGACAACAGAAGGAAGCGCCTCATATATAACACAACCCCCCCCTCCCCCTCGTTCGTTCGTAGTGTATTAAAGCCAACACTTCTTTCCCTTGCTTGGCCCGTAGCCCCCCACCCCTCCAATATATATATATATATATATATATATATATATATATATATATATATATATATATATATATATATATATATATATATATATATGATGGTACTACTGAACATATTTGTACAACGTTTATACGGGTATGGGGTCAACACTTTTGGAATGTCAAAATGAAATCTGTGAAGAATTGTGGGTGTGTTTTTTTAAAGGTATCGAAAGTAGCCATTTTATTTATTGTTAATCTGTAGAAAAAAAAAATTGTCTCCTTATTACTGTATTATTAGCATATATATGTCGAACGAGAATAAATCTAACGCTTTCTTGGCAGTTGAATCGGTGGACGTTTAGAAGTTCAAACTTACAGTTTATGTTTTTTTTTTTTTTTTTTACTTTTTATGTTGAACATGCAGACATAAGTCTCTCTTCTTATATGACAGATCTATTTTAAGCTTTTCTTTTGCTGATCTTAAAATATTTTAAATTCAGAATTCACTACTTCTCATGTTTTTCCCCCCTTATTGCCTTTCCCCACTGGAAAGCCAACCGCATATAGAGACTAAATGACCGGAATATAATGAAGATTCCCATAAGGGCTGGATTGAAGTAAGCCCTACAATTAAATGGATTTTTTTTTTTGGGGGGGGTCTGTTATGAGCTGCAATGGAAGATAGAATATCATTGGAAGGAACAAGGATTAATGAGGTGGAATCATTGGAATTTTCAGGAACTATGATCTCTAGTAGAGGATCTTTAAAAATAGTTTTATGAAAGATTGAAAAAAGTAAATCAGATAATGGCTAGCTTAAGAAAATTTGGAAATCAAATTGCCTGAAATTATATATAAAAATCAGGCTATATATCAGTTTAGTGAGATCGGTGTTACTGTATGGAAAAGTCATGGTATGACAATGAAATAATCTCCAATGGTTTTAGTAGATTTGAGAACAAAGACCCCAGAAGAATATTTGGAGTTAAAATTCAGGTCAGAATTAGAAATGAAACTATATGAGAGATTACTCGAGTGCCAAATATGGATGAGATCATCATGGTAAGGGGTAGATGGAGATGGTTTGGGCATGCTCTTTGCACTCCCCAAGAGACATTAGTGCACCAAACTTTCAACTACGCTTCATAGGGCATTAGAAGAGTTGGAAGACCCAGGCCTACATGACTAAGGAATATGAAACGTGAAGTAGGAGATTATGAAAGGACAGGTATCGACAAAAGCTCAAGATAAAGATGACTGACGATATCTAACCGAGGCCCTTTGTGTCAATAAGCGTATGAGAATATATATATATATATATATATATATATATATATATATATATATATATATATATACACACACATATATATATATATATATACATACATATATATATATATATATATATATATATACATACATATATATATATATATATATATATATATATATATATATATATATATATACACATACATATATATATATATATATATATATATATATATATATATATATATATATATATATATATATACATACATATATATATACATACATATATACATACATACATATATATATATATATATATATATATATACATATACATATATATATATATATATATATATATATATATATATATATCAATAGTGATTATGTATGTTTTTGTTTGTTCGTATATATCACACATATAGTGATGCACTATAAATGTAAAACGATTCAAACATGAACCCTTACCTTTAATGTTTAGAAATCAGACCATCTATGCCCAAAAGAAGAGAATCATAAATAGTCTATGCATTCGGAAATTGGCTTTTACGGTGAATCTAACCTAGACAGAGAGAGAGAGAGAGAGAGAGAGAGAGAGAGAGAGAGAGAGAGAGAGAGAGAGAGAGAGAGAGAGAGAGGGGGGGGGGGAGTAAAACGTTTGGCATACGGTTGAACATCACAATTTTCAACGATATCATTTGTTATCGAATTAAGCGTTTGTGAAAATGATTCGAAATTTCCCCAATGCTTATTCTTTAGCTGAATGAAATAGAGTCGATGGGATCAATATTGTTGCGTTAGCAATACTCCTTCGAGATTGTGAATCATCTGGTTGGAAAACTCCACCTTGCAAAGTGTACCTGCCTCGGCGGTACATATACCAAAATGGGAGCGATACAGAGAAGGTTAGCATGGACCCCTGCGCAAGGATGACACGCTGAATCGTGAAGCGAATCCCATTTTTGGCCGCATTAATTTTCTCTTTGCTCCGGAATAATGTTAAAGGTAAAATATGTTAATATAATGAAAGATTTTTTTTTTCTAAATTCATCTGCGCTGCGTAGCATAGGTTCGAATCCAGGTCTCCTTTCGCACGAAATATTGTGTAATTTAATTGTGTAATAAGTCAGAAACTGTTAATGCCTTTCTTTCACAAAGCAGCACCAAAGAGATTTTTTATTATGAAAGTTTTATTTTTTTTTTTATGCTCTGATGGACAGACTACTGTATATGTAGGCCTTGTATATGTTGATAATTTCTTCGCACGGAATATGATCTAAAGACTTAGCTACTGATTGGAGAAACTTTACCATTATACTAATTCACACAGGGGTAGACACAAAAGACCTGAAATTTACCGTCCAATAAGTTCACTCTCCGTAATATATAAAACACAGATCACAACAGGCTGAATAGAAAGACAGCTAGTGGCGGGGAAACACATGCTAATACTTCATAATATCCGTTTCCTTTTAAACGTAAGACAATAGTGTTCCAATTAATGTTCTTATATTGCATGATAAATTAAATAAAGCATCGGGACTAACTTGGACCCGGTTAGACCCCATTATTTTACCATTCAATTAAGAACAGACAACCACGCATACTTCATATTTTAATCCCGTTTTCTATGGAGTCGTGCACAGTCGTTCTAATTGTATTTTTGGCTGCCAACACAAGAGCCCGAGCTTTACTTAAGGTAAAGCAATCTAGCAAACAAGTTTTCATCGTACTGAAGAAAAAAAAATCAAAATATTGTTAAAATCGGTATTTGCCCAGCTCGTGTGACCATGGCAGGAATGGGAATGTAAAAGAGTGATTGCATCAAAGAGAACTGTAAGTTGAAGGGAAGTGGTATCTCTCGGTGTCAGGAATATTCTATGGATCGTTCAGTAAGTACAAATGTGTTTAGTACAAGTGTTATTTCAAGGATTATATGGCCTAATGCTAAGATAAGTGACCGCCTATGGTCAAGGAATGAAAAATAAGGAGAGTAAAAGAGAATATTTTTGGGAAAGTCAGAATCTGCGAGTGCAGGCTGGTTTTGGAAAGCATGAAATGGTTTTGCTGAAAGATCTGAATAAATTGTTTCTAAGTACAGAGTTTCTTCAATGAATGAGAAAAGTCATGTGAAAATGTGTTAGTTAGAAAGAGACCCAATTTTAGGAAATGTCCGACTCCCCAAGAGGAATGCAAAGTGTATTTGGGGGAAAATACCGAGAAAATACTTTAATAGATTATTGGAGATAAAACAGATGAGAGAAGGTAAGGAGGAACACTAAGAGAAAATTAAAAAGAACTTTTACTAGGGGAATGATATACAGAGGGGAAAGCTAAGTAATAAATGTACTAGCAGAATTAAAAAAAAAGATGAGAAATGCGATTAAAGGGTTTAAGAAAAGACACCGGGAGTTGATTGAATTAAAAGTGTGATATTCTCCTAAATATATCTAGATATGTTTTTTTATGTCTATTCTATAATAGTTATCAGAATAACCTATTGGACCGGAGTATGGGAGGTCGATTGATGGGGATTCTTCTTGTATAAGTTCTAAAATAAGCTGGCAAATCATTATATTATTACTATTGCTAACGAAGCTGATGCTGGATGCTGAACCCGTCACTAAACAGGGAAAAATAGTCCAATGAGGAAAGGAAATAAGGGGAAAAACATGAGAAGTAATGAATTCTGAATCTAAAATACATTAAGATCAGCAAAAAAAACTTAAAATAGATCTGTCATATAAGTAGAGAGACTTATGTCAGCATGTTCAACATAAAAAAAAAAATTATATATAAGCTGTAAGTTTGAACATCTGAATGTCCACAGATTCAACTGCCAAGAAAGCATTAGATTTATTCTCGTTCGGTATATATATATGCCAATATTAAAATTATAAGGAGACAATTTTTTTCACAGATTAAGAATAAATAAAATGGTTACTTGCGATACCTTTAGAAAAACACACACACACACACACATGCAATTCTTCACAGCTTTCATTTTAACATTCCAAAAGTGTTGACCTCATACTCGTATAGACGTTGCACTAATATGTTAATTAGTACCATCACACACACACACACACACACACACATATATATATATATATATATATATATATATATATATATATATATATATATATATATATATATATATATATATATATATATATATATATATTTTTTTTTTTTTTTTTGAGGGCACTTCCTGATGTTGTCAAAAATAAAAATTTTTATTTCAGTGATAAAACTGAACACAAATCAACAAAACGCATGCAAAAATAATGCAAATCAAGAGTTCAACCCTATACATGTAATGTTATATAAAACAATTTAACCTGCATCATACTTCGTAACTATTATCATATCAATAATTATTCAACAGGCATCCAAAAGCACTCGACTTTTGCTTGACTAAATCAAATCTGTTAACATTACTACAACTAGCGAAATCAGCATTAAATCATAAATTAATCGTACAATAAACAACAGACAATATCTATCTTCCACAAAGCAAGGCAATCTGAACAATTAACGTTTGAAAAAACAATTCATCCTACATCTTATCGCAATCGAATTTGGCAGAAAAAAATAAATAAAATTAGCACTGAAGCTAGCGGGTGTTTATGACAGTTCCATAGGAAATTCTACAAGGAAAAGTCGTCGAGGCAAGCGGTAATGCTAAAGCCAATAATAATTTCCATTTATGAAAATCTACGAAGGGATGGCAACGGATGCTTATGGCAACGAGAGAGAGAGAGAGAGAGAGAGAGAGAGAGAGAGAGAGAGAGAGAGAGAGAGAGAGAGAGAGAGAGAGAGAGAGAGAGTTTTCCAGATCACTATCTTCCATTTCAGACATGCAATTAAAACTCGCCTACTTATCATCACAAAAAAGCATTGAAAATTGATATTTCAAGCACTGGAAAACATGCCTGGGTCTGGCACTATCCAGACATAAGATGAAACCTACAATTCATAACCTCTCTACACGTTTTCAGTAAACTTTCTAATACTGTGCGTATCTTTGGATGCAAATGAATATATTCCCTAAGAAAATTGTTTTCAATTTCCTATTTTCTCTAATCATTACCACCAAAACACCATTGCAACCTTGAGTATGACCAATCAGCGACTTCTTCAATATCGCGTAACTTTTTTTTTTTTTTTTTTTTTTTTTTTTTGGGGGGGGGGGGTCATTTACCATCATTGCGGTACCGACAATGAGTCTACCTTCAATTAGATGCAGTTCTTTAGCTCTCGTTTTTGTCAAATGTTTCGGCCCCTCGATATGAAACCTTCCTATCATACAGTCATTTCCATCCATCTTAAACACGTTACAAGCTACTGATAAATCATTATGAATCATAAATGTATAAAGTGTACAAACTGTGGTCATTACTGTATGTTAAGGGGGGAAGTATCACATGTACCCACAAGAAATCTTTTCATTTCTAAAGACCAAGATATGGCACTATTGTTCCTACCGTATCTGACGATACATTAACATATTTCTATTTTTCTTTTCTATTAAATAAAGAATTTTGAGCCATGGAAATGAATCCGTTTTATCAACCACTTCCCCTACCACAGCTGAAATGACCGGACTGTAATGGCTAACCTTAGATTTACACCTCCAATCAAACCTCTCCATACGAAAGAATTTGCTTACAAAATTTTCACTCTGCGAAGCAAGATGTGAAGAATTTTACAACTTGCATCATGAAAAATGTTTCGGGCAACGAAAGGAAGTACGGTGCGAGAGCTCTACCGTGTCCGAGACCCATTTTAAAATTTGCGCCGCCAGCCAGTAAACTCGCTCCCATTGGTTATCACCCTACTCAGATGCTAGTTACCAGCATGAGATCCTGCTCTCTTATTGGTCAGCATCTACAGTACTGTATCCCATCATGCATCTACGCATTGGCGTTCCTATGTCTTTTCATATAGGCAGCGGTATCGTATGCATTGACTTAAGTGTTTGTGATTTCGCTTTCGTAACAATTGTACAGTACTGTATTGTGTAATTACGTTACATTATTAAGCATGGGTCCCAAGAAAGTCGCTAATGTCAAGAGTAAGAAGAGGATGATGCTATCCATGGAGATGAAGATGGAAATAATCAAGAACTACAAGGCTGATATGCGGTTCAGTGTGCTCGCGAAGGAATATGGCCGAAATCCGTCTACGATAGGAACGATCTTGAAGCAGAAGGAAGCTATCAAAGCAGTAACACCTTCTAAGGGCGTGACTGTTTTCTCTAGCAAGAGGAGCCACGTCCACAATGAGATGGAGACACTGCTGCTTGTCTGGATAAAGGATAAAGAAATGGCTGGAGACACTATCACCGAAGCAATAATCTGACAGAAAGACAGCACCATTTTTGGTTATCTCGTACATGTTCAGGCCGAAGCTGACACAGGAGAAGGAACATCAAAGCAGGAACCCCCATAGTTCAAGGCTTCTCGTGGGTGGTTTGAAAAATTTAAGAGACACTCAGGCATTCATTTGGTGGTGCGTCATGGGGAGGCTGCAAGCTCGGACACGAAAGCGGCCGCAGCCTTTGTTAAGACATTCGACGCGTTGCCAGTCCGGGAAGGCTACAGTCCCCAGCAAGTCTTCAATTGTGCTGAGACTGGACTTATTTTTTTTTTTTAAATGCCTCGTCGAACGTACATCCCGGCAGAAGAAAAGAGGCTACCTGGGCATAAGCCTATGAAGGACAGGCTTACCCTTGCACTGTGCAAATGCCAGAGGGGATTGCAAGGTGACCCTCCTACTGGTATATCACTCCGATGCTCAAGCCTTCTAGACCCACAAGTCACTAAGGAAAACCTAAACATGTTGTGGAGGGCTAATGGAAAAGCCTGGGTAACAAGACAATTGTTTATCGAGTGGATAAATATAACAAATTTGTAAGTAATTTGTATTTTTCCTAGTATATAAACCTGGAGCTAATTATACGGGTATACTTTCAGCGTAGCTGAAAGACGAGCCATAATAATTTTGGTGAAGAATAACTACCCCATCTGCTAGTTAGCGGGGGGGCGGGGGGTTGTTGTTAGACTGTCTACCCTGCTCACTCACACCTCTCGGCTGAGTAACCGTTTTGCTTTATGGCTGGACTTCTTGGGGGACAGGGTGGCGGGCTAATTTGTATAAATAGCTCCAGGTTTGTATACTAGGAAAAATACAAATTACTTACAAATTCTTCATTTGTTCCGGCATAAATACAAACCCTCCGCTATTTATGGGGGTGGCTTACTCTTAGGAGGGAGGAAGTCCTCACCAACTGGCCTTGGTCATGACCCGGGGTCCTCTCTATTTTGATCTGCGATCAATAGTAGGCAGGACCCTACCCTCGCTAAAATCAAGTGCCAATACGAGGTAATGCACTGATAGTGGCCTGTAGAAGCTTGTGTATGAATGGAACTAACAGTGTGGTTTGTCTTTAACATAGGAACTCGAGTACAAAACCTATTGTTATTAACCCTGGATAGGTACGGTGGGTCGTTTGCGACCCCGAGCGTCAAAAAAAAACAGGTTTTTCTCACGTGACTCACCCCTGTGACTGAATTTGTGGGTGATCGACCTGCAGGAGGTGTCTCCCCTACACGCTCTAGTAGTGTCCAGATGTGCATTGCTGTAGCTGTACTCCTTCCCCGATTTCTGAGACGCGTCGGGGTCGTTCGCGTCCGAGTTTACCCTTCTGAGGTAGTTTGCATAATTATCAAAGTTATTACGTATTATGAAATTGTCGTAGAATGGTGCAACTTGTATAGGTTATCAGTTGTGGAAAGTCTTGGTGGATTGTTTGGCTACCATGTGCATGTTTTTTTTTTTTAGTTAAAATGTCGTTCATCACCACGAGGACCATTTTACCGCGAGTGCCCCTTTTTCATTTTTTTTCATTTTTTTGCCAAGTCATTTTTCCGTAAGATATTGCCAAATAGTGTCGTAAAACTTTTGCTTGTTTAGTGTTGGAAAGTGTGTCTAGATGATCTGGCTACCCATGCATGACTTTGTTTTTGTCAGATACGACGTAGTTATTGGTATATTGGGTATTTAACTGCGGTTACCAATTTCTGTTTTTTTTTCAATATTTGTAAAAATTACTACGTAGTAAGGAATTGCCGTATATTATTCATTTTTTTTTTCATGTTTATGTGTTAGAAAGTGTGCCTTGATGGTTGGGCTAACACGTGCATGTCTTTTTTTTTATCTGAGATGTCGTATATTAGAATGTCGGGCATTTTACCGCGAGTGTCCCTTTTTAATTTTTTTTAATTTTTTTGCCAAGTCATTTTTCCGTAAGATATTGCGAAATAGTGTCGTAAAACTTTTGCTTTTTTAATGTTGGAAAGTGTGTCTAGATGATCTGGCTACCCATGCGTGATTTTGTTTTTGTCAGATACGACGTAGTTATTGGTATATTGGGTATTTAACTGCGGTTGCCAATTTCTGTTTTTTTTTCAATATTTGTAAAAATTTACTACGTAGTAAGGAATTGCCGTATATTATTGATTTTTTTTTTCATGTTTATGTGTTAGAAAGTGTGCCTTGATGGTTGGGCTAACACGTGCATGTCTTTTTTTTTTATCTGAGATGCCGTATATTAGAATGTTGGGCATTTTTCCGCGAGTGCCCCTTTTTATTTGTTTTGCATTTTTTTGCTTAGTCATGTTACCGTAAGGAATTGGCAAGTAGTGTCGCAAAACTTATATTTTTATAGTGTTGGAAAGTGTTTCTAGATGATCTGGCTACCCATGCCTATTTTTTTTTTAGCCAGATATGGCGTATATATAAGTATGTGTTCGATTTTCCTGTGATTGCCATTTTTTCGTTTTTTTCCCATTTCTTTCAAAATTACTACGTACTAAGGAACTATCACAGAGTAATATTTCATTTATATGTTTATTTGTCGGAAAATATGCCTTGATGGTTTGCCTAGCACGTGGCTGAAATTTTTTTTTTCTGAAATGCCGTATATTAGAATGGCCATTTTTCCACGAGTGCCCCTTTTTATTTGTTTTGCATTTTTTTGCTTAGTCATGTTACCGTAAGGAATTGGCAAGTAGTGTCGCAAAACTTATATTTTTATAGTGTTGGAAAGTGTTTCTAGATGATCTGGCTACCCATGCCTATCTTTTTTTTAGCCAGATATGGCGTATATATAGGTATGTGTTCGATTTTCCGGTGATTGCCATTTTTTCGTTTTTTCCCAATTCTTTCAAAATTACTACGTACTAAGGAACTATCACAGAGTAATGATTCCTCTAGATGTTTATTTGTCGGAAAATTTTGTTTACTTTTTTTTTGATTGAATATCATCAAATTTTTTTAGCTAAAATATTGTTTTACATTTTTTTTTTTCGATTTTATTTCCCTTCAAAAAACATTTTTTGGGTCAGAATTCTAATTTTATAAACGTAAAATAATCGACAATTATCCAGCAACCCACCATACAATTTTTATGCATATCCAATAATAATTAGATTAGTAAATAACACCTTGAAATTGACATACCCTTCCTACATTTCAAGTGGCAGATTAGGGAGTCTGAGTCAGTGTGGTTGGCGGCCATTTTGTGGACATATCCGAAGCGTAAGCTGCCCTATCTATATATATTCTTGTTCCCTATAGAATTTGTGATATTTTGGTATATTTTTACCTGCATAAATATCATATTATATATTAAATATATGTATTTTTTTACGAAATTTCCAAGTACTCAAAAAATTACCTTTAGATATGGCCCCTGATATAAATGTAATTTACAAAATAATGAAGATTTTTTTACATATTTCTATTTTAGGATAACATATGTTTATTCCCTAAAAAAATTAGCCACTTCCTATTTCATTTGGGTACCCAAAAAAATTCATGAAATTTGGACAATTTTTTTTGGCCAAAAAAAGTTACCCTTTTTTTCTCATTTCAGATCTTCACCTCCATGGGTCTGACTTCATCCAAAATACATCAAGATGTGTCCTAAACATTCAAGAATCAATTCCTAAAAGGATTTGTGTATATATGTATAAACTTTTTTTTTATGAATTTTTATGTCAGGTCTTTTTTTTTTCTACTTAATTTTTTAAAATATTTATAATAAATAGTTTTTCTGCAGATGAGTAGTATTTATCTTTACAGTTGTTTTAAGCATTCATTGAAGTTTTTTTTTGGCAAAAGAAAAAAGGAGGTTACTGCAAAAACTGATTTTTCAAGAATTTTTTTTGGCGTCGGGGTCGTTCGCGTCCGAGTATACCCTTAAAGGGGTGTCCGAGGACCGTACCTATCCAGGGTTAAGGCTTACCTAAAACACTCCCTCCAAAAGGTATTGGGGACGTAACAAAATATTATTCTATAATTAGGAGGCACAAGGGAAATGAGTCTTACCTCCAGCGAGGTGAGATCAGCTATGCTGAGGCTTGTGGAGCTGTTTTCCCAAGAGGGGAGAAGGTGAAAGAAAGAAAGAAGTCAGTCATTCTTACTCATTCACCCCAGACTAATCTGGGTAACCTCAGCCCTCAACCCTACCTTACTTGTCCATCCAAGAGCCTGAGGTGTTTAGACCATTTGTTGTGCGACCACCACAGGACCAATGGAAAAGGTCTCCATGTTTCTGTGGGTTACGTCTTTGCAGATAGTGGGCCGTGAAGGTCGATTGACGCTTCTGCATGCCCACTAACAGTATCTGCGCCACAGAGTAGTTTCTTAAACGCCAGGGATGTAGCAACGCCACTGACGTTACGAGCTCTGGGTCTTTGGATGGAGGAGGGTCTAGATTGAGAGCAACATCAATAGCCTTCCGATCCCAGAGGGGAAGGAAATCCTTGTGATGCTCCTCTTGACCTTCCCCGTGCTGGTCAACAGTGCGGTGTCGTTCTTTTAAGGTAACACCACAGACTCCTCACTGGGTAAAAATCCAAGTTGATGGGTCCTCGGTTACTGGACGAAGACTCTCGGTCCGAAATGGGCTGCACCTAGGGTACAGCACACTGGCATTTTGAGTCTTGGCAATCAACTCAGGGACGCCGCTGAGGATTACTTCTCCCCGTCTCCTAGAGTAGGAGATATCAGAAGATGGATCATACAACACTAACTCTCTTGGTCAAAGCCCAAGTGAGTAAAAAAGGGCTGTCTTCCATGTAAGGAAGCGATCTACT
Source organism: Palaemon carinicauda (assembly GCF_036898095.1). NCBI lineage: Eukaryota > Metazoa > Arthropoda > Malacostraca > Decapoda > Palaemonidae > Palaemon > Palaemon carinicauda. The sequence goes on from NC_090752.1 coordinate 42,945,198, forward strand.
GCCTGGCATAAAAGTTCATAGAGAGGGGCCTTCCGGGACTGAAGGACCTGAACCGCGTTCCCGGGAGGAGGTTGAGATCCGACGGGGGACAAGTTATCTCAAACTTGTATAAGTAAAGGCATCGATGGGAGAGAATCCCCTTCCACGACATCAGTTACAAAGGACCGAACACTTCCTCTGGAAGATAAACGCTGAAAAGTGTCTGAGGTGCCTAGACATCTTTTCCGCAACTTGTTGCGAGAGGCCTCTCTGAGAGAGGTGGTGTAGGGCCATCCCAGGCGTGAAGTTGAAGCAAAACTACGGCTTAGGAAGGTGCTAGCATGTGGCTGCTTGGAAGATCGTGCCGTGGAGGATGATCCCTCAGAACTCCGTCGGGAGCTGCAGAAGGTCCGGGAACCATTCTGCGGGATGCCATAGCAAAGCTATTGGAGTCATTGATAAGATCTTGCTTATCCTGACTTGGTTGAGGACTTTCTCACCAGGCCAAATGGGGGAAAAAAAAAAAACCACACCTCTAGGCCGCCCCATCGATCTTGGAATACATCTTGTTTGAGGGCCTGGTGTTCAAAGAGTGGGGAACAGTTGAGCGGGACCCTGAAGTTCAGGGCCGTTGTGAGCATAACCACAGTCGGGGACCTCACAAAGTTAAGACTTTGTTGGATACAAGATGATTCAAAGACACTAGGAGCCCACTATCTGAGCAGTCCTGTTCAGATTATCTGCAAGCACATTCCTGTACCCGGAATGACGCAAGCAGATGGGGGCAACAAGTTGTCCTCTGTCCATCTGAGGCTTCGTACTGCTAGATGGTTCTCTAAGAGAGGTGAATACTGGTACCTTTCTGAATCAGGCCAACGGGAGAGGATGGAACGGCGCGGCATATCCCCGCCCCCTCTTCCGACGCATTAACGAGAGCATCGAATCCAGAGGGAAGACGAGAAGATAGGCCTCTTTGCTGAAGCTCTCGTCTGCCACCCATCATCCAGCGGGGGGTGGGGGGGGGAGATTGCATAGCAATAAACACATATCGAGGTGATGTCGACATGTGTAACTATTTGCATGTTCTTGCAATGAAGGGGAACAGCCTGTCCTCCCTCCAACTGCCACCAATCTAGAGTGGTTGGCCGAATAAGACCAATACCAAACGGTACCAGCTAATCAGTACAGCTTATGTTACAAGGGCGAAACTCCATAGAGATCGCTTTCCAGACAGGAGACTGTACAGTAATTACCGAACACATCCAACCAACTCCAAGTGGAGATTGAGACGTATCTTCAATCTATTGTTAGATGGGTAATAAGCATAAGTCTACTACGGAGTAGTAACACAGAACTATGAGCATGACAAGCATACATGCATAGCTCGACTTAAAAGTTGTGTCCGGAACTCAGTTGGAGAACATTGAAAACCTTCATAAAGGGGGTTTCTCCTTCTTAGGACAAAAACGTTCGTACTTCTCTGTTTCCGATTGGTAAACTAGCATTTATATTAAATGTTCCCTACTAGGGAACAGATATGCTTATGATAAGTTTCCAGCCAAAGCCTTTGTTGGAGACTAAGACTTCCGATCGGGGGAAAGGAAAAAATGTTTATAAGAAGGCAGAATGTAAATGCCTTATGTCTGGTTACAGGAAAGTAGCCAAGTAATGTACTGAATAACCTGGTTTCAGTAAGGGATATAACTATACAACTTAATAGACCGGAGGTCTAATTGCAAGATGTATATAGCCCTTATTGGAAAGATCGCTTGCACGCATATGTACTTGCCCGTCTGCACTAGCGCATGCGTAATCTCTACCTTCAGGAAACGTTTGCAATGAATCCGGTTGCAGGAATAATGTATGTGCAACGAATCGCAACATTATTGCCCAAGGAATTTTTTATCATTGACTAGCTGTAATAACTTTTTGAATAAGAGCACACATGTTCTCAAATAAAATATACAGTTATAAATGCAATTATTTCTCCTTTGGTTTGACCCTCCTCTTTATGGGAGGAGCTAGCCAACGTTCATGCACAGACAGGGATGTATGGTTTCCCCGTGGGCGGGTTTTGAAACGTTCGTAAACGTAATGAAAAGCTGCCCACGATGTTGCTCTCGTTCTAAAACATAAGCTAACACTGCTCCTTCGGGACTAATTGTTTGAGATAATAACCCTTTAAGGGTAGAATAGAAAGTCTCAGAAGTCTATCATGTAAAACGGTAAGTCGTTGTACCCAAGGTACAATGATGGGAGCGGCTGACTCAATCCAACGGTAGAACCCGAGTCTATGACAATAAACTCACAGTTTTGTCTTGAATAGAGCGTGTGCTTTGGGGAGGCTTACGGCCTTCGTGAAGTTTTAACAACACCCATTGAAGTTCTGTAAAACTTCTCAGGAACGAGTCTCCTGAAAAGGGTGGAGTCTCGTATGTGGGGGTTTGCTTCAAGAACACCAGACATAATTGCCATCAACCCGAAGGAGGTGCCATCGAACAATTTCTCGCTTGTGAGAAAACTACCGTCTAATTCAAGCAAGGCCTGCCAGGGGAAATGAACTGGAATGTAAATAATTTTTCATTCCTTGTTAATTTCCGTCTGCTAACCCAACCACTTGAAGTGGAAGGGTGGAGGGATGATGCCGGTGGTTCGTTCGAAAACGAAAGGATCGGTGCTGGCGAAACCAGCCTAGCTGACAAAGTAATCAACTGAGAGTGTAGAGTGACGTATTAAGTCACGCATTTGGAAGACCCATACCGTAAAAAGGGGGAAGGTCGACCATAGAATTTTCAGTAAAAAAAGAAAGAAAAAATAAAAAAAACTCTGGATCGCAGGAACCAAGAGATTCGGTGCAATGAGAACCTAGGGGTTCAGAATCTATTTGTGAATTTCTTTCTCACGACACTAAGGGACGTTGTGACGAGAACCCGCAGGAACTCTGTCACTGATTCCTGATGGAATCTTCAGGAATTGTGTTACGTGACCAGAACCCAAAGGAACTGTGTCATAGTTACCTGTAGAGATACGGAAACCCTTAGGCACCAGGCATCCCTTAGGGTTTTTGTGCACGCGCTAACACTTGCGCGACGAGAGTCAGAAGACTCTTTGTCATAAGAGTAAAACTCTTGATGACGATGGTCGCGATCGTAGCGCTAATTGCGCATGCATGCGAACCCTTTGCGTGACGAGAATCAGAACTCTCTGTCATAAGAGTTAAACTCTTGATGACGATGGTCACGCGCGTAAAGTTGGCTGCGCGCACCAAGCTGGTTACGCGCACGAACACTTCGTGCGACAAGAGTTCTAAAACTCTCTGTCATAAGAGAAAAACTCGTGCGCGCACGAACAAACTCTGTCATAAGAGTATAACTCTTGAGCGAGCGCGAACCGAGATGGTCATGCGCGCGCGCACCGCTATGGTTACGCTCGCGTGCGCGAACATTTCGCACGACGAGAGTTCAAAAACTCTCTGTCATAAGAGTAAAACTCTTGAGCGTGCGCGAACAGAGATGGTCACGCGCACGACAAGAGTTCGAAAACTCTGTCACGCCGCCCGCGCACGAACCGGGATAGTCACGCACTCGTAACCATTTTGGTTACGCGCGCGTACAAATGAGTTGTTTGCATGCGCTAGGCTGTTCGCGCACTTCAACATAGCGCTGATTGCGCACGTAGGATAGGTTGCGTGCATAAGGTTGGTCGGGTGCGCAAGCTCTCAGCATGACGAGAGACCGAAAAGTCTCTGTTGTAACAGTAAAACTCTTGGGGCTTAGGAGAGAATTCATTGCTACGATCAGCAGAAGGTTCACGGTAGCGTAAGTTGTGAGAGCGCAATCGCTCAACACAACGAGAATCGAAAACTCTCTGTCATACGAGGAAGACTCATAATCACTAGGGTCACGAGAACCCGAAGGTTCAGCGTGTACTGTGTTGCGAGACCCTGAAGGGTCAGCACAATGAGAAAACGAAGTTCCTCTGTCGCGAGCCCCAGAAGGATCAGAGTGACTCAGGGCGAGAGACCAAAGGCCTAACGTAGCCTGTGATGCGAGACCCCAAAAAAGTCTCTGTTACAAAACACCAAAGTGTCAGAGTGACTAAAGTTACGAGAGCCTTAGGGATCAGTATAACTAAAGTTACGAGACCCCGAAGGGTCGGCGTAACGAGGAACCGAAGTTCCTCTGTCACGAGACCCCGAAAGGTCAGCGTGACTGATGACACGAGGTCCCGAAGGCTCAATGTTACCATCGTTATGAGAGCCCGAAAGTTCAGCGTAACTGAAACCCGAAAGTTTCGAGTCGCGTGAGCCCAAAGAATCAGCGCAACGGAGTCCCGAAGGACTCCTACTGTCAAGAAAACCCGCAGGATCAACATGACGAGAGCCCGAAGGCTCACGATCACACCAGCCTGAAGAGTGATCGTAACGAGACCCCGAAGGGTCAAGGAGAACCAGCAGGTTCAAAGATAACACCTTCGTAGGGGAGGTTTGTTCTCCCGAAGGAGAACATCGCTTAAGATAAGGCTCTCGCTCCGCCCCTAGAGGAGAACCATAAGCGTAAGGGAGGACCGCCTATGCCCAGAGGCGGTCTTCTCTCGAGAACGAGAGACTCGTTCCCCCGAAGGGAAAACCTGCTTCGTAAAAAGCTTTGCCACCGACCCTGGTGGATCAGCAAAATCCAACAAGTTATCTCTCACGACCGAGAGGAAAGTTCTCCTGAAGGAGATCGCCTAAGACAAGCCTTCTCCCAGCTCTATGGGAAAAAAGCGTAGGCGTAATAATATCTCTCTCGCGGACGAGAGAGAAGTCCTCCCAAAGGAGATCATCGCCTAAGACAAGCTTTCTCCCATCTCTACGGGAAAAAAGCGTAGGCGTAATAATATCTCTCTCGCGAACGAGAGGGGAGTTCTCCCGAAGGAGGATATCGCTTACGACAAGCTTTCTCCCAGCTCTATGGGAAAAAAGCGTAGGCATAATAATCTCTCTCTCACGAACGAGAGAGAAGTCCGCCCAAAGGAGGATATCGCCTAAGACAAGCTTTCTCCCAGCTCTATGGGAAAAAAGCGTAGGCGTAACAATCTCTCTCATGAACGAGAGAGAGAGTTCCCCTCGAAGGAGGAACAAGCCTTAGGCTTGCTTTTCTCCAGTTCAAGGGGAAGAAGCACAGTCTTTGGTGACGAGAAAGCAGAAGCAAAATTCGTCGAGCTGTCCACAATTTTTCCCGAAAGGGGGAAGGTTGCTAAACGGCTGAAGTGGGGAACCTCTCCCTCGGAAGGGGATGGGGGGGCAACCCAACTCCGGGGAAGGTTAACACTCCCTCGTAAGGGACGGTTCTCCAACCCCTGGAGGTGAACCTCTTGGCAGCAAACTATGCTTTCCATCAACAAGCCTTGTTCAAGGTGAAGGTTGACAACGATTGCTACCTCGTAACATGGGCAGCTCACGAGCTACCAAATGAAGCACAGGATAATGAACAGGGCGGCCGAAGGCATCGGCCTTGTGTTCTACGTCGCTGCTATCTGTAGAAAAGAAAATAAAAGTTGTGATTAAATACAATTCATGCTCCGTTGCACAACATGAACTATTCGGGGAATAAGTCACCTTCCTTGTAAGATAATTCCTCGAAAGGGAGCTGAACTGTTATAAACTTTAACTCAAGTTATGAAACAAACACACGGGAGTGTTGAGAACCTGCCATCAACGCAGGGGAGGGCGGCAAGGTAGAGTAGTATCAACACAATGACAACTCCCTTACGGCGGAGGCCGCCGAATAAGTTACAAGTATCTAACAACATAAAAGTATATTTCCACTTACACATATATACACGCATATATACGTATAAGATAAATGAAAACACACACAAGAGAAAAAAAATGACAGAAAAACAATCAAGGCAAGTCTTTGCAGGAGAACGGCAGCATGTCCGTCCACTACCGAGCCAAAAAGTAAAGTGGTTACTCACCAATGAGGTGTGAGTGAGTGGGGCAGCCAGTCTACCCCATCCCCCACCCACTAACTAGTGGATGGGGTAGTTATCCCTCACTAAAATTATCATGGCTCGTCTTTCAGCTACGCCGAAAGTATACCCCTATAAATAGCGGAGGGTTTGTATTTACGCCGGAACAAATTTGTTTTAGCCCGATTGTGAAAAAGGATTTGGAAGAGAAGTGCCTACCTATGATATGCCTACTGGTGCTGATCAATGCCCCTGCTTACCCTTCTGCCCTCGACAAAGATATTGTAGCAGAATACTCCTTCATCAAGGTTCTCTACCTTCCACCGAACACCACCCCTCTCCTCCAGCCCATGGACCAGCAATTGATTTCAAATTTTAAGAAGCAATAGCCTCAACCTTCGTCAATTTTGGAAGGAGCATTTTGATATTGTGATATGCCTCAAAATCATCGATCAAGCTTGGCAGGAGGATTTGAGGTGCACCTTGAACTGTGCTTGGAAGAAGCTGTAGCCTGATGCCATCTCCTCACGAGATTTCGAGGGTTTCCATGCAGACCAAGCTGAAGCCGATTCTGAAAATGTTGACGATCTTGAACCTATTGCTCAATCTGAAGTTGCCGAGATCATTACACTCGGGAAGTCCATGGGTTTGGAAGCAGATGAGGCCAACATTAATGAGCTTATGGAGGAGCACCAAGATTAACTTACGACGGATGACTTGAAGGAGTTGGAGGCCATGTGAGTGAACGTTGTTCAGGAAGAGTACAGGGGGGGGGGAGGAGGAGGATGACCCACTGACAACGGCAGAAATTATGGAGGATCTAGATGGCTACTTTAAAATGGTGGCTCTCTCATTTTTATAAAGTTCTTTAGTGTTGTTGTATTAGCACAGGATGTTTATGTGCCCTGGTTGAAAACATGCCTATTTTAAAGTAATTACTATTAATTTAAATGCATAGAAACTACTGATACAGTAAATTAGTTTGGAAGTCTTAAATTGCATTTAGTGACTATAATGTGGGATTTAAGGGTTAAATATTATATTTGGAGGTGTTGAAAGAAATTTTGTATGTTCATATTACAAAGTACAAATAATGCGACCATTGTAAGATACCTACTGCTTCTGACATGAAAATCACTTTAATTCTTTCAATTCCTGTACCACAACTGAGATGGATAATTCCTGTTCCAACCCCTCAAACAAAAAGGTAAGACACTTTGGTTAAGGTAGACACACACTGTCCTGGGGTGGGTTTAAAACATTAAGTTAGGTTCTGTTGTACTAAAGTGTTTGTTTCCTTGGTGAAATATATTTTTTTCAAGCATAAAATACCTCTGAAATAGGAAGTGATTACAAGGTCCTTAAACTAGAAGAAAATGGGAAATTATTTCAAAGGGAAAACTGTTCATTGGTGACTAATGATACAAGTAAGTGTTCTATTGTAGTTTATTGCAGGGTAATGTAACCTAGGAAAAAAACTACTTATTTCTATAGGAAAAGGTTTGTTCTCTTAGAAAATGACACTCCTTCCTGTCGGAAATGAATAGTTTCAGAAATATATATATGTTAACGTAACATTGGTAATGTTTGCGAAGCGAGCCAGTGCAGGAACAAGAACCATTATATTTAAACTTTTCGAACAAAAAATATATGTTTTCCTTCAGTAAATAACATGATTTAACCAGTTTTCACCTTCATTTCAACCGTAACAACATCAACCAGTTCGGCTACTTGAAGTTAGTCTAACTGGTCATTCTGTTTGTTTGTGGTTGAAATGAAGGTCAAATTCGGTTAAATCATGTTATTTGCTACAGGAAAACATATGTTTCTGTTCAAAATGATACACTGTAGACTTGTAAAACTTCACCCAAATAGCAAAGTACATTAGGCAAGAAGTGTCCAGAGGATACGCAGACGGTGTTAGCGGTAACATTTACCCAAGTTATACGTAGGCTAAGTTAACCTGGGTTTGCCCAAAAACAAACATAAAATTTTACAATACACACGAATTCATAAAAAAAGTGGTGGTACGGTGAACTCAAACCAACGACATCAAATGTATATCTATATATGTTATAATAATAATTACCTGATCTTAGAGTGGATCTCAGTTTCACCATGTTTGGTTGGTCTGTGGTTTCAATTACCTTCACTTCTTGTCTTGCAAAACTAGGTCTATCAAGATGCCTTAAAGGCAGGGATATGTTCCAGTTTGATTAATACAATGCAACGACCTAAAATAAACCACACACTAATCAATAAATGCAAACAGTATTCGCAACTCACTCCCAAGTCCCAAAGGATACTTTAAGGAAGGAACTTGCTTGAAAGAGGTAATTTCACACTCACGTTCAGGCTCAGGGAGTCAGGGGTGAGGCATAGCCTTTGCAACGGCGCCTCCAAAGTTTATCTTCTTATACTGTTTTGTCTTTTCCTCCACATCAGGTTTAATACTTCCTTTTACTTTTCTGTATTTGTTTCACTAAATAAAAATAACCATAATATTTTCTTTAGGTCTTCTTCGTATGGTTGTTGTAGCTCAATTACTTTATTCCTTTCTTTTCTATATTCCTGGCAAAACAACAAAAAATGTATTAAATTTTCCTCCTCATTTTCACAAAAATTACAGTTTACATTCCCCCCATTGTGTCTATTTACTATATTTAGTTTTAACTTATTGGTTCTTGCTCTAAAAAATATCACTGAAGAAGATGTAGGCCTATTGTCATAAAGTAACTCTTCTTTAATTTCTTTCTTCCACGTTCTATATATTTCTAAGCTCACTTTACTTTCTATTTCTTCTTTCCACTTTTCAGTATCCCACTTTCTGGTTTCTGATTTTATTTCTGCCTTATTCATTTTTCTTATCTATCTTATCATCATTCATCATCATCATTTCAGCCTTCAAAAGTCCTTTGTTGGATGTAGGCCTTCCCCAGGTTTCTCCACAGACTTCCATCGCAAGCTATTCTGTGCCACTGTTGCTTATGTTGGTCTAAAGCAGGCCATTCACGATCAGTAATTACTGAAGGAATTCCTTCAGTGTCAGAACTAGGACGTCCACTAACGGTCAGTGCGTTCATCAGTGTAGGATAGACAACCGTGGTGATTAGACAATCGAAATGCTTCCTCTATTTTTTGTGATAATGAGTTATTGTTGATGGTATTAGGGCTTGTATTTTTTAGAATGTAACTGTTTTTTGTTTAATAAATAGATAACAAATAATGTGTTTCTTACCTCATGTGCTTGTAAATTCGAGGTGGATGTTCTAATAGCTTCTTGATCCATTAAAAACATTAAATCTTCATAGTAAGTCCAAGTTGGCGTATACACATCATCTGCCCCAGTTCCAGACCGCGTAGAATCTTCGACGTTTTTTGCTTCTTTCCTGAAATTACTCCTGTAGATGTTGATTCTTTTCTTCACTAAGTCTGTGGTTGCATCAGGATACTTTTCTTTAAGTTTTTCTGCTAATTTTCCATACTCTTCGTTTTTTTTTCGTTTTTTTTTTTATATTTATTCAGATAATGTTTTGACTTAATTTGCCAAAGGCATGGCTGTTCTTTGTATAACTGAAAAAAATTCGCCCCAAAATTCTCTATCTTCCGGCATGTTAACTACTTAAACCTTACTCAAATATCTGCACCAATATTCCTCACATTCTGGCCATGCAGTTCACACTGATAACTTAACTGAGTGGTAGCCATTCACGGTCAATGTTCCCTTCAGTGCGCGTTAGCCCCGCCTCCAAAATCAAGCAGTTTGATTCTCATCAGTGTAACTGACAGTTGTACTGACAGGCCTCAAACAACCCCATTCACGATAATTTTTGCCAAGTTTGAAGGAATTCCTTCAGTAACTACTGATTGTGAATGGCTTGCTTAAGTCATCTCACCAGCGGGTTTTTTGTCTTCCTCGGTTTCTTGTGTATCCTCGGGGTGTCCAGAAGGTTGTTCGTGATGTCCATCGGTTGTCTGTCATCCTGGCAATGTGCCCTGCCCAGTTCCATTTGAGCTTGCTATTGGTTTCAAGGATATCCATTACTTTAGTTTTTTGACGTATCCATTTAGCTGTTTTTCTATCCTTCCATGTTAGATTTAGCATAATTCTCTCATGTGCCCTCTGCATTGTTCGTAATTTAAGGGAAAGCTTTTTTGTTATATTCCAAGTTTCGGCCCCATAGGTGACAGTGGGGAGGATACACTGATCATAGACTTTCCTTTTTAAGATGATAGGAATCTTCTTATTATGCCTATACTTAATTCTTCTAAGTATTTTGCAGGTTGTTTCCACCATCTTCCTTCTTTTTCTTGAATATCCAGGATAATTGTTTTCAGTATTTCCTTCTTCCCATTCAGGGTACAATTTAAGTACTGCAGCTTCCCATCCACCACCCTTGCTTTCATAGAAGATGCACCTATCTCCCCTCTTAGAGTAGTATTAGCTGTGCTTTTAGTGGCACCTAAAATCTTCCTGTATACCCCATTCCCTATTCTTTGTAGTTCCTCTTTACAGGACGTTGCCATCATACCAATTCCTCAACAGTAATATAACATCAGGTGATCTTTAATATACCCCCCAGGAAAAGTTGCAGCTTTAGCCTACATTTCTAATCTTTAAAATTCATTGTTTAAAATCCGCGTCTTTCCCCATTTCTAGATATTATCGGTTATCCTTTTCAGCAAGGAACATGTAGTACGACAATTTCTGAATAATATAGCTTTTAAAACCTATGATAATCAATTTATTGATGACAGCAAACAAATGGGATATAATGCTTAGCGGGATTAATTCCTGCTATTAAATACAGTAGAAGCCTAGAAAGTGAAAAAGGGGAACCTTTACTGTTATTAATAGGAACAAGTAGGAAAATTTGACAAAATGACATGGCAACACACGTGACACAACACTGACCTCTTCTAGAATGGATAATCAAGCATCACAAGTTCACAACTCACTTTGAATGGATAACAGAACATCATAGCTCAGAAGTAAAAACAAATCTGTTATACGATTCATTCGGTGTTATGTAATACTGTTACAATTAAAAAGGTAATCATTATCCAATCAAAGTCTTATCACGGGAAAATTGCGTAGTTCCGCACTATACATGCGTTAATACACACCCGTCTCCACTAATGCAGAAATCCGATTTCCAAATTTCCCACCCCTCCCATATAGGCTTACATGGGCTTTTGGCAGGTTACCCAGTTTTAAGGCAATTCTGAGGTTATTAGCACAGCCAAACAACAAAACCCACACACACACACACACACACACACACACACACACACACATATATATATATATATATATATATATATATATATATATATATATATATATATATATATCCTTACGAAGCTGATCTAGTGTAGATTAAATACAGTAGTTTATTCATGATTTTAGTTATGTTTTCATATGTGCATTGAAGAGAGGTTAGCCAGCACTCAAGATGAGTTCCTCTCGTGTAGGCATAGATTTTAGGTTATTATGTAAATTACATAAGATTTTCGTCGTTAATCTCATTGTATTCTTTACTGAAGTCAATATATGTAAATTTACGTTATTTTAAAGAATTTACTTTTTATTTTCATATATTTAGTTACGAAGTCTTACGTAAACTGTTTGAGAGTGTTATGTAACCCATACAAAATATGAACAAGGGCTTATGTAATGTTCTTTTATATTTTTATGAGGTATTGCGGGATGTTTGAGAGGAAATACGCACAACTCTTTTGTCTGCCATGTGTTTTGGAAAATTCTTGAGAGTTTGCCTCCCTGTTGCATGAGTACGCGTTCGAGAGAGCAATACTTGGTAACTCTGACGCCTTAGGCCAACCCCCACGCTACCAGAACTCAATCCTGGAAGCTTCTGGAAGTAGCAAAGTTTCATATATAAGGCAACCCTAAGGTTGCATAGATAGATAGAGAATCCCAGCCTTAAGACATAGTCATCTCCCCACCTCTCTCTCATACGCAGCTCAGAGTAATGTTTTAAAAGTGTTCAGTGAAATATTGAAGTTTTGGTGTGACAGATTTTTGTAAGCATAGTGAGTACTTATAAAAATTCTCTTCAAGTTTTTGTAAGCGGCCCTGTAGGAAGGTGATAGGTTCTTGTATTGTGACCTGGTTATCTATTTCCATTAAGTGTCAAACTTAAATATTGTATTCAGATTTAATTTTAAGTGAAACAAGAGATTATATAATTTTCATAAGTATTTCTGTTTTCCTAGTCTAAGGTTTGTTCAGATTTAACATTTAAAGTCAGGTGGTTATATTATTTTCAGATTGTGACATGTTTCTTTTAATCTAAGTTTTATTCAGACTCAATATTTCGAGTGATTTATTTGTTTTATGCAAATTCTTTCAAAGTGTTGTAATTAATATAGAATATATTTATTTTTGTAGAGTGTATTATTTCAATCATCAGTGTTTATTATAACCTTGCTCGCATCCTGTAAAGAACCGTAGTAAGTTTGTTCCAATAAAACTTGAGTATAATTACCTAGTTTTGTTTTGAGTGTACTTGAGAGACCTTTGGATATTCAGTGTTTTATATATTGTTGTCTGGGAGTTATTTAACTGTCTCAGAGTTCGTGTATTAATATTTTCTAGTGTAACAGATTTAATGTAAAAGCAAACAGGTGAGTTAGGAATTTGAGAGGTTGTTTAATTGCTAGCCGTAATACACACACACACACACATATACATATACATATATGGATAAATATCAACACAACATCGTGTTCAAATAGAAATAAATTTCTTCCTCATACTTGGGATCGAACGCTAGCCAATTCTAATGAAAGGCCAGGTCGAAACCAACCATGCCACGAGAGGCCATAAAAGAAATCGGAACCTGACGCTACCCAGCTGTCCGAGGATTTACCTGGCGAGACATCAGTCTCTTACCAGCGAGTTTTACCCGATTTCCCGGCCCACCACGTGTCACAATTGGTAGTAATTCATTCAAATTACCCCTAATGAGTCAATATGGATAAATATCAACACAACATCGTGTTCAAATAGAAATAAATTTCTACCTCGCTGGTAAGAGACTGATGTCTCGCCAGGTAAATCCTCGGACAGCTGGGTAGCATCAGGTTCCAATTTCTTTTATGGCCTATCGTGGCATGGTTGGTTTCGACCTGGCCTTTCATATATATATATATATATATATATATATATATATATATATATATATATATATATATATATATATATATATATATATATATATATATATATATATATATGGTATTATTTGTTTGGTTCTCAGACGCGAGATATCGTATGATAATTATAATATATATATATATATATATATATATATATATATATATATATATATATATATATATATATATATATATATATATATATATATATATATATATATATATATATCAACAATAACAAAAGAAATGCAGCCGTTTCTAGCCCCCTGCGGGACAAAGGCCTCTGGTTACGGTTCATTTTGTTCTTTGCCTACACATACACCAAATCCTCTGGCCTATTCTTTCCACATTCTCCTCAGTCCTCATACACCTGGCAACACTGAGATTACCAAACAATTTTTTCTTTGCTCAATGGGCTAACTACTGCAATGTAATTGTTCAGTGGCTACTTTCCTCTTGATAAGTGTAGAAGAGACTCTTTAGTTATGGTAAGCAGCTCTTCTAGGACACTCGAAAATCAAACCATTGTTCTCTTCAGTCTTGAAGAAGAAACTCCACTTAGAGGTATCCGATCGATTGTCCTACAGTCCCGAAGCATTCATCATCAATGTTTGTGCAGTGCTATAGGTGAATCAGGTGCCAACCAAGGGAACAGCAGAGAACTTCATCTTGAACCTGCTTTCTTATGTGAATGAAAGGTTGAAGTCCTGGGATACATACTTGGGGTTCGACAGACACTATTAGAACTGTACAGTATAAAGAATGCAATACGCACAACACATGCTGCAAGGAGGCAAGCTGCCAACACAAACTGGACCTGCATGCCGCTTCCTACCCAAAAAGTCATCCTGAATATAATGGAATGCAAGGGGCAGCTGATCAAATGGATATTATTATTATTATTATTATTTTTATTATTATTATTATTATTATTATTATTATTATTATCATTATTGATTGCTAAGCTACATACCTAGTTGGAAAAACAGAATGCTATAAGCCCAGGGGCTCCAGCAGAGAAAATAACCCAGTGTGAGGAGAGGAAACAAAGAAAAATAAAATATCTTAAGAACAGTAACATTAAAATTATTATCATCTATATAAACTATAAAAATTTTAACATAATAAAGAAGAAGAGAAATAAGAGAGAATAGTATGCCAGAGTGTACCATCAAGCAAGAGAACTTTAACTCAAGACAGTGGAAGACCATGGTACAGAGTCTATGGCACTACCCAAGACTAGAGAACAATGGTTTGATTTTGGAGTGTCCTTCTCCTAGAATAGCTGTTAACCATAGCTAAAAAGTCCCTTCTACCCTTAACAAGAGAAAAGTGGCCACTGAACAATTACAGTTCAGTAGTTAACCCCTTGGACGAGGAAGAACTGTTTAGTAATCTCACTGTTGTCAGGTGTACAAGGAGAGAGGAGAATATGTAAAGAATAGGTCAGACTATTCGGTGTGTTTGTAGGCAAGGGGAAAATGAACCGTAACCAGAGAGAAGGATCCAATGTAGTATTGTTTGTCCAGTTAAATGACCTCATAACTCTCTAGCGGTAGTATCTCAATGGGTGGCTGGTGCCCTGGCCAACCTACTATTATGCACTTAAATTAAGGACCATGCAGAATTGCTGGCCTTAACTGGGCAAGATCCAACTCCTGTTGAGGTGTCCAATAGAAAGGTAACATTACGACATGACATCCACACTACACATAAGGAATCTGATGTGATTGTCCAGCAAATGGTTCACATAGCCTTGATAGGAGCTCAAAGTATTTGAGTCATTTTTAACGACACTGATGTCTTTGTGTTGTTGTTTCACTTCTTCAAGTCAGAATCATTCACTTGCGATCTTGTTATGGTAGGTACCAGCCATGGCAGGGTATCAATTGATATCAGGGCTACAACCCAGAAGTGTGCAGACTTTGTCCTCGAGACCCTGGCAGTACATGTTATCTTAGGGTGTGACACTGTTTTGTACCTGTGGGGAATAGGAAAAGGTACGGTTGTGAAATCCAGCTTAAGACCTAGGGACATTTAAATGCATATATATATGACATCATCTTAGAAGTGACATTGTTCCTTGCTGCCTGTTATGGATTGAAAGAGAGAGACAGCGTGACTACAGTTAGCTTTGATGTTTGGTCACAGAAGATTTAAAAAAAGAATCACTACTGTACCACATCTTAAGACCCTTCCACCAACAACTGAGGCATTCACAAAGTATGTCCACAAAGTACATGTGCAAGCAGCAATATGGTGCACAACACTGGAAGCTATCCCACCAGTATTTGAACACTCACAGGTAAACGAAAGATGAGGCCTCCAAAACGTTGGTACTATTGCCTTTACCTCCAGATGTCACATGTGTGCCTGATGAAGTACTCAAGATGATCAGGTGTGGCTGCAGTTCAGCTCGACCTCGTGCAATATCCAGGTTACGTCGTTCTGTCGCAAGACTGTCATGCTCTTTTTTTCTGTGGATGTCACGACGCAAAAGACTGTTGTAATGCACAAACCAAATCATCTGCTCTATCCAATGAGAATTCTGGTGAAGACGAATGACTTTTAAGATATCACAATACTGATGATGGTATGTGGATATGTTTCCTTATAATATTGCCGTCCTTGTTTAAAGGTCATTCATGAATGGCAGAGGCAAGGGACAGTATCAATATCCTAGAGGAAGGACGATGCCCTAGAGACTAACCATATATACATACGATCAGCGCTCAAGCCCCCATTCCACTCAAGCTAGGACCAAGGAGGACAGGCAATGGCTGCTGATGACTCAGCAGGTAGTCCTATAACCTCCCTCAAACCACCCTTCCTTAGCTCACAATGATAGTTAGGTTGCACACACTACAAGAAACTATCAAGTTTGAGCAGTAATCGATCTCCCTTCCATCAAATTACCAGGCAGGAACGTTTCCAATAGGCTACCACCAGATGACGATGGGGTATTATATTATATTTTCTCCCATGCTTATCCTACTTCTAATTTCGGTCTCACCTCCTGAAGTAACATTTACTGCCTAACCTAAGTACGTATAGCCTATTCATTCTCAGTCTCTAGAGGTTCGTCCATAACCCTTATTTGTTGTTTTCATTTTCATTGAACATTGTCTTAGCTTTACTCATATTGATTTTCAGTTCCACATTTCCGCTTTCTCTATTCAAATCTCCTACCATCTTCTGTAATTCTTCCTATGATTTACTAAATAGAACTATGTCATCTGCAAACCTTAAGTTGTTCAGGTATTTACCATTAATGTTAATTCCTGCATTGTCCTAATCTAAATTCTTAAAAACTTCTTTTAAACATGCTCTCTCTCTCTCTCTCTCTCTCTCTCTCTCTCTCTCTCTCTCTCTCTCTCTCTCTCTCTCTCTCTCTCTCTCTCTCTCTCTCTCTCTCTCTCTCTCTCTCTCTCTCTCTCTCTCTCTCAATGGGAATTTTTTTTCTGTAGAGAGTAGGGTTCCCCTGCTACATAGGACCAGAAAAGCAGTCCTTAAAGTAAAGTTAAAATTTACATCATCACCATCTTCTACGCCTATTGACACAGATGGCTTCAGTTAGATTTCGCCAGTCGTCTCTATCTTGAGCTTTTAATTCAATACTTCTCCACTCATCATCTCCCTCCTCGCACTTCATAGTTGTCAGTCAAGTAGGCCTGGGTCTTCTAACTCTTCTAGTGCCTTGCGGAGCCCAGTTAGACGTTTGATGAACTAATCTCTCTTGGGGAGTACGAAGAGCATGCCCAAACCATCTCCATCTATATCTACCATAATAAAGAAAATATCATGTCAAATTTCATGAAATTGAACCTCAGTAAGGGTTTTTTTTTTTTGGAATGGCTTTTCTTAATTTTATGGATTTTGGTCATAGAATATAATTGTTAGTATTTTGTGTATCGTCATGAACAGCAAAGCTTTATTACTTTACTTAAAGGACTGATTTTCTGGTCCTTTACTGCAGGGAAACCCTACTCCAGACTACAGGCCCTTTCAGAGTTCATTTTATCGTTTACACTCCAAGGCATTCAATCGTTCACACCGCACAATTTTCGTTTATTGTCAAATCTACATTATCGAAGCCCTTAGAAAACATAAGTCTTCAGTTTCCTCTTGATAGGCTTAATATCTTCAGTCTTTCGGATGTCTAGTGGGAGCTTATTGTAGTCTTGGGAGCACATATTCGAAAGCTCTAGAACCTACAGTAAACATATCTTGGATCCAATAATCTGAAACTATCTGTAACTATTCTTGCATTAACACGATTTGTTGGCTGCCCAATATGTAGCAATTCTTAGATATTTTGGTTGTCCGCTTCTGATAACTTGATGGCATATTGTACATATCTTAATCACAATTCTTGCTTTAAAAGGCAGCCAGTGTAAATCAGTTATCACAGGAGTGATCCTTTCTCAAGATGAGCGCGTTTTATTAGTCTTGCTCCTCTGCTTATTGTGTTTTGTAATTTCTTAAATTGTACTTTTGGGTAGATGAAGTTTCAGTAGTCAATCCTGGTAATAACACAGTTTATCACCATTTTTTTTTTTTTTACAGAATGTTCTTCTAGGTAGCTCTTTATAAAAGCAATATTTCTAAGATGATACCCAACAGCTTTTACTACATTAGTTATTTGGGCATTGGAAGACAAATAGGTCTGTCTATATGAACTTAATTCTTGATAATCTGGAACACCTTTCAATGACACCCATATTAAGTTGGTTTCCAGTGAGCGATCAGATCAAATTACTGTATCTCATCATCACACAATCCCTAATGGCCAGCGGGGTGATGAAAATGGCCTGACCACAGACATAAACAAGACACGTCTGAGGCATTTGTCCTGCATTGGAGTAAAAACGACTACGTATGTTGTGGTTTTGTACAGGCGGGCAACCCCCAATAGAAAAGATTCTGCAGTCTACTTAAATTCGTTTGAAATTTTTCCCCTGGTTTGAGAATGAATTCTTCAACCAAGCATTTTAAGGGAATAGAAAGATGGTTCTATTGTCTGTTTAAACTAAATGATAAAATCCACTTGCTTCTTTTTCTTTGATAAAGGTTGGCCAGGGCACCAGGCACCCACTGAGATACTACAGCTAGAGAGTCATTGGGTCCTTTGACTGCAGGCAGTACTACATTGGATCATTATCTCTGGTTACGGCTAATTTTCCCCTTGCTTACACATACACCGAATAGTCTGGCCCATTCTTTGCATATTCTCCTTTGTCCTCATGCACCTGACAACAGTAAGATTACCAAACAGCTCTTCTTCGCTCAGGGGGTTAACTACGGCACTGTAATTGGTCAGTGGCTGCTTTCCTCTTGGTATCGGTAGAAGAGACTCTTTAGCTATGGTCAGCAGTTAAAGCAGCTCTTCTAGGAGAATGACACTCCAAAATCAAACCATTGTTCTCTAGTCTTGTGCAGCGTCATAGCTTCTGTACCACGGCCTTCCACGGTCTTGGGATAAAGTTCTCATGCTCGAGGGCACACTATTCTATTGTATTTCTCTTCCTCTTGTTTTTTGAAGTTTTAATAGTTTATATATGAAAAAAAAATCATTGTAATGTTGTTATTGTTCTTAAAATATCTTATTTTGATTGTTAATTAGTTATCTTGTAGTTTATTTATTTCCTTATTTCCTTTCCTCACTGGGCTATTTTCCCTGTTAGAGTCCTTGGGCTTATAGCTTTTCCAACTAGTGTTGTAGCCTAGCAAGTAATAATAATAATAATAATAATAATAATAATAATAATAATAATAATAATAATAATAATAATAATAATAATAACAAGGTAAGTAGTAACACATATTTCACCCGAAAGCAAGGTCTTTTGCACACTGATTTAATATATTCCGTAGATAACTCTACAGTATAGTATACGAAAGAAAAGACACACGAGTAATGGGTATTTCAAATATAGGAAATTCTATAAATCTTGATTCCTATCTGCGACAAAATCTAGAACATTCTATAAATGTTTCACGTAACCACATTGCTAAATGGTGAACAAAATTCATTGCATGTTAGCCTTTAGTGCAAATATATAACCTAAATGAGTTCTTAGAATATATATATATATATATATATATATATATATATATATATATATATATATATATATATATATATATATATATATATATATATATATACACTCTCGAGATAATGGAATATGAATTTCCCTGATAATATGCAGGGTACACTCACTACTTACAAACTGACATGCTGAATGCATGCCAACGTACCGAATAACCGAATATCTATTTTGAAAGCTTGAAGTGGAAAGAAAAAGTATATACTCATATGTCGTATAATTTAAAAAATTAGAATGTATCAACAGCCGAACAACTAATCATTAGTTTAGGTAATTACACTTTGGTGATCAATGACGTCAAAACTCAAAGAAAGAAGACGAGTGATGTAGACCAGTTTTACCTTATCTTTAGAGAACTCGGTGATGTAGTTGACCAATTTGTAAACAAACGGATCTTGAACAGCCGTGATGAGAAACAAGGTGAGGGTGAGTTGTAAATTTTTGTCTTTTTTATCGTTTATATGTCTTTGGAGTTTACTGGATATTAAAGTAGTTATATTTGACGGTCCCCGGGTAAAAAGGATTAATTTTTTGTATCGCTTTGAATCTTATATTATTTAAAGTTGAGGATCCGGGTGTGATTTTTTCCAGTGTTGACAAAATTCGTACTACTCCGCCCACTTGTCACATCATGCTTATGAATCATCCTTTTGTGCATACTTTGTATATTTTCCATGGATTAACCTGACTTGCAATGGTCATGAAGTTCATAAATTGTATAATAGTCGTTCTTATTAATAAATGTTTCCCTGACCGGAACTATAATAAAACTTCTGGTCTAACCTACCCATGCAAATGGACTTAAGCTGAGGTACATTTTCTGTTTTGCTTAGTATAGTCATAATAAAAAATTTGATGAGATTAAGATAACTATATTGATAGTTCATTCTTTGGACTGACCAGGGTTAATATTAGATAATTTGATTGGAAAATATACTCTTAATTTTTTGGCAAATACATGAACCTCTTATTTTTCATACTCACTGCCTTGTGTTTTAGATATTTCTGACCATGATTATTGGGGAAATCACGTTCAAGTTTATGGACCCGCTTATCTAAAGACAATTATGGGGGACCCCAGTAGGAAACGGGGTTGCTAAGTGGGGAAATGTCATAAACGAGTGTTTGACAGCAATAATGGTAAATTTGTATTGTATTACAGGGTGTGATTTCGAACAGAAAATGTATGATTTCCTATAGTAAATAACGTGATTTAACCGAATTTGACCTTCATTTCAACCGGAATCAAACAGATCAACCAGTCCGACTAACTTTAAGTTGACGAATTGGTTGATGTTATTATGGATGAAATGAAGGTGAAAACCGGTTAAATCACGATATTTCCTACAGGAAAACATATATTTTCTGTTAAAATGGTTAAATATTATCACTGTTGACATATATGTTGTGTTAAAATATTTAAATATAAGCACTTGATCAACGTTGTACTGAGAACGATAACATTAGCAACGTTACCAATGATTCGCAGTGCTACCAACGATGACGAATGGTACACAGAGTTACCAACGACACGATGACATTACTAGCGGTAGAAATGCTAAATATTTCCATACGTATTTTAAATAATTCTTCCATATAACTATTACACAATATATAAAATAGTACAAAATGGGCACAGAACCTAACAAACCCACCTAACCTGGCCTAGAAGTACCCCGGTCACAAAACATATAATGACTATTGAGGAATGACTTACTTTTATGAAGAAAACGACGAAACTTGTGGGTCACGGGAGGGTGAGACTGACGGATTAACTCGTAGACGACTTTTCCTAAAAATGTACCTTTATAGGCAGTAACGGTATAACCACAACGACGTTTCTTCTTAGTTTTAGGTATGATGGATTCAGAATTACAATAAAACACGTGAATGTCTTTCCTATAAGATAAAAGAGAACGGCACTTGGGGCACTTTAAACGATGAGGAATTACATTGTGTGATTTAAGGAAATAATCAACATTGGCTGAAGAATCATAAAAATCACCATGGAATTTAGCCACTGCTTTTAGGTACGGAATACTGCAGCCGTTACAAGTTTCTATAACTTCCTCCATCGAAAAATACAACAAAATAAATCTCACTTGAAATGACGGACACCTTACTAGGACAAAGGTTACAACGCAAAAGGGATTGGAGGAAGGGGCATGAACAGACGACTCAAAGAGATAAAGGAAGGGGGGGCTAGGGAAATATCTGTAGACAACCCCCATGTGTAAACTTTGAATAGGCATCGGTTGGTGATTGGTTAAGGGAAAAACAAAGGAGACTAGCGGGTAAAAATGAATGAACTAAATAGGGAAACTAGTCCAGAGAAAGCATTTATGTGAAACAGAGGAGGGAAAAGGAAATAACAAAAGAAAAGAAATAAAAACAATATAGGAAGATAAAATGGAATGAATGATAAATAATATTGAATGGGAATATAAAATGAGATGATTATACTGTGAATGAACTGGATAGGGAAACTAGTCCAGAGCAAGTATTTATGTGAAACTGGGGAGAGAAAAGGAAATAACCAAAGAAATTAACCCAATATAGGAAGATAAAATGGAATGTATGATAAATAATATTGAATGGGAATATAAAATGAGATGATAATACGATAATAAAAAGAGTAATTGGGGGGGGGCAAGCTTCTGCGCACGGGGAGTGATATTTGCGCAGACCGAAAACTGGTATGCACGAACGAACGTACAAATGGGTGCTAATGTTAGCAGGGAATGCTAACATTTGATCTACATCAGACGATGGCAGCACTGGTTACTGTATGTTTTCATGAAATAATCTTTGCAAGGGCTCCTCCAAAGTTTACCCAGTTATACTGTTTTGTATTTTCCTTCGGTTATGATACATACAAGAAGCTAATGTATAGAGAAGAAAAGGCTTGTTTTACGTTTATATATCGAATCCCCAGTATGTTTTCCCCACCCAAAACCCCGAGTTCCCACTGGGGGTCCCCCATTATCGGAGGATATAGATGTATATGTATTTCTGAAACTATTCATTTGCGACGGGAACGAGTGTCATTTTCGAAGAGAGCGTAATTTTTTCTATAAGAAAAAGTAGTTGTTTTCCTAGGTTACATTGCCCTGTAATACACTACAATGAAACCGGAAATTAAAGTATTAATGCTATCGCTGATTCACTTCATGGCCTTCTAATGGTTTTTGCTCCATTGTTGCTTGCATTACCTCACTGCTTCTCAGTTCTGGCAAGCGGTACATGAATGTGCTGCGTATATAAGTTCCGTGGTCCATTTTTTCGGGGATATTTATACCTTCACCTGAAAAACAAAAGCTACAGTATATACAGAATAAAGTGTTTTCAAAATAATCAATAACGGAAATAGATGAAATTACACTAAATTTTAAAATGTATTGTTCTTCCCCTTTGGAGATAATCTTCATGTGATTGTAGTCATGCTGGAACTAAAGGGGAAGGTGGGAAAAACATATACAGTACGTCGAAAACCAACATCCAAGAACTTTTGCATGAGTATTTGGAAGCTCGTAATTGGCTAAAAAAGCCTGGTAATGATTACGTCATATAAATATCAGAACAGTTTGCTAAAGTGAATGGTAACAACTCATGCTCAGTAACACCTAATTTGTTTCCTAAAAGTAAACAAAGGAATTAGACTTCAAAATAGACATCACCTTTTAATCGATCGAGCGGGTGCATTGTCCAAACAAGGCAAGCACTTCAAAGGCAAATTCCTCTCCTGAAGATACTTTTTGACAGCAGGGCCGAAAACTACGTTTACCCATTCCACAAAGCTATGCCTAGTAACCCAAGCCTTAGAATTATAACGCCATAGAACATGTAGCAGGTCTTTATTAATTCTGTGCTATAAATGCCCTAGGGTTTTCGGAATGGTAAACTAACAAAGTCTTAATTTTGCATTCCCCGCTGGCGTTGGCACAAAGCGCAAGAGTCAACCGATCCTTCATTGGCTTATGTCCAGGCATTTTCTTCTCTTCGGCGGTAATGTACGTTCGACTAGGCATCTTTTTCCAAAACAGACCGGTTTCATCGCAGTTGAACACCTGCTGCTCTACGTAACCTTCCTCCGCCACGATGCTTTCGAACTTTTTAACAAAGTCTTTAGCAGCCTTGGTGTCCGAACTCGAAGCTTCTCCATGACGAACAACTGAATGAATCCCCGTCCGTTTCCTAAATTTCTCGAACCAACCTCGAGACGCCTTGAACTCCTCCGTCGTAGGATCGACTGAACTCTCCCCCGCGTCACCCCGAGAGCGCGCCGCCTTCAAGTCACTGTAGATAGCGCTGGTCAGAAATGCATAATAAACACAAGGTAACCAGGAGAAAAAATATATGGTTCATGTAAGTGGCAGGAAATTAAAGTACAGTATCATAGCCTAATTGCATATAACTCATATCCTGTCCCTTGGATGGTTTTTGCACTGCCTGGTTCGCTTTGCTCCCAAATAAACATATCACTATTCCTCTGTTCTGGCAAGCGGTACGTGGTTTTGCTGCGCATGCTATCCACTTTGGTTACCAAATATCATAATTATCTATAATTTATATCATGTCCCTCAAATCTCTGCGGTGGCTTGCATCTCTCGCAAATAAACGTAATTTCATTGCTTCTCTGTTCAGGGAAGGAGTACATGATTGAGCTGCTCATGCCAATTATGTGGGTTATTATTTTTGGGAATATTTTTTACTTTCAGATGAGCAACAATAGCTCTATACTGAACAGAGCATTTCAGTATACTGGGTAATTAATTACCGAAATAGGTGAAACTGCATCAAATTTTGAAATGTATTGAACTTCCCTTTTTATGAATAGAACTTACCTGGCAGTTATATATATATAGCTGAGTCTCTGACTGCGGCAGAATTTAATTGAAAATTGCGGCAACCGCCTTGTGGTGGTTGTGTGGTTAGATGGTTAACAACCCTTACAGAGTGGTACTTGGAATCATTCCCATTTTCTGTTCCTCAGATTATCTCTGCCGGCCGGATCGACAACATCGTTGGTCCGCCTTTCAGAGTTTTTCGGATCGCTTTCCCTTCATCGCCTTTTTGGACTTCGTTTTTGGTGAAGTACACTGTGTTGGGATTTGGCAATCGTGTTGTTTTTGTTTTTTGTCTTTTTTCCTTTATTATCATGAGTGAGAAAATTCATTATCGTGTTAGTGCGAATGATATTTGCAAGGTGAGGTTGCCGAAACTTTCGGTTGACCCTCACACTATCTGTATGGGTTGCAGGGAGTTTGAATGTGCTTTAGATAATAAGTGCAAGGAATGCGAGGTTTTAAGTGATAATGATTGGTTAGCTATGCAGCGCTATGTGCGCAAACTTGAGATTGATAGAGTTAGAAGAGCTAAATCAAAGTCAAAGTCTGCTAGTGAGCCTAGCTTAGATTTATCTATTGACCCTTTGCTTGTAACCCCTTTGGAAGATATTCCTTCCCCAAATGTAGTGACTCCTGACCCTTCTACAGGACCTGTGCCTACGGATGACCCTGGGTATGCTAAATTAGCTGCTGAATTGGAGGCCATTAAAGCACAGTTGGAGGCCTTTAAAGGTAAGGGTGTAGGTGAAATTAGTGCTTGTGAAAGTGCAGTGGAGGTGATGACTGATCGAATCTGTCATACCCCTAGGTCTAGACCTCTACCAAGCTCCCAGGACCAAGGGAGAAGGTACGTCGAAAGCCGAAAGGGGGTGAGAGGTGATTATCCTCGGTCAGTCGTCACCTCAGACAGTCCTGTTGCGATCTCCCGGGCTGCTCTTGACCGCCGTAGGAAGGCGTGTCGGATACGTTTGTGTCTTCGCCTGATCGTTCTCCCAGACGTAATTGGCGTTACGAATCAAGACCAACGAAGATAGGGTGGAACCGGGACGTGCAGTCTCGCTCTCCCTCTCCCGGTTCGAGTAGCAGAGACCCTGATCCTTCGGAAGACGATTTCGATGTTCCTGTTAAAAGGGCGAAACAGAGAGTCCTTAGCCCAGTTAATCCTGCTAGACTCCCTGCTTCTTCTGCCAGCGCTCCCAGTCAAGCCGTACGACAACTGCCGTCTTCGGCACCGCAAGAGCCAGCGGAGGTTGCTAAAGCTTTCATGGTTGTTATGCAGGAACAACTTTCATCGTTAGTTAAAGCTTTCAGCCACCCTTCTCAGTCCGTCAGACGTAAGGACGTCTCTTTGCCTGTTAAGAGATCTTCTTCTAAGAGAGATTTCAGTATCTCTCCCAAGAAAATTCTGCGCACTTCGTCGGCCGTACAACAACGTACACCCTCTTCATCGGCATGCTGCCAGGAATTTCCTTCCCCCCTCTCCCGCCGCCAGGACGATACTGCCTCTCGTTCTCGGCGCCGTGACGATTCCGTTTCCCTTTCGTAACGCCTGGACGTTACTGCCTCGTTTCTTAGGAAACAGGATGAATGCAGTCTGCATTTTCAAGGCGACGGCAGCCTGCATCTTCAGGACGCTTCCGTTTCTCGTCATCGTGACGATACTGCCTCTTGTCATTGTGACGATACCGCTTCTCATCATCGTGACGATACCGCCTCTCGCCGACTGGATGTTAGCGGCGCTCGGCGCCAGGATTCAAACAGCTCTCGCTGCCAGACTGCTGGCAGCCCAACTCGTCGGGATGTTATCCTTGAGCAGGACCTCGAAGATATTTCGGAAGATGAAGAAAAACCTGCCGACTCTTCTAGCGATTACAAGGTTCTTTCTCGCTCTCTTTTGGAACTTTATGAGGAGGAATTTCAACCTTCGGCCCCTCGTTCTCCTCAGTCTCAATTTACCAGGAAGAAAGCTACTAAGTCTTCGGCCTTCATCAAAATGAAACTTTCAATTTCGGCCAGGAAAGCTCTCGCTAAAGTGGATGATTGGATGAAGGAACGGAGACAAGCTGTCAAGGCCACCTTTTCTTTTCCACCGTCCCGGCTCGCTTCCAAGGCCGGTATGTGGTATGAGACAGTGGAACCTTTGGGGTTAGGAGTGCCTTCCTCCTCCCAAGGTGACTTCTCGGCTCTTGTGGACTCGGCAAGAAGGCATGCTTTAAACTCTGCCAAGGTGATGTGGTCCATGTCGGAGCTTGATCACCTCGTCAAGGGAATTTTCATGGTTTTCGAGGTTTTCAGCTTCCAGGACTGGTCTCTCGGGACTCTGGCCAGGAAGTATGAACTCCTGGAGGACACAAAGGACCTGACGAGTATCATGTCCTGCATGGACAAAGCTCTAAGGGATGGAGCTAATGAATTGGCTTCCCTTTTCTCAGCAGGGGTCTTAAAGAAGAGGGCCCTTTTGTGCTCCTTCACCTCTAGATCTGTGACTGTTGCCCAGAAGTCGGAGCTACTTTACGCCCCTTTTTCACGTCATCTTCTTCCTGAAGCTCTGGTCAGAGATATCTCCCTTTCTCTGGCTCAGAAGGCTACTCAGGACCTTTTGTCTCGGTCGGCTAGAAAGACCTTACCTGTTGCTCCTGCTCCTCTGAAGAAGGAGGAGAAGAAGTTTCAACAGCCCTTTCAGGGCAGGATCTCCTCGAGAGCGGATTTTAGGGGGAGAAGACTAAGAGTCAGGGCCAAGGACCAGCAGGGGTGCGTTTAGGCCCCGGTCCAAAAAATGAGATGGAAGTCCTCCAGACACCAGTAGGGGCAAGACTGTCTCGTTTTTGGAAGTCTTGGGAAAGGAGAGGGGCGGACACCAGGTCCCTCTCAGTCGTCAAGGAAGGTTACAAGATCCCCTTTTTAAAGAAACCACCTCTCTCAGACTCTCCCCTGGCCTTAGTGGCTCAGTACACCAACGCGGGGAAACGAGAGGCTCTTCTGGAGCTAGTCGACCAGATGTTGGTCAAGGGAGCAATAGAGCCAGTTCAAGACCTCGCCTCCCCAGGCTTTTACAATCGCCTGTTTCTGGTTCCCAAGAACTCGGGTGGATGGAGACCAGTCCTAGATGTCAGCTCTCTGAACGCCTTCGTGGAGAAAACAAAGTTCTCCATGGAAACGACTCAGTCAGTGCTGGCTGCAGTTCGTCCAGGAGACTGGATGGTTTCTCTCGACCTGCAGGACGCTTATTTTCACGTCCCCATTCATCCGTCTTCGAGGAGATATCTGAGGTTTGTGTTCCAGGGCAAGTGCTTCCAGTTCAGGGCACTTTGCTTCGGTCTTAGCACAGCTCCCCAAGTTTTCACCAGACTTATGGCGAATGTGGCAGGCTGGTTACACCAGGAGGGGATAAGGGTCTACTTCTATCTAGACGACTGGCTGATTCGGTCACAGTCGAAAGAGAAATGTCTGGAGGACCTAATGAAAACTTATACGATCACTCAGGACCTGGGACTCATCGTCAACTGGGGGAAGTCTCAGACCGAGCCGAATCAGACTATTCTCTATTTGGGGATAGTTCTGAATTCAGTTCTTTTTCAGGCTTCTCCCTCCCAGGAGAGGCAGACCAGGTGCCTGGACAAAGTCAAAGACTTTTTGAGGAAGCAGGAATGCTCAGCGAAGGAGTGGATGAGTCTGCTGGGAGCTCTATCCTCCCTGGAGCAGTTTGTTCCTTTGGGGAGACTGCACCTAAGGCCTCTGCAACACTTCCTCGCAAAGGTTTGGAACAGAAAGATCCAGGAGGACACTTTTTTTTCTTTTCCCATTCCGACAGAGATCAAGGATCTTTTAATGTGGTGGCTGGACCCAGCTCTGTTGGGAAAAGGGATCTCCTTGTTCAAGAAGAACCCCGACCTAGTGTTATTCTCAGACGCGTCCGAGTCAGGCTGGGGAGCAACACTAGGGAACAAAGAGGTCTCAGGTATTTGGGAAGGGAGTCAGGTCAGTTGGCATATCAACAGGAAGGAATTGATGGCCATTTTGTTAGGGCTCAAGGCCTTCAAAACCTCGGTGTCGGGAAAGACTGTGGAGATCAATTCCGACAACACCACAGCTCTCGCGTACATAAGGAAGCAAGGGGGAACTCACTCCCTCTCCCTGTTCTCAACTGCGAGAGAGCTTCTCCTCTGGGCGAACGAGAACGAGACCCAGCTGTTGACAAGGTTTGTTCAAGGGCAGAGAAACATCAGGGCAGACATGCTCAGCAGGAGGGGACAGGTCCTTCCTACAGAGTGGACTCTCACCCCGCATGTCTGTCGGAGCCTCTGGAAGTTGTGGGGCAGACCAGTAATAGACCTTTTCGCCTCCAATCTAAACAAGAGGATCCCCAACTACTGCTCCCTAGTCCCGGACGAGGAAGCTGTTGCAGTGGACGCCTTCTTGATGGATTGGACGGGGCTGGACATGTATGCCTTTCCCCCGTTCAAGATCATCAATCTGGTTGTCAGGAAGTTCACTCTCCTCGATTCGGGACGAATGACCCTAGTGGCTCCATTCTGGCCTGCGAGGGAATGGTTCACCGAAGTGGTAG
The DNA here is from genome assembly GCF_036898095.1 of Palaemon carinicauda. NCBI lineage: Eukaryota > Metazoa > Arthropoda > Malacostraca > Decapoda > Palaemonidae > Palaemon > Palaemon carinicauda. The sequence continues at coordinate 42,973,838 of NC_090752.1, forward strand.
GGTTACTGATGGACTTTCCAAGAAGACTCCCGGCAAGTCCAGATCTTCTCAGACAACCCCACTTCGAGAGATTTCACCAAAACCCCCTCGCTCTCAATCTGACTGCCTTCAGACTGTCGAGAAGCTCGTTAGATCTCGAGGCTTTTCGGCACAAGCGGCGAAAGCTATTGCCAGGGCAAGGAGGATCTCTTCACAAAGAGTCTACCAGTCAAAGTGGGAGACCTTTAGAGCTTGGTGCAGGAGGCGCAAGGTTTCCTCGTCCTCTACCTCTCTGAGCCAGATTGCAGACTTTCTTTTGTACCTCAGGCAGGATGCTAAGCTGGCTGTATCTACCATTAAAGGATACAGGAGCATGCTCTCAACCGTCTTTAGGCATAGAGGCTCTGAGTTATCTCAGAATAAGGACTTGCAGGACCTCATTAGGTCTTTTGAGACAACGAAGCAGGTGCACTTAAGACCCCCATCTTGGAACCTGGATGTGGTGCTTAAGTTTTTGTGCTCCAGGAAGTTTGAGCCTATCTCGCAAGCTTCTCTGCGAGATGTGACTAAGAAAACCCTCTTCCTTTTGTCTCTAGCGACTGCCAGGAGGATCAGCGAGGTCCAGGCAATCGAGAAGCGTGTAGGCTTCACCCTAAATGGAGCGGTTTGTTCCTTGAGGTTCGACTTTCTCGCCAAGAATGAGAACCCTTCGAAACCCTGGCCTAGGACTTTTGAAGTCCCTAACCTCACGAATCTAGTAGGTCAGGAACAGGAAAGCCTCCTCTGCCCGGTTAGGGCTCTCAAGGCTTATTTGGCCCACACTAAGAGCGTGAGGGGTGCTTCCAACTCCTTATGGTGTTCAGTGAAGGATCCTCAAAAACCCCTGTCAAAGAACGCTTTGTCCTTTTTCCTGAGGGAAACTATTAGGGAAGCCCACCTCTTTTGTGAGGAAGAAAACTTCGCCCTGTTAAAAGTACGGGCTCACAGAGTAAGGGCCATTGCTGCTTCGCTTGCATACCGGAAAAATATGTCAGTTAAGCAGATCATGGACGCAACGTTCTGGAGGAGCAACTCTGTCTTCGCTTCTCATTACCTCAGAGAGGTAAGAGTGGACTATGACAAGTGTTATACCTTGGGCCCATACGTAGCTGTGGCTTCTGTATTAGGCAAAGGAGTTACTACCCCCACTCAACCTTAGTTTATGTACTTGTATTTGGGTTTGTGTTTTTTATGGTTGTCTGAGGTCCTCGTCCTGTGGTACGGTTCCCTCAGTCCAGATAGATAGTTTATATCTATTTCTGCAAGGTTAGATGTTTAGCTTTAGTAAGGTTGCAGGTTTTTTATATGGGAAGGTAGTTTTCTGAAGTCTAGTCAAGTTGTTGGTCCTACCCCTTTGACAGACTCGATTGAGTTGTTTGCAGCGTAGCAGGTCTACTCCTGGCTGAACACTCCTAAGGGAAAGCAACTCTAGAGGCAGTTACCTTTGAAGTCAGCTACCTTAGCAGGTAAGGAATCAAGGTGTTTGTTCTCCTACAACTCTTTTGTTGTTTCCCCAACTATGTTTTTTCTGTCTGTTTCCCTCCTCCAAATGTGTGAATCAGCTATATATATATAACTGCCAGGTAAGTTCTATTCATAAAAATGGAGTTTTTATGATAAAACAAAGTTTTATGAATACTTACCTGGCAGTTATATATATATTTTAAAGCCCACCCACCTCCCCTCAGGAGACAGGTCGGGCAAAGATAATCTGAGGAACAGAAAATGGGAATGATTCCAAGTACCACCCTGTAAGGGTTGTTAACCATCTAACCACACAACCACCACAAGGCGGTTGCCGCGATTTTCGATTAAATTCTGCCGCAGTCAGAGACTCAACTATATATATATAACTGCCAAGTAAGTATTCATAAAACTTTGTTTTATCATAAAAACTCCATTTTAGATGAGGCTTCACGTGACAATACCTGGAAAAAGTGAGTGGATGTAACGCAGACGTAGTAAAGGCTAAAAGGTTTAAAGGTAGCTCATGAATGGCAGAGGCAAGGAACTGTGGCATTGTCCGATCAAACTGGACAGTGCCCAAGAGACTGACCATATACTATACATATGATCAGCGCCCTAGCCCCATCTCCACCCAAGCTAGGACCAAGGAAGGCCAAGCAATGGCTACTGATGACTACAGAGAGACATATAGGCTCTCCCAAATCCCCCATCCTTAGCTCATAAGGATGATAAGGTTGGAGCGACCAGAGAAACTAAAGAGTCTGAGCGGGACTCGAACCCCAGTCTGGCATTCACCAGTCAGGGACGTTACCACATTGGCCACCACAACCCTAACACTCAATCAGTCTCTTAATTATTTAGGTCTATGTTAGCTTACAGAGTCATGCAACATTGGTAGAAAATCTATCTAAGGCACCTTGTATTATTGTAAAATACCGGTATAGACCAATTCAGTCAACAAGTTGTTTTCATGAGCCCAACTATTTAAAGGTTATTTATAAGTATAATGTAGAACCTAACCTATTTTAAACAGAATGAAAATGCAGGTAATTGTTCCATAACTGGAATACAAACCTACGCTTTTTATTAGGGGAATTTATTTCGGCGAAGCTGAAAAGACGAGCCATTAAAATTTATCGAGGGTTAGCTACCCATTCCGCTAGTTAGCGCGGGTAGCTTGCTACCGCTCCTGCTCACATACCTGTGATTTAGCTCACTTTGCTATTGGCTCGGAGGGTGAACGGTCTTTATTTATCTTCATCCTCACCAGTATTTGGACTGCCATTAATACTTTTTGTTTGTGGTTTCTCTTTAACAGTGTGTGTTTGTGGTGACGTCTGCCGACTATGCGTACCTGCCCTGGACTTAAAGACCGGCCCGGCGGTACTTTCATGTTGGCTCTGGACACCGATCGCCACACCCTTTGTCCCACCTGGAGAGGTCAACAGTTTGATAGTGAAACTCTAAGTGTAGGGAGTAACGGGAGTGGTCTGCCCCTCAGTGGGAAAGGTTTGGGCGCCGGGGGAAGAAGTCAAAGTGGGATATTTCTCCTTCAAAGGGATCAAAGAAAGGAAACAACTAAATCCTTCTTCTGTCACTTCCATACCTTCTTCAACTTTCATACCTTCTTCCGAAGCTCCAACTCGTTCATCCTCTTCTGAGAGACCATCAAGTAGTAGCGTAGGCCCTTTTAACTGATGGTCAACCACTGTCCTTGAGAGATGGTGTTGCTTCTCCTTGTGTAACGACTGCACCTCTCCCTCCGGGTGAGGCCTTGCCTCTTACTCCCTTTATACAGGTGTGGTCGTCCTTGGGGCTTCCAGGTCCACCCTCCAAGGACTCCTTGCTGCAACTCGTCATCCGTGGTGCTAGTGTGCAGCCTTCGTTGTCTTCGGAGGTGGATCCTGTGTCGTGTGTCAACGTAGTGGTGTCAGAGGCTTCGTCTGCTGCTGCTGCTGACGTCCTTCCCCTGCAGACTCTTCACCAGTTGGTGCTGACTGGGCTTCCCACGTTCCTGATCATCCTTCGAGGGGAAAGCAAAGTCTTTGGTCTCTCTCCTGCAAGTGTTTCTCCTCCTCGGGGGAGTTCACTCATAGAGACTCCTCTGCGGAGGACTGCTGCTTCCATAGGTCAGCTTGCTGACCCACCAGCCCTAGAGGGCATTGGCGATCTCGCAAAGCTCGCCCTCCGCTTCGCATTAGAGGTGAAAAGGCGCCTCTTCGGCTCTTCAGTCTCGTCTTTGCAGCCTTCCCCCGCAGAGGAGCCTTCTCTTCTGTTGTCTTTTGAAACCTTGACCTTCCCCCTCTCCTGGACCTTCTCCTGACAACGCTGCAGCTAGTCCTCAGTCTTCGGCCTTGGACTCTTCGGTAGATCGTGCGCGATCCCCTTCGGAAGATGTTTGCTCTTCCAAAGGGCACATTTCTGTTCCTGATCATCCAATGCGCCGATCTTCTACATTTGACTGACCTTCTGACCTGCCTTCTCCGTTTGTGACTCCTGTTCCATGCCTGCCTACTCACGGTGTGACCAAACGTCGCTCGCCATCGCGAACGTGCCATCCTGCACCAGCGCTTGCCTACAGCTCTTCAGCGCTCAACACCACGTCAACGCTCTTCAATGCCCCAGCGACCTCCTGGTTCCCAGCACTCTCCCGCGCATTCGCGCCTTTCTAAGCATCAGCGTTTACCAGCTTGCCAGTACACCAACACAGTGCTCTCCTGCGCATCTGCACTTTCCTACACGACAGCGCTCGCCAGTGCTCTCGTGCGCACCAGGACTCTCATGCACGCCAGCGCTTGCCTGCGCATCAGCGGTCTCCTGCGTGTTAGCGCTCCCCAGCTCCCCAGAGCTCTCCTATGCATCAGCACTTCCCAGCTCGCCAGCGTTCTTCAACGAGCAAGCACTCTCCGGCGAGCATGATGTGCCAGCACTCGCCTGCGCAAAATAGTGGAACAGGTTTCTCCGACTTGAAGAAAATCACGCAGTCACAAGGAACAGAAAGGTAGGTGTTCTGACAGTTCACTGTCGCCCCATTCCCCTCCTCGCAAACACATTAGAGGGAAAGGGTCCACAGAAGGATTCAAGATACTGAAGATACCATCTTCGAAGGCAGACCCACAGCGTCAACCATCGGTAGAGACTCCTTATAGGGAACCTTCGATCCCTTTCTCTTCAGGAGGTCTTTCTGACAGTGCCACCCTCAGCAATCAGCCCTGGTTCGGTGCCATGGTTAGAGCAGTTGTGCAAGCTTTCGTGCCTGCTTTTTCATCTTGCACTTCCGAAACCTCGCAACATTCTTCGGCACCAGCAGAGCACCTGCAAAGAACCTTGGCTACTTCTACCTTGAAGAGGAAAAGAGGAGTCTCGGAGGCGATAACGTCTAGGGTGAAACTGACTCCTTTTAGGCCTTCAAGGCCTATCCTTCCGGACTCTTCCTCTCGACACTCTTCTGCCTTACCTCTGCAGAGGGAGCGTCACGAGGGACAGAATTCTTCCCTTCCACCTTTGGAGAAAGGTTCCTCACTCATGGAGAGCTCTCCACCTCCAAGCGGCCATCAATGTTAGAGTCCTATCTCCTTCCCTGGAAGGAATCGAAGGACTCAAAAACTGCCCAAGTCCACTTCAAGGACCACCAGTCACTCTAGGGATGTTCACGACCCACCTTGAGATGAGCTCTATAGAGTAGAAGAAGGAGATTTTGCTGCCAGTCCCACTTCAGAGGGTGAGCAGAAAGAGTCAGAACATGCCTTTGTCAAGTCCTGACTCTCATCAGGGTACTCAACGGGTTTACTGACCCGGCGAGAAGGCAAAGACACTGTCTTAGATCATGTCTTCGGCACTCGGAAGCCTTCAAAGCCCAGTGCAGCCTTTCCCTGGTCTCAAGGGCTAACGAGCGCCCGTCCAAAGAGTGCCCAACAGCTCTCCGACCTCTCCTCCTCTCAATGTTCGGGCTCTACCGCCAAGCTCCTCCCATCTCCTCGCGTCCAGTAGAGGATGTACTTTGAGGTCTTGGATGACCCTCGTCCAGCTCTTCCACTCCTCCAGTCTGGAAGAGCTTACCAAGGGCGGGTCTCTTGAGATGCTCTCGAGCCGTCAGGTCTCTTTCTCGGCAGCTGAGATACTCAACCATGAAAAGGTCATGAAGTATGCCGTGCAGGCTACTTCGTGGCTTGATCTTTGGTTGGGGACCTTGGGATTCCTGGTACACATCGTTCCAAGGCACGCACCAGGAAAGCTATGGAAACATTCATTCTCTCAGGCATTCGCACCATCGATTTTCTTTGAACACCATCCTGAAACGTCGAGATGTGGTGTCTGAGAGATTCCATCATCAGGTCCCAAATGCTGATATGGCTAGGCTCAGGAATTCCTCTCCAGAGGGATCCTCTCTTTTCGAGCCAAAAGACGTGGAACATGCTGCTGAGAGATGGAGGAAGTAAGACCAGGACTCCCTCCTCCATAGGGTTTTGACATCCAAGCCCTATAAACCACCAGCTCCTGAGCAGTCCCGTCCAGCCAAGACATGAACGAACACGACAGCAGCGAAGCCAGCAGTGTCTAAAAAGACCGTTCTGACCAAGGACAGGAAAGGCACAAAGTCCTCCTGTGGAAGAAAACATCATAGATGGAACGGCTGTGGCCGCAAATGCTAGGATAGGCACTACCCCCGCTTGTCTATCAGTGGGGGGATGCCTGCTAAGTTGCTGGGATAGGTGGAAGCAAGTCAGGGCCGAGCCCTGGACAGTTTGTGATTCGTTTAGGGCATCGCATCCCGTTCACAACATCTGTCCGTTCCCTGATCAGGAATCCAGTGTCAATAGACTCCTTTGCAATGGGATCAGCAAAGGGGCTAGCCCTGGGGGCAAAAGTCCAGACCCTGTTAAAGAAGGGCGCTCTCCAGGAGGTCCTCGATGAGTCTCCAGGCTTCTTCAGTCTACTCTGTCTTGTGAAGAAGGTGTCTGGAGGCTGGAGACCAGTCATCGACCTCTCAGCTCTGAACAAGTTTGTCAAGCAAACTCTGTTCACAGTCTGGAGATGGCAAACACAGTCAGACAAGCAGTAAGACTACAGGTCTTCATGTGCACACTAGACCTAAAGGACACGTACCTCCAGATCCCAATCCATCCGTCTTCAAGGAAGTACTTAGCACGTCAAGTCTTCACCAGAGTGTTCGTCCTAGTGTCATCATGAGCACACAGGATTGGCATCTGTACAGTCCTTTGAGAAGGTTGTCAGATGTAGGTCTTTCAAGAAGAGAGTAGGTGAGTTGCACAGTCTCACTTACTTAGTCACTCACACTGAGGAGTGAAAAGAGGTCTCCTTTACTTTTGTACCTGATTTTGTATCCAGAACCCATCGGTACACAATCCCCATGTTCGAGACCATCTCCCTCTCCCTTGTGCGAAGCATCGGGAGATGATGAAGAGATACTTATGTGTCCCCGGAGGGCTCTGCAGTGCTATCTAAAGGAGACCCAACACCTTAAGTCAGTGTCTGCGACTCTCCACTAGCAGAACCAAAAAAGAAGTGTCTAGGAACACAATCTTTATGGCTTCGTGAGACGGTCCATATGTTGTACGACTCGACTACTGAGAGAGTTGAGGTACTAGCTAGGACCAGAGCTCACAAAGTTTAAGGTATAGGGCCCACCCTAGTCTTGAAGAGGAATCTGTCAGTTGGCGAGGTGCTGAGGGCTGGGTTTTGGAAATGCCAGACCACCATCATGTCCTTTTACCAGCAGGAGTATACCCACAAATCCCTTGACATCTTTGTGGTTGGTCCTGTGGTGTTAATACAAGTAGTCTTGTAGCCAGCCCATCTCCCTCATTGGACAGGATGTTTCTTGTCTATGGTAACGTATAGATATGTCTCTAGAATGGACGGTAGAGTGACTGGCTCTTCATCATCATTAGAACTTGTACCAACCCATTGATCTTAATATGCTAGGTATATCAGTGGAAATATTTTCCATTCTGGTGAAAGGATACCTCAGCCGACATGTACAAAGCCTCTTGGACAGAAGAGGCCCTATCAGTCTACTCATATCCATGTGAGACAGATTGGAAGTTGCTGGATTTGTCTCCTTTGCTCCCTTATGAGACCAGGTAGGTTGATATTCCCAGGGATGAAAAAGAACCAGCTAGTTTGATTCCAGGGTGACTTCTAACCCACCAAAATGTCTCTCCCTATTTAAAGGCTGAAAGGTTTGTGTATTCATTGGAACAAATAAGTTTAAGTTGTTTGTATTTTTCTTGGCTATACACAGCCTAGTCATTCAAGCTAAACCATCCTTCTCAGCCATGCCTCTCAGTCCTGAGCAGAAAGGTCGAAGCGAGGATCTTCTGACAGGTGAAGGGCTGGGGCTTCTCACCCACACTCATCACCTGTTGTTAACTACTTTGTTAATGAATTACCTATTTAAAGCTCTCAGGTTTGTATAGCTAAGAAAAATGAAAATTTCTTTAAACTTTTTATTGAATTAGAATACAGTGCAAACAGAATAGGGCCATTATTTATTGTGTAATTTGTCTCTAGAATATATCCGAAAAATAGCTTATGCAAGTTGTTGTCTTTTCCTCATTTCGATGAATTTAGTAGAGTAAGATGGTTGCTAATTTAGTGTACTGTATGGCATTTTATTGTTATCACTTAATGCTGAATTGAGCCCCTTAAGAGGACCCTTTCCAAGTAGATAAATGATGTATTCTTAATTCTGATCAGTATTTTATAATTCATTTATACAGTGATCAAATTTTATATTACTTTCAGTGAGGATGCCACTGAAGGATCTTTTCCGGGGCAAGAGTGCCTCTAAGTCCTTCCCGGTGAAGATCCTAACATTAGATGCCGAGCTTGAATTCAATTTGCCATGGAAAGCAAATGGACGTGACCTTTTTGACCTTGTAGGTCGAACTATTGGGTTAAGGGAGACATGGTACTTTGGTCTACAGTTTGAAGATTCAAAGAACTACATAGCTTGGTTAAAGATGGACAAAAGGGTAAGACATTTAAAGACTTCTGAAGCATAAGTTTACATGAAAATACAAATCATAATGCTACATGAACTTGATCTTTTAAATGTTTAGGCAAAATTGAATTTATGGTGTCTCATGTACAGGAATGTTTTTCAGGCAATATATGAGGCTATGACGTGTGATCATTCTTATTTATCGTCTTGGATGGTTATGCCTGTGGTAACTGACTAAATTAGTTTGTTCCAACACCTGATACAAACCCTTTCACTCTTTACTATGGATATATTACTTCGGCGAAAGATGAAGCTAGCCATGAACTTTTTAGTGAGGTATAATAGCTTGCTTCTAGTTAGTGGGGTGTTAGACCAACCACCTTGCTCACTCTCATACTGGTTATATGAAGTCAATTTTGCTCTTGGTGTTTTCACTTGGGAATCTATTCCTGCTAAGTTCTCTCCTTTGAAAGAAGATGAGATATCATATCATGAAGTATTGTAACCAGATAGGTGGGCACACCCCTTTCTGCACTGCTAGCTCTTGTTCAGAACTGAACATACGTACCCAATACAAGAGGATAAGCACTACCCTCCTCCTTTCCCTCTTTGAAAAGTTCAAAAGACCATAAACCAGACCCAGCAGTCCTTATTGTTACTGGATTCTATGCATTCCAGTCACTTTGGAAACAATTTTCTCCGCGCTGGTTGTACGCCATGCAATCGAACATCTTGTGATTGTAACTCTCATGGCATTTGGGTTAGAAAACTTTTGGCATCTGCTTCATTCCTGCTTCTCCAGTTCAGGATTCTAGAGAAAGAAAAACCTACGATCTTCACGTTGCTGACATTGACTACAAAATCTTTCCTTAAGAGAGCTGAGGTGTCTTTGTATTGTTCCCTTTCTTTAGAAGAAAAGTTTAATTGTATTTGCTCCTCTCATGACAGATTCCTTGGTGCTTACTCTGTGCAATAAGTTTCAAATGGGATTGATAGCACACTGCTATTACAAACCATGCTATAGAGATCCATTCGATGGGACAGCACACAATCTGAAACCACACTCCTGCCAGCTTAGGCTCATGACAGCTGGTCATGCTAAGGGAATCTGTCTCTGGTGATACTCTGTCTAGCTGATTCTTTCATCCTCTTGGAGGCAGATGCTTCAACTCAGACAGACTCCTCACTTTTTTCCATGATCTTAGGTTTGTGAAAATAGTGAAGTAAAGTCCTTCACTCACCAGACAGGGCTGGAGTTGCTGTGAATGCTGATAGATATGACAACAGCAAAGCCCCTTCCATCAGACTCGGAAAGATAGCTCGACCTTTTCTATTCCAGCAATATGACCAGCACAACTTTAACATTACGTAAAGAGAACAGAATGATAGATTCGTTACCTTACACACTTTTTACAAAATCCCAAAACATATTAGTTAACCATAAAACTACAGATTTTGTACCATGTTACTTAACTTCTGTGTGGGTTGATTGCTGTGGGTCGCCTTGAGTCCCTCGTCCTACAGTTGCTGTCTGGGACCTCTTCCACTTTTCGGGATTGTCCTTGGCCATTGTGGGCGTGCCATTTCTACCAATATGCCCGCTGCTGCTGCTTGGACGACGAAATCCTCTATGGCAAGGTTAATCAAACACACTCCAACTGCCGTTGACAGGGTCCTGGGTCGCCATTTCGGACGGCGATTTTCGATGCTGTTGCTCCCGCCATGGGAAACTAAATACGGTGGCGATTCTAGACGCACATGAGGGGGTACCGTCTTCTCTTCCAACAGGAACATTGCCGTGTCATCCTCTCTAGGACGAATGTGTTTTCTTCCAGTTTCCTCTCTTGGCCGCCGTCTCTTTCGGCCCTCTCGACTCGACTTAAGGGCGCTAAGGTCTCCACCCCACAGGTCCTCCGTGGGTGACTGATCCACAAAACTCCTAGTTGCTTCCTTCCGGACGGGAACAAAGTTACTGGCGGTACTTAGCACCTCCGTTGTAGGTGTCTTCTCAGATGTGCCCATGACTTGGGTTCCACGAATTTGAGATCTCTCCTCACTTTCCTATGGGCGTTTCCTCGAATTCTCTGCTTCGCCACGATGATCTTTTGACGATCGGTCCAACTTTTCTCCGACCGCTGCTTCCACAGAACTCGGAAATGTTTTGTATTTGCTGTATTGTCCATTCCCTCCGGCCCGGGGTTCGAACCCATCTTCTAGTGAAGGGCTGTTTTGGCAAACTCGCTGTAGTGCTGGTCTCTCTCTGCCCATCGATGTTCCACTGTGTACAGGTTCTCCTTGCGTCCTTACGACAGGACGTAGACCTCCGACGGTTTCCTTGACTTCAATGTACAAATCGTTGTGTTCCTGTACACTCTTTGTTATAATTTTGTATTTCCACTGAGTTGAAGGATGTCCCAAAAAAAATGCTGCTCAGACAGCACTCATGATTAGAGGATATAATTTCTTATAGGCTTCTTCATCAGAGATCCCCCAGCTGGGAACGATCATCCTTGCCTTCTGCTTCTGGTGGAACAAGGGTCATGGAATGATCTAGTTTGGTGGCAATCCATTGTAGTGTACATGTACTCCTCTGGAAATAGGTCATGGAATGATCTAGTTTGGTGGCAATCCATTGTAGTGTATTCCTTTGGAAATGCTTCTCCTTAAGGACCTGTTGAAGGAGGGATGAGATGCATACCACAAGAATCAAACCACCTCCAGATGTTTGTCCAATGAAATGCCTGTCCATCAACTGGGTGAAAGTCAAAGCAGCTCTTCTGACAATGCAGTCATTTTATAAGTGTCTGATAGGACAGCAAGGTTTATTCTGGACAAAAGGAATTTAATTGCTAGCAATCTCTGGTTACAGGGACAAATTGTTGGTGGAGAGTGGTCCCATCCTCCTGTGGCAAAGAAACTTCTGACTTTGTGGGTTTTGCCATCAATCGATTTGTTTGCCACTTGCCTCACCTAGATACTTGCCATTACTTGTTCTGTAGTACAGGAGCTAACAGCAACCCTAGAGGATGCCTTTTAACATGTGGGATAACACTGACGTCAATAATTTCTACCGTTTTACCCGATTAATCGTCAGGTTCTGGTTCTGACTATTACAAATCTAAGAGTATTCGTTGTTACTCCCAAATGGTCACACACTGCATGGTACCCAGACCTGATGATACTCCACTTCCCTGGTGGCCCAATTTACTGTGCCAATTCCACCTGCAAAGGCACCATAATGCAGCGAATCTCCTATCACTGCACAGTTGAGACTATCCAGCATCTCCTCTGAGCAAAAGGATTTTTGCGAGGCAATACAGAAATGGGTGGATATCTTTGTAGTTCCTCTGCTGATGTGTATGAGGCAAAGTGGGGGATCATCTTTGATTGGTGTCATAGGAGTACTTTTACAGTCAGAGCCCCTCAGTTGTTAGATTTTCTAGTTTACCTACGCTGGGAGAAGCTCCTTTTAGTCTCGGTGGTAAGGTATTGCTTAGCCTTGAGCCAGTTCTTTAGACTGAAGAGCTTGATCTTTTCTCTCCGTTGGAGTTTTAAGGCTAATGAAGTTTTTCCGACAGTTTGGTCATCATAGAAACTTGAAATGCCTTTGTGAGGTTTCAGCGGAGCTATTTGGTCCTTCAAGTGGATTCCTTGTTAACCTTTATGGCAAGCATCAGTTAGAGAGAAGACTCTCAAAGACATTCTTTCTCCTTGCATCAGCCTTAAAGTAGCATATCTGTGAACTTCTAGGCATTTCAAGTAGATGCAGCCTGTCAGACTATAGCTACAAAGCCTTTTCGTTAGTACTGGTAGACTCTTGAGGAAGATCTACAAGAATACCATATGCTTGTGGTTTCCCTGCCACCTGCCAGTAATTGCCAATGCCTCATTGTGAGAATGTTAGTGGAGATAGTGAAGGAATTTAGTTGCTTTGCTATTTTGTGCAAGAGACAGGCAAAGATTCAAAGGAATTGCCAGTCTGCTTAGGAAGCAAAATTGTCTATGGAGGGCCATTGGTTTATTGCATCCCCCTACTCTTTCCTTTTACCTCTATCCTCAACTTGACATCTGTAATGTTTATGATCCTGGCCAATGACATGCAGAATACACTACTACGGGGATTATTTTGTACTATGTTGGGCCTGAAGTTCCTCAACTAAGTTTAGCAAAAGATTACTGTATACCCAGTAGTCAGTTGAGGACTTCTGGGTAGGCCTCATACTGCAGATCTGTGCCTAAAATCCTAGGCTTCAAATACTGCAGTGATAGATTCAACTGCTGGAGAGGATGGTATTGCTCCATCCGTGCTATATCTGGATGAGTGTGTTGTCACTTTCTTTATTCCTTCCTTTAGCTATTCTTCTTTAGTTTGTGAACATAGACTAATATCACACCTGACCTACCCAGTAATTAATCTATTATATAATCCCATCAATTGACATTTGAGTGCCTTGCTCAATCTTGCCAACCTTCAAGTTTCATGATTTGTCTCAAACTATGATGTGATTTATGCACGAGGGTCTGGGGGGTGTTGAGTGATATGAAAGATTGCTCTTCTTTTCTTATTTTATTTGAACAGGAATTAGGGTCTTATGAGCATTACGGATTGCTAGGTAGGTGCAATGAGATTGATTAGATTTTATGATTTTCTTTTTCATAGAATCTATTTATTTGTATAACTTTTGAATTGATGAATATTATCAAATTATCCATTACAAGCAACTTTTAATATGATAATATCAAACAATTCATAATCATTAAAAATATCCAAATTATAAAAACTTAATTTATAAAAGATTCTAAAATGTAGTAAAAGTATGGTTACAAATCTTCAGAATTTATTTTAAGGGAATTCTTGTTCTTTCCTTTATAATCAGGTTCAAGATCAGGATATTCCAAAGATGTCACCAGTCCCATTTTGGTTTTTAGCAAAATTTTATCCAGAAGATGTTAGTGAAGAACTTGTGCAAGAAGTAACACAACATCTTTTCTTTTTACAAGTAAGTATAGTGAATTTGCATGTACAGTACATCCACCTTTTCAAGTGATGACTTTACTGATAATGAATTTGTCTAAATAAAGTATATGCCAGTTAGTGCTATGATGATTTAAATCTCTTGAAATGAGATTCCTCATTTTCCTTATATAAGTGTAGCTACTCTTCCATTATCATTATTTTATAGTTTTTCATTTGTAAAATTAAATTTCTAGCCTCTCAGCTCACAAAGTTGATGTATTGTATTTATTTAGTGATATATTTTTACTCTGAATTAATAATCATACTCTAAAATATATTATAACATGTCTGTGCTTGAAAAATATTTTTGAATGGTTTCATCCTGGAAATCAAACTATACATATTGATCAAGTGAGTAATTTTGACTAGTTAGAACAAGAAGTGACATAACTGTTTTCGAGACTAAAGTTTTACTGTAAAGTACACTTTTTTTTCCTAATATCTCTCTCCCAGTACACATCTGCAAACTATCACTGTTGGCTTTTTCTTTTTAATTTGTATTGATTTTTCCTTTTTTTTTTATTTATACACAAGGAAGCCCAACAAGGGTAGTGGTAGTGATGAGCTTAAAATAAAAGTTGAGGACTATCAGAGAGTATAAAGAAGACTCCATTTCAAAGTGAATTGTGTGTTCGTGTCCATCCTTTCATATCTTTCATATTATTGTTTTTCCTTTTTTTTTTTTTGTAAGATTTATGTCTATAGGTACCATGAAATTTGCAAAAAGGTTTTGAGGATGAGTCATTTATGGGGTCTGGAATGGATTAATTTTGTTTACATTCATTCTAATGGGAAAATTCGTGCCATGTTTGAACAAATTGCTATTTGTATGTCCATCTGGAACAATAAGTTCAACCTAAGAGGTTCCACTTTACCTACCTCCAGATTCCATTAAAAATCGTTTCTTTTATGATTAAGCATTTCAGTATGATTGAGAAATTGCTTTGATTTTTTTTTTTAGGGAAATAAAGGTAGAGGATCATATTTTCCTTAAGAATTGCAGCGTAATATGTGCATCTTGCACTCGCGAGGCGCCATATGTTAATGTGCAAGGGATGGAAGAAGTCCTCTAATAAACTCTCTTTAAGTAATTTTGTCATTTATTGTAATGTTTTTTGTTAATTTATTTTTCAGTTATAATTTGCTTCAACAGTAATACTGTATTGCAAAAATGAAATAATTTTACCATGACCTAATTTTTCATCTCTCAGGTAAAGCAGTCTATTCTCAATATGGACATATATTGTCCTCCAGAAATGTCGGTGCTATTAGCATCTTATGCAGTTCAAGCAAAATTTGGGGATTATGATCAAGCTACATATCAAGCGGGATCGTTATCTATGGAGGAGCTACTTCCTCAGCGTGTTATAAGGTAGGGTAAACTTGACCCATTTTTAATTTCACATTCCCTTCCAGCATTTGGTAGTTCTCTCGTGTAATTTTATGTTGAATTGTTGCTCTAAAATGACATTCACTGATGGCATGCATTGGTATTATGTATATTATTGGGGAGTGATGAAAGTCTACTTTGAAGAAGGTTTTTAATACAAACATATGAATTAAAGGAAAAAGGGAAAGAGTAAGATCACAGTAAAATTATATAGTAATTAGAAAACCTTAAAAAATTACACAAGAGGAAAATGTCACTCGATCTAAAATATTTTCAGTGCATTCAGACCAGGACTTGGTATAAGGCTGTAGGGAAAAGTCTTTCTTTTCCCAAGCAATAATTGACCATGACAAATTTGGCAGCTTCTAACAGGAATGACAATGGAATACCTTTTTTTTTTTTTCCCATAAAATTTAAGAATCTTTTATCTGACCATGATTTATATGGAGGTGTAAACCTAAATGTTATTTTAATGAAGTTTTCCAAAGTGAAAATTTTCAAACGTCCCCTTATGGTTGCGGTACGCTGTCCAATGTTGCATTCCCCAGTTTTGTCAAGGTCTACCTCCTTACCAAATGGCTGCAGCCACCCTGCAAGTTCCAGGCTTGAAGGTCAAAAGTTCTAATCTTGCTGACTTATGGGTTGGTTGGGCCTCCTGTGACCTGTTGGTATTTGTAACTATTGTAACATAAATTTTAATGATCGTTTCAGCTTTACACAACTCCTACTCTTGTTAAAGGACTCAGGTTTATATACATACATACATATACCAAGGCACTTCCCCCAATTTTGGGGTTTAGCCGACATCAACAAATGAAACAAAAGAAAAAGGGGACCTCTACTCTCTACGTTCCTCCCAGCCTGACAAGGGACTCAACCGAGTTCAGCTGGTACTGTTAGGGTGCCACACCCCACCCTCCCCCATTATCCACCACAGATGAAGCTTCATAATGCTGAATCCCCTACTGCTGCTACCTCCGCGGTCATCTAAGGCACCGGAGGAAGCAGCAGGGCCTACCGGAACTGCGTCACAATCGCTCGCCATTCATTCCTATTTCTAGCACGCTCTCTTGCCTCTCTCACATCTATCCTATCACCCAGAGCTTTCTTCACTCCATCCATCCACCCAAACCTTGGCCTTCCTTTTATACTTCTCCCATCAACTCTTGCATTCATCACCTTCTTTAGCAGACAGACAGGTTTATATAGCGAAGAAAAATGAAAATTACTTATAAAATATAGCTCATGTCAGGGATTATGAGCTGCCCGTACAAACAAGAACTCTCGTAAGAGGTGATGGCAACAGAAGAGGACGATTCATCTTGGCCAGTAATCGGCGAGCATCAGCCAGAACAATGTCAACGACTGGAGTGAAGTTGGAAGCCAAATGATTGGAGATAAAGGTAGAATCCTCGGCCCTATAATGGAGGGCAGGTGGATTGAAATCTATAATAAAAACATGGTCACCATCCTATTTGCCTTAGGTAATACCCAGTAACGAAGAACTAGGTAGGGAAAGATGTGGGCTCGAAAGAGAAGATTTATACTTCTTACTCACTGTCAAAGCCAAAGCAATTAAATGAAAGCCATCATGTTTAGCCATTTTCTTCCGTTGGCCATGGAACTTCTCCCATTGGAAGGGAGACCACTCTCGACACACAAGGAGAGACTGATGAGCAGCTATGTCCACAGCTCATAGGACATAATTGATGAGGATCTACATCAAGGCAGCTCATTAAGGGCCCACTAGGGTGTCCCTTGATAACAGGACATGTATGCATGACACTCCTGTTTTACACTTGGTCTTGAACAGATTAAACAAAGTAAGAAAACTGAAGGCCACTAACTGATGTGAAGCGAATCAGAAGATGATTGAGTGATCAGCCATGAACAATGTCATAGCCTATACAGTATGAGGGTGGGTAAGCCAGCCATACCAGGTTACCAGACCCTTGATGATTTTTAAAACTGGCCATAACTGGCTAAGCCCAGAAGTAACCCCAATAGCTAGGAAAAATAGATTTTTTTTTTAATTTGGGGTTTTTATTCTAAAACTTATAGATATGGCAGACAAAATTACAACAAAAAATGCTCCAGCCTTGATATAGCACATTACCTCTTATAAAGGACAATTCAACTTGATAAAGTTATTGAAAGCCTTGAAAATAAAATGGGCATTATCCCACCTCAGAATGTTAAGCATTATTTTAAAACTGCTGCATTTCAGTCAAGACTGGAAACAATATTCGAGTATCATTGGTAACTAATTTTAAACCTTCTCCAGAATAAATATTAGAGGGGTTACCCTTTATTGATCCTTAACCTTCAAAAATAGGGAGCATTCACTAAAGACACCCATGATGTTTCAGGTGAAGAAGTTTCTGTTACCCTTTATTGATCCTTAACATTAAAAAATAGGGAGCATTCACTAAAGACACCCATGATGTTTCAGGTGAAGAAATTTTAAATAGAGGCCCTTTCACGTATCTAAGAAACTTAGCTACACTATTTTACTAAATTTTCCTTACAAAACCTGACTAGATTACATCACAGTTGATTATCTGTCTGTGAAAGTAAAGAAATTTAGAAGCAGGCCTCGCCAGTTCTTCAAATATTTTTAATATGGCTGAGTTAAAATGCAACAACAGGCAGAAATATTGTTGATTCAAAAGAGCATGATCCCGGTAGACCCTGTAAGACGACTTTAATGACCAGAAAACTTATTGATAGACAAGTAAGGAAGGATCTTCACTTAACATAAGTTTTCTGGTCCTTAAAGTCTTCTTACGGGGTCTATCAGGATTTGGCAAAGGGGCAGGAATGCAAGCCTCCCTATATTCTTGATAGGACTTGATTAAGTGCTGCACTGTTCATAGCTTCACACCAGTGAGACTAGATATTTCCGGTAATTTATGGTTTGAACAATGTGACGATTTTAATGCCTTTGTTCTTATCCAGTTTCTGGCTTCTCAGTTCCAATCTGTCAGCAGCTTTAGAGGACTCAAAGCAACATCCATAGGGATTCTACATACATCTTACTTTCTGCCCATTTTTCCGTTTCGTCGATCACCATTATCCATTGATGACAGAAAGGTTCTGTAGGAATCTGATTGATACCTAAAAGCCATAAACTGAATGGTTTCCTGGTCTGCTATTTCTTCCTTTGTCAAGGAATATACTCGGTCTTCAGCGAAAGATACCACTCTGCCCTTGAACCAAGTTTTCAAATGAGGAAATCCAAGGGAGCTGAAGCCCTAGGAAACTTTGCACAAATATCCAGGCCTCTCAAGAGATCCCTGCTCGAACAGCAGAATGGACTCGTAGATAAGGCTTTGACACTGATATTCTCAGCTAGTAAGTGCCACAAGTCTATCTGAAGATTGGAGGATCTCTATCATCTGGGTTCAGGAGTTCAGTTACAGGACCTAGAACCCAACCATTCATGACTTCATATCCTTCTTTATCTCTTCCCTTCAAGAAGTAGCTTGCAGGAGCCAGGAGGACTTGCCTACTGGTTCTGGAAGAACACTGATTCCTTTTACAATGGAAAGAAAAAAGGAAGGTTCTAGAACACTTCTTTTCTGGCTTTGAAAGTCAGTTAAACACCCTTTCTCTACAGGTGAGGAGATGTAGGGACCAGGTCAGACATACCTGATATCTCCCAGCTCTCGGGAGAGCTCTTAGGGGCTCTGTTATTGAAGAAGAGTATGGTAACGACAGAACAGTCTCTGCCCGTAACCTATGCAAGTATACCCACAGGTCCATGGACAGCTGTATCCTTGGCCTAGTGGTCGTCGCTGAATAGATTTTGTAGCAAAGCTTGCTCCTTCACAGTACAAGAAACATCTCGTCTCGGATAGCTGTCATGATGAAAGTCTAGAATGAAAGTTATGTCAACTGGCTGTTGGAGCCCTTTGGCTTATAGCGTCCTGCTTTTCCAACTAGGGTTGCAGCTTAGCAAATAATAATGATAATAATGATAATAATAATAATAATAATGACGATACTTCTAGTTAAAAGGACTAGTTTGTATAACTAAGAAAAATAAAAATTTATTTAAAAAAATTTGTGCAGGTTATATTTTATAAAGTACATGCAATTCATTCGGAAATTCTAATGGTCATTCTTGAAAACTAAATTACTTTTGTAGTATAAATCTAATCAATCTTTCCATCAGTTGCATCAAAATTAACGTATTGAGAAAGTCTTTTTAGAATTTAAAGCCATGTTTAGTCTGAGGTAATATTTTTAGAAATATTTTCATCATTTTATTAAGAGGTGCAATAAATGTTGCTCACTGATTTTGATCCCAGTCGCATCTTAACTTTTTTTTTAATGAAACTAAGACTTTCATTAATCTCTGGAATAGTGTGAAGCAAATGTACTGCATTTTCTTTTCAGAAAATAATTCACACATAATTCTAGATATGCATTTATTCTCAACATTTTTTTCCTTTATTTTGTGAAAATTGATACTGTACAATTTCTTGTTTACCCAGGTAAAATGCAATTTAATGTTGAGAAAAATATGAGTTTGTAGAATATTTAAAAAATGTATTTCCTCAATTTTGTCTCCCCCGGTGAATAAATATGAATTCTTGTTTTGCTTCTTTCAAGCTTAATTGGGTTGTCCAATTTTAATTTTGTAATATTTTCATGAGTTTTTTTTTTTTTTTTTTTGTTTCACAGAAGTTTGTACAGAACTTTGTCCCATATTTTTGATGATTAGTGGAGAGATAATGGATATATTTTTTTTTTCTCCTTTGTTAAAGCCAGTATCAAATGACTCCGGAGATGTGGGAGGAACGCATCAGAATTTGGTATGCCGATCATCGTGGAATGACTAGGGATGAAGCTGAAATGGAATATCTTAAAATTTCCCAAGATTTAGGAATGTATGGCGTTAATTATTTCAAAATTACAAACAAGAAGCAGACTGAACTTTGGCTTGGTAAGTGAAAGTTTGAGCAATTAAATTACAGTGGTTCTGTGCCCTACTTTGCTGATTGGTTCTAAGAGTCCTGGTGTTAGTTAGTTTAAGATGTAGGTCGGATTTTTGCCTTATAAGGTGAGTATTCCCCTTACACGTATTGAACATGGAAAAGTACTTATAACCTGCTATCATTTTGTAAAAACCAGATCCAGAGGGTCCTCAACTTAAAAACATTCCGAGATACAAATACAAATCCAGCTGAAACCATAAATCCTGGATTTTGTATCAAAAGTTTGTTTACTGTAGTAAGATGAAGAAATACTGTTATAAAGCAATATATAATTTAATACAGTAAGCAAAACATTTGCAATAACCTGATATTTATTTCAAAGGAAACGGTACTGTTTGTTGACTTATGTACCTGGAAATCTTAGGCATGGGAGTTAGGTTAGGCCTACTCTAGGCCAAAGTTTTACAAAATTTGACCTTTAAAAAGTTTCTTGTAACCTATTAAGTTTGTAAGTTTAGAACCTTCTGTACTCAAGTTTCCATGTTAGGTACAATACTTCACCATTGTTGTACGAAGTAGTGACAAACATAAATTTTGGTAAAATGGTGTGGTGTGGATTTTATTTATGTATTTAATATTTAAGGATGAGGGTCATAAAGTCGGAACTAACGTATGTCGAACCAATATAATGAGGGGTATTATTGTTTACGCTACTGTAATGCAGGTTACATATTGTGTATTTTTTAATGACTTACATTAAGAAAAATGGATTCCAATATTTCACTTATGATTTTTTATTTCATATACAGTACTGCATGTCTAAAGAGTTAAGATAATGAGATGCATTCAAATGTCTGTATTTAGTTATGACATCATACAGTACCAGAAAATGAAGTACCTGTAGGTTCAGTGTTGACGCAGATTAACTGCATCTTTAAAATCTTTCTATTCCATTTATCTCTTTTTAATAATCAATTCATCATTGTAGATAATAGGTGGGTAATGACTCAATAAGTTAATGTCTATTACTTTCACTGTGATATTCAATAATCGATAAAGGTGTAATTGTATTTAGAAATACACCATGTCGTTGGTACCTATTTGGGATTTGTATTTTATGTTAGTGGTCTTCTTTTTTTTTATACTGTGTACAATTTCTTTGTGGATACCATTTACTGTACTCTAAGGGTAACCTCAGTATTTCATGTACAGCATAAGTATATTTTGTATGTTAATGTTAAGCTAATTTTTTGTTTGAAATGATTGGAGTTGATGTTGTGTTGAGATGAGATTTATTTTTCTTGTTTCAAGTTTCCACAAATGCTTGCTTATTTTGCAACACAGAATAAAGAAGGGCATATCCCAGGATAATGAAACCATACATGAGGATTCAAGATTAGTTTTAAGGTAGTTTACCTGACTACTTGATTGTTTGTGAGGAAAAATGTTTGATTGGGAAAGAATTTAAGAAATTTTTTTCTTATTAAAAGGAAGCAAAGGAAACCTGAAAATTAAAACAGATAAACATATCTGGAGATTGAGGGGACACAAAATGAGAACTTGAATCATGCTACTTCACTTCATTGGAGATTTAACTACAGTGCCTTTTTAACTGGAGGTTTCTGCTAGGACAAATTGGTAGTTGTAGTTCTTGAGGTACCTGCTAATCAGTTCAGTGATGGCACCCCAAGCCCAAGATTTAATCTTTAACATCAGAATGGTGCCCTACCTGCTTATCAATTTAGTGATGTAGAGGCATTTGGCAACAAAATATTTCTCCAGAAAAACTTGTACAGATGTATGACTTCCAAAGCTAGACGATGAACATGGTAGCTCTTTTGACTACCTGGTTTTCCTGTCTCATGTTTCTGCTGATTAATAACCCAAGGAGAATACCCATGTAGAAGTTCCTCTGCTAGCAGAGTCAGTTTCAAATGTGGATTTATCCAGCAAAGCTTCAGGGCTATGACTAGACCTAGCTGTTTTACTTATCAACTTTCACCAAGGTAAGTGGAATCTTGTGTTATTGGTAAGGTGAGAGGGATATTAATCTAGTCAGTACATAATCCCTTTTAATATTGGATTGTTCCAACACAGAGACTTACCTCGAACTACTTTCTTAGGAGGTACCTGGAATCTCCTCTCAACCGACCAGAGTTTTATGTAGTTTACCCTATTTACGTTTTCTGTGAGGACTATCCCAGGCGGAAGGATACGTGCCCTGAGGCTAGTCCCGAGCCAGGTCGCGTGTTAGCTTGGGTCTCGACCCTCAGTAAGTTCTCTGGTCGCGTCGTGATATCATCTCGACGCTCTCCTTGTCTCAGTGCGACCCTGTGTGTCCCACGTGGCCCGCTATACTTTCCCTTGTGCTCTCAGTCAGTACATAATCCCTTTTAATATTGGATTTCCTTGCATTTCTTTAAGCTGAAGAAGTTGCTATCTGTCATCAACAATGGTTGGCTGGCTTTCATGCATATCATTGATCTTAATGGATTAAATTTGGATTCTTCGGTGTAACTGAGGAAACTGATAAGCCCCTTGTGAATGAGATTCTCCCAAGTTATCCAAAAATTGTTGGGACTCATGTGAACCATTGGTAGAAGTCTCACTATTGGATCTCACCTAAGATTGCCTTTGTTCTTTCCTTAACCTGTGTGACATGGGTCAGTGAGATATCTATCTATTTGAGAAGATAATTAATACTAAGGTTTAGACTTTGTTTTGCTTTGTTGTTTACTGCTGACTTTGTGGTGAAAATATCAACTTCAGGCAGCCAAGTCAGTTTCACACCACCTTTTACCATTCTTCTTCTGGCCTCGTATAACAGATATGAAGTTGGTATTCTTCTGTACCCAGTGAGCAATTTTTTCCTCTCCCTCTGGAGGGCAAGATTCTAAAAAGAAAAAAAAAAAAAACTGTACCAGGAAGCAAATTTTTGGAAACTATATCTCATCTCTGGTTGGCTATTGCTGCGTAGTGGCCACAACAATACTTTGGATGATGAAGTTGCACAGTAAGATTTAAGTGAAATTTGAGCAGTTTCCTTATTGTTTTTTTTAATGTAATATCTGACACAGAAGACTGCAGTCTCTGAAGTATCCAAAGATGATGAATTTCGGCTTTATGCGAGTGAGGTATATTGGTATGGTTTCATAAGTACTTGTATTGTGGTATCAAGTTATCTAAACATTTTGGATTTTTCTTCAAATACTTTAAACTCGACTTTGTATTTTTTTTTTTTTTATGTAGGCAAGTCTATCTCTGAAGTAACTCAGATTTTTTTTTTTTTCAGGGGTAACTGCTCTTGGACTTAATGTTTATGAAAGTGAAAATAAGTTAGAACCAAAGATAAGTTTTCCTTGGTCGGAAATCAGAAACATTAGTGTTGACGATAAAAAATTCACCATCAGACCCACAGATAAAACCGCTCCAAATTTTGTATTTTTTTCAAAAAATAGTCGAATGAATAAACTGATCTTAGATTTGAGTATAGGCAACCATGATTTGTTTAAGAGACGAAGGAAACCTGATTCAATAGAAGTTCAGCAAATGAAGGCAGCAGCTAGAGAGGAAAAGTTAAGGCGACAGGTACGTTGTTGACATTTAGCTTTCATGAAAGATTTATCTTTAATTCATGGATGAAATGTATTTTACACTTTGTTACTTACCTTTTCATGCTTGTAATGTTGGCTGAATGTTTTCCTGATGACTATATATATATCAGTGGGTATTAAAGACTTATGTTATTATACTATATACAGTATTCCAATTCAGGAGCTTTCACACTTTTATTCCTAAGTGCCTATTCAACTGAAGATGCCTTTGGAAAAATTGCAAAAGGTTCTCATTTAGAATATACAACTATGACGGGATTTTAATATCCACAGATTTTTACATGTTATGGTTTTCTTTTAAGTTATCATCATCTTCTTCAACAACCGTAATAATTTTAATCACAAACATTACTTATTACACTGTAATGGGAATGAAATTAATTTAATGCAGATGTTGAAACTCTTGAATGAATTTTTTTTATTTCTTTCAAGTCACTGAAATATTCTTTAGCCAATGATTAATTGAACCAGTGGGACATAATTATGATTATCATTCTTTTAATATTGTGGTTCATATACAGATTACAAAATTTGGATAGAATTAAGTGCTTATATTTTAATATTTGTTTGATAACATTCATTTGTGGTTTATCATTAGAATTTTTGTTTATAGATAGAAAAAGATAAGCTTTTAAGAGAAAAGCAACTACGAGAGGAAGCTGAAAGACAAAAGGCAGAACTCGAGCAGCGTTTATTGCAGTATCAAGAGGAAATGAGAGCGGCAAATGAAGCGTTACGAAGGTTGGTAGGATTTTTAAAACAAGATTAAATGTGTGTGTAGTGTTACTCCTTTGATATTGAAATTTGAACTTTAATGGGAAAAAGATTTGTTCAGATGCACATAGGGAATTTGTTTACAGTGCAAAGCTGGAACAGCCATTGAAATTGTTAACAAGGTAGTTAAAGACATGTGGTGAGTAAGAACAAGGACAAGGAGCTCTTGGCCCCCCCCCCCCCACCTGTCAAAAGCTCTTGGTAGGGGCAAGATTGTTCGCTATCGTCCCCATGTGTCAAGTGTAGGTTGTGGTCTCCTGTGTTGTGACAGGGGTTTGCTTTGAGGGGGAAGAAGAGAGCTTTTCTTCTTCCTTCCCCTCATTGAGTGCATCTGCTACCACCCCTCCTGCACTTACACCCTTGGCTCAGTCTTTCAGGAGTATGTGTCAGAAGCAAGTAGCCGCCCTCTGCTACACCTGAGGTTTTTCCGGCTCTGGTGACATGTAGCACTCCATCAGAGGTTAGAAACCTCCTTAGGTCATTCATATGGGCCTCTATGACTTGTTAAGGAGCAGGTAAAAAAGGCTACCTCTCCCCCTGGGATCTCCAGTGCCAGTGGTGAAGGGCATGGTCAGTATGTCTCTGGCGATATAGACTCCTGTGATGTCCAAGCGTTAACCGGGGATCTCCCCCGACTTGGTTACCCCTTGTTTGCCCCTTCCCCTCTGCTGTCACCTCAACACTTGTGCCTGGGGTTCAGGGTCCTGTAACACCCACTCCCCTGTAAGGGTGCTTACCCCTCCCCCGGGCAGTGTTCCCCATGTTGTGGTTTTTTTTGGAGTAACCCTTGTCTTTCAACTCGGGAGAGTTGTTCTTGTTGGTTGATCAGACTTTGGCACCTCTGCTTGCAAAGCTTGAGGTGAGGTGCACACAACCTGAGGTGAAGTTCACAGAGCCTGAGGCAAGGGTTTGAAAGAGGAAGAAATGTGCATCTTCTTCCTCTTTTGACTCCTCTTCCATCTTCTTAGACTCCTCCTCCTCCTTGTATTTACCACTTTTGATTCTGTTTCTGACACTACTTCCAAGAGGAGGGGAAAGTCCAGTCCACCATAGTCATAAGGAAAGGACTCCTTATTATACACCACCTCTTTTGGTAGTGTGGATGGCACCTGATTAGGTGGCTTCTTGCCCTGTTCCTCGT
Organism: Palaemon carinicauda; assembly: GCF_036898095.1. Taxonomy (NCBI): domain Eukaryota; kingdom Metazoa; phylum Arthropoda; class Malacostraca; order Decapoda; family Palaemonidae; genus Palaemon; species Palaemon carinicauda. The sequence continues at coordinate 42,999,169 of NC_090752.1, forward strand.
TCCCTAGTGGCTGCAGCACCTGAGTGGGTGGCTCCAGGCCCTGTGCATTGTCCCCCAGGGGCTGCGGTACTTGACTGGGTAGCTCATAGCCCTGTGCCTCATCTCCCAGGGGCTGCACTACCCAAGGGGGGTGGCTCCTGGCCATGTGCCTTGTCCCCCAGGGGCTGCGGCACCCGAGTGGATGGCTCCTGGCTCTATGCTTTGTGTCCCAGGGGCTGCAGCTGAAGTCCCCTGCTACTCCGGTAGCCAGGGAGAACAGTTGTGTACGGTCTCTGGTTGGGTGCCCAGTTATCCCGGTAACCAGGTGGGATTGGCGTACAGTCAACTCCCCGTTAACATAAAGGTTATGTTCCTGGTGATGTCTTGTTAATGGAAATATTGTTAATGGGACATAATTTCTCCATAAGAAATAATAGTAATAGGGGGTGTTACATTCCTGGACATTGGAAAAGTCTGTCTATTTTGAGTTTTGGTTACTATGAAACTTAACACAATATCAATATATTTGTAGGTCACAGAAACAATATACACACATTCTTACTCGCATTTATTTTATAGTAAAATAAAGTTATTACCCATTCACACTTATGACAGAGTACAGTATTCTTGTCACCACAGTCGGCTGTCAGCTCGTTTGCCTTGCTCCCCCCCCCCCCCTCTCTCTCTCTCTCTCTCTCTCTCTCTCTCTCTCTCTCTCTCTCTCTCTCTCTCTCTCTCACATATATTTTTTCCTTTTAATCTCATGATTATGTATTTATAATGAATTTTATATAAAGTAAATTTTTAAGTTAAAAAACACAATAAACAAAACTCTTGTCTGTATGAACGCACAATGCAACGACGTATGCATATCAAACACATTAGCAATTTATATTTCGTTTATTTTGGTAAATAAATAACATTGTAACATATTTTTCATTTTAGTATAATTATTTTTTATTTAAAACTGATTTTATATCAATAAGTACATATTCAAGTTAAAAATCACAATGAACTGTACTGTGTGGTATGTACGAACACAATGCTATTACGTATGCACATTTGCATTATCAATTTATTTTTCTTTCATTTAGTTTTTTTTTACAATTGATTTTATATCAATAAGTACAGACTCAAGTTAAAAATAACAATGAACAGTACATTCTGGTATGTACGAATGAACAATGCTACTCCGCATATCGAACACATTAGCGATTTATTTTACTTTCATTTCGATAAATAACAGATAGTAACATATTTTTTCCTTTTAATGTCATGCTTATTTATTTACATTTACTGTAATTCTATATGGTTTTCATACATTTCTTTTAAAGCTATAACAATTAGTAGCTATTATATATAACATATATAACATAATATATATATATATATATATATATATATATATATATATATATATATATATATATATATATATATATATATATATATATATATATATAATGTATATGCACAGTATATATATGTATATCTATGTGAATATATGTACAGTAATACCTTGAGATACAAGTGTCCCAACATACAAGAAATTTGAGATACGAGGAAAGTTCCAAGCAAATTTTTGTCCTGAGGTACGAGAAAAAATTTGATACGAGGTAGTTCCCTATGCGGCCGCCAGGTGGCCGAGTGTGTGAGAGGCTTCTCGCCAGGACATTATCGCTCAGTCTTTCCCGCCGGATCTCCGTTGCGTAAAGTTATCTCTGAGCATCGGCTATAGTGTTTGCTTTTTTTACATGTTTTTTGCGTTAATCAGTGCAGAATTAATTGAAAAAGCAATGGGTCCAAAGCAAGCGAGTGGAAACAAGGGTAGTGTAGAGAAAAGGTGTATGATGACAATGGAGTATGAAGCACGAAATAATCGAAAAACATGAGAGTGGCGGAAGAGTGACTGAGCTGGCGTGCCAATATGAGAGGAGTACATCGACAATATGTACCATCCTCAAGCAGAAGGATGCTATAAAGAGAACCGAGCCTTCCAAAGGAGTAACCATCCTTTTTCCAAGCTATGCAGTGATATTCACAACGAGATGGAGAGGCTTCATTTGATCTGGATAAAGGAGAAACAGTTGGCGGGAGATAGCGTGACAGAGACGATCATATGTGAAAAGGCCTCCGTACCATGGTCTCCTACTGTCTATTGGGTTAGAATTCTCTTGCTTGAGGGTACACTCGGGCACACTATTCTATCTAATTTCTCTCCCTCTTGTTGATTTAGTTTTTATTGTTTATATAGGAAATATTTATTTTAATGTTACTGTTCTTAAAATATTTTATTTTTCCTCGTATCCTTTCCTCACTTGTCCATTTTCCTTGTTGAGGCCTCTGGGCTTATGGCATCCTCCTTTTCCAACTAGGTTTGTAGCTTAGCAAGTAATAATAATACATACATACATATACCAAGGCACTTCCCCCAATTTTGGGGGGTCGCCGACATCAAACAAATGAAACAGAAAAGGGGACCTCTACTCTCCACGTTCCTCCCAGCCTGACAAGGGACTCAACCGAGTTCGGCTGGTACTGCTAGGGGTGCCACAGCCCACCCTCCCACATCATCCACCACAGATGAAGTTTCATAATGCTGAATCCCCTACTGCTGCTGCCTCCACAGTCTACCAAGGCACCGGAGGAAGCACCAGAGCCTATCGGAACTGCGTCACAATCGCTTGCCATTCATTCCTATTTCTAGCACGGTCTCTTGCCTCTCTCACATCTATCCTCCTATCACCCAGAGCTTCCTTCACTCCATCCATCCACCCAAACCTTGGCCTTCCTCTTGTAATTCTCCTGTCAACTCTTGCATTCATTACCTTCTTTAGCAGATAGCCATTTTCCATTCTCTCAACAAGGCCAAACCACCTCAACACATTTATATCCGCTCTAGCTGCTAACTCATTTCTTACACCCGTTCTCACCCTCACTACTTCGCTCCTAACCCTCTCTACTCGAGATACACCAGCCATACTCCTTAGACATTTCATCTCAAACGCATTCAATTTCTGTCTCTCCGTCACTTTCATTCCCCACAACTCTGATCCATACATCACAGTTGGTACAATCACTTTCTCATACAAAACTCTTTACATTCATGCCCAAGCCTCTATTTTTTACTACTCCCTTAACTGCCCCAAACACTTTGCATCCTTCATTCACTCTCACGTACATCTGCTTCCACTCCATCATTTGCTGCAACAACAGACCCCAAGTACTTGAACTGATCCACCTCCTCAAGTTACTCTCCATTCAACATGACATTCAACCTCGCACCACCCTCCCTTCTCGTACATCTCATAACCTTACTCTTACCCACATTAACTCTCAACTTCCGTCTCTCACACACCCTTCCATATAATAATAATAATGATAATAATAATAATGATAATGATACAGTAACAATAACAACAATAATATTTATTATTTTTTACTATTATTAAGGGGAGATAACACTAGGCTTCATCCCTGAGTTTATTGCCAAGACTAAAAAATCTGGGAGTAGCAGATCTTAGATTCGGGCCCTTCCGGATTGGGAGTCTTTGTTTTGTAACCGATGACCCAGATCAACTGTTACTTTATCGAGGGGTTTTAGGTATTACCTTAAACGCACAGGTGTAGCTTGTCCCAGAGTGTCAGCACTTTACATCAGCACGGGGAAGGTCAAGAGGAAGGTCATGAAGAATACCATCTTGGCTTTAATTTGTAGAATCATAGACCACGCTTTGAATCCCAACCCTTCGCCTGCTTGTCGACCTAGAGGTCATGACGTTAGGGGCATCAGAACGTCCCTAGCATTCAAGAGAAACTACAGTACAATGTGACGGAGGTACTGCAAGCGCATGTGTGGCAACATCAGACGACCTTCACTGTCCATTACCTGCAAGACATAACCCTACGATCATGGAGATGTATGTTCTGCATTGGTCCTATTGTGGCTGCACAACAAGTGGTTTGAAATGCCTCAGGCTCATTGACGGAAAAGTAGCAGATGGTGTAGGACAAAGGTTACTTGGGATTTGTCTTGGATGAATGTGTAAGGACAACTTTCTTTGTTTCATCTTCCCCTCTCTTGAGGAACCGCACCCATGGCTCCTCTGTAAGCTGGCCTCGCCTATCTCCAGGTAATAACCATTTCCCTTGTGCAACCTGGTATAGAAATAATACTTGATACGTCCCCATACTCCCTGCGAGGAGGGTATTGGGTAACATCTATGTATGATGCTAAATATTCCTATTTATCTCTGAGAAATCTTTCCTAAACAGTCACATTGGTAGTATCACAAGCACACAGGTTTCTCAGGCCGCTATCCGTACGTTACACAAAGTTTTGTTAAGTGTCAGGATTTTTATCAGTTACTGTATAGTATGTGCTAAACCCGTATGAGAAAACCCTGGGTCAATGGCCAAGCTAGTTGGTCTGGGCTTCCACCCTCCTAATGGGCAAGTCATAGCTATAAATAGTGTAGAGTTTTTATATAGTGTTGGAACAAATGAGAAATTTGAAAGATAAGGTGGATCAGTTTAAGTACTTGGGGTCTGGTGTTGCAGCAAATTGTGGAGTGGAAGCAGATGTACGTCAGAGAATGAATGAAGGATGCAAAGTGTTTGGGGCAGTTAAGGGAGTAGTAAAAAATAGAGGGTTGGGCATGAATGTAAAGAGAGTTCTGTATGAGAAACTGATAGTACCAACTGTGCTGTATGGATTGGAGTTGTGGGGAATGAAAGTGACGGAGAGACAGAAATTGAATGTGTTTGAGATGAAGTGTCTGAGGAGTGTAGCTGGTGTATCTCGTGTAAATAGGGTTAGGAACGAAGTAGTGAGGGTGAGAACGGGTGTAAGAAATGAGTTAGCAGCTATATTGGATATGAATGTGTTGAGGTGGTTTGGCCATGTTGAGAGAATGGAAAATGGCTGTTTGCTAAAGAAGGTGATGAATGCAAGAGTTGATGGGAGAAGTACGAGAGGAAGGCCAAAGTTTGGGTGGATGGATGGAGTGAAGGAAGCTCTGGGTGATAGGAGGATAGATGCGAGAGATTCAAGATAGCGTGCTAGAAATAGGAATGAATGGCGAGTGATTGTGACGCAGTTCCGGTAGGCTCTGCTGTTTCCTCCGGTGCCGTGGAAGACCGTGGGGGTAGAAGCAGTAGGGGATTCAGCGTTATGAAGCTTCATCTGTGGTGGATGATGTGGGAGGGTGGGCTGTGGCACCCCTAGCAGTACCAGCCAAACTCAGTTGAGTCCCTTGTCAGGCTGGGAGGAATGTAGAGAGGAGAGGTCCCCTTTTATGTTTCATTTGTTTCATGTCGGCTACCCCCCAAATTGGGGGAAATACCATGGGATATGTATGTATAAACCTGTAGCTATATTTACAAGTTGTCCCACCATCACCTGTCCCCTTTGTAAGTCTTGCCTGCAATCAAAAGCGCTCTAGACACTGGTGTGTGAGTGAATGCTATAGCTGGAAACCCCCACTACCCCGATATTATTATTATTATTATTATTATTATTATTATTATTATTATTATTTTTATTATTTATTATTTTTTATTTATTTATTTATTTATTTTTAGAGTGGGGAGCTAGTGAGGGTTAAAGAGTTAATAAAACCAGAGGTAAAAAGTGAATATTAAGAAAGGTTAAAAATGGCATATGACTGAGTGAAAATAAGAGAAACTGGTAATTTAGAGGAGTGGAAGTTAATAAAAGAAAATTTTTTTGGGATTGCAAGTGATGTGTGTGGCAAGAAGTTTGTTGGAGGCAGCATGAGGAAGGGTAGTGAATGGTGGAATGAAGGAGTGAAGGTAAAAGTGGAAGAGGAAAAGAGAGCATTTGAAGAATGGCTGCAGAGTAATAGTGTAAAGAAGTATGAAAGATATAAAGAGAAAAATGTGGGAGTAAAGAGCAAGATAACCGAGGCATAGAGGGCGGCTGACATGAGGTGGGGTCAGGGATTGTGTCGTTCATTTGAGAATAAGAAGTTTTGGAAAGAAGTGGAGAGAGTAAGGAAGGCTGTTTCAAGAATTGAAGAGACAGTGAAAGATGGAAATGGAAGATTGTTAAAAGGAGAGGAGGCAAGGAAAAGGTGGGCGGAATATTTTGAAATTTTACTGAATGTTGAGGATAATGAGGCAGATATTATCGCTGTTACAGGTGTTGAGGTGCCAGTGATGGGAGATGAGAATGAGAGAGAGATTAAAAGAGAGGAAGTGAGGAGAGCACTAGATGAAACGATGTGGTAGTTTGTGGACTTTGGCCAGATGTAGCACGCAGACTGCCTAGTGTCCAAATGCCGACCACACTCCAACGTTCACTACACAAAAAATATAAAACGGAATACTCATAAATCTGGGTAAAAGGTAAACAATCAAGGATGCACTGGGCACCACCCCTTGATCTTATACTGGTCAAGGGGACCCAGCAAGAACCTTACTTCCCCCTATCTTCCCTTGCCTTGAGCTTGCTGAATAAACACATATGACCGTTGATTCATTTCTGGGAAGTTTGCAGAATTTATGAATAGCTCTTATCTTCTTTAGGTAAGATGGCCACAAGCTTAAGTAAAGTTTCAGAACATTAGGTGAAAGTGAAAAAATATGTAGGCTGGTAACAGGACACAATCCATCCATCCATATACCAAAGGCACTTCCCCCAATTTTGGGGGGTAGCCGACATCAACAAGAACAAAACAAAAAAGGGGACCTCTACTCTCTATGTTCCTTCAGCCTAACCAGGGACTCAGCCGAGTTCAGCTGGTACTGCTAGGGTGCCACAGCCCAACTACCCACATTTCCACCACAGATGAAGCTTCATACTGCTGAGTCCCCTACTGCTGCTACCTCCGCGGTCATCTAAGGCACCGGAGGAAGCAGCAGGGCCTACCGGAACTGCGTCACAATCGCTCGCCATTCATTCCTATTTCTAGCACGCTCTCTTGCCTCTCTCACATCTATCCTCCTATCACCCAGAGCTTTCTTCACACCATCCATCCACCCAAACCTTGGCCTTCCTCTTGTACTTCTCCCATCAACTCTTGCATTCATCACCTTCTTTAGCAGACAGCCATTCTCCATTCTCTCAACATGGCCAAACCACCTCAACACATTCATATCCACTCTAGCCGCTAACTCATTTCTTACACCCGTTCTCACCCTCACCACCTCGTTCCTGACCCTATCTACTCGAGATACACCAGCCATACTCCTCAGACACTTCATCTCAAACACATTCAATTTCTGTCTCTCCATCACTTTCATTCCCCACAACTCCGATCCATACATCACAGTTGGTACAATCACTTTCTCATATAGAACTCTCTTTACATTCATGCCCAACCCTCTATTTTTTACTACTCCCTTAACTGCCCCCAACACTTTGCAACCTTCATTCACTCTCTGACGTACATCTGCTTCCACTCCACCATTTGCTGCAACAACAGACCCCAAGTACTTAAACTGATCCACCTCCTCAAGTAACTCTCCATTCAACATGACATTCAACCTTGCACCACCTTCCCTTCTCGTACATCTCATAACCTTACTCTTACCCACATTAACTCTCAACTTCCTTCTCTCACACACCCTTCCAAATTCTGTCACTAGTCGGTCAAGCTTCTCTTCTGTGTCTGCTACCAGTACAGTATCATCCGCAAACAACAACTGATTTACCTCCCATTCATGATCATTCTCGTCTACCAGTTTTAATCCTCGTCCAAGCACTCGAGCATTCACCTCTCTCACCACTCCATCAACATACAAGTTAAACAACCACGGCGACATCACACATCCCTGTCTCAGCCCCACTCTCACCGGAAACCAATCGCTCACTTCATTTCCTATTCTAACACATGCTTTACTACCTTTGTAGAAACTTTTCACTGCTTGCAACAACCTTCCACCAACTCCATATAACCTCATCACATTCCACATTGCTTCCCTATCAACTCTATCATATGCTTTCTCCAGATCCATAAACGCAACATACACCTCCTTACCTTTTGCTAAATATTTCTCGCATATCTGCCTAACTGTAAAAATCTGATTCATACAACCCCTACCTCTTCTAAAACCCCCCTGTACACAATGTGAGAGAAAAAAATATAATAAGACTTATTAGAAACAAATTTGATAAGAAAAAACTAATTAGGTTGGCAATAAGATTTTTTGTCAAAGTCAACTAAGGAAGTAAAGGAAAACTGGTATCCCTTTACACTCCAGCCTCACAATAACAAGATAAAAATGATTTGAATTACAAAAAACAAGAATATTTACATGCTGGACACACTTATGGGTTCCAGTTACAAGTATAAACAAAGGCACACCTAACCCTGTATCTATTTGGGATACATTCTGTGATTTGTACGAGCTTGTGTAAAGATCAAATGGATTATAAAACAAGGTTGCACATTGGACTTGACTACATTCTCGCTCTATATCGGAAAGACAAAAAAAATTTACAATCCTCAGTGATACACAGTATGTCATGGTTATTCTACACCCATGAAAATAGATAAGAGGCGAGACTAATTATAATAATTTTCTGAGGCCCCTCTTGATTGCGAAGTCACACACACAAAAAATAAGATTCAGTATAAGTCATTTCTTTAACATTAAAGATGCTATTCCCAATTTAAGCTGCAAAACTAGAATCTCCTAGAAAACCTGATTTTTCAATATTAAACTTAGCCGATGATTATATAAGCTGCAGCTCTGCTGCCCGACAGAAAAACTCTACGCTCGAAATCCGCCAGCGATCGCTATGCAGGTAGGGGGTGTACTTCAACAGCGCCATCTGTCGAGCAGGTACTCAGTACTCAATGTAAACACAGAACTCAATTTTCTCTCTGTCGTGCCACCGGCAAGACCTACTAAATTCGCTGTTGCTTACTGGATTGGTTTTCACATATTTTGGTGAAGTACACATTTCTAGTTTTGAGCTTTCGCTTTGCAGACGTTATCTTCAATACATCCTTGCATTCTTTTGTTGATTTTGGATTATTTGTTGACGACTTTGGATAGATTTTGAATTCCCCTTTGACTAATTCAAAATGGCTGACCCTTCTCAAGTCCCTAAGTTCAGGAAATGTAATGCTAGGGACTGTTCAAGGCGTCTTCCGAAGGCCTCTATCGATCCTCACACCGTTTGTTCCAATTGTCGGGATAAGACCTGTCAATTGGAAGATCGATGTGAGGAATGCGTTGGGCTTTCGGAATTCGATTTCATCGAATTCCAAAAATACACACGTAGGCTAGAGAGAGATAGAGTCAGGAGAAGTTCATCTCGCTCCGTTGAATTTTCCTCTCCTCATGCCCCACAACCTATTCCTTCCCCTGTAGTGGTTGCTCCTGATCCCCCTGCTAGCACTCAACAACCTTCGATGGCAGATATGATGCGTGCCATCCAGGCTCTGGGTGAGAGAGTCGAGTCATTGGCGAGTGATCGTAACCAACTCATGGCAGACGTCAAGGAGTTGAAGTGTAAGAGTGCAGTGGGTAGTGACAAAGTGAGTGGTAGTGTTGTGGAAAGTGTTGTAGATAGTGTTGCGCTTGAGGGTTCGTCTGTTCGTGCCTGTCGTCCTCCCAGTCCGGGACCTCTTGCAAGCTCCCAAGCCCAGGGGAGAAGCAATGTCGTACGACCAAAGGGTTCGAGAGGCTTTAATCAGCGAACAGACGTTCCCTCCGTGGTTTCGGGCGTATCTAACCAAGATCGCCCCACCCACACGAAGACGAGAGAACCCATTTATTCCTCGTCTGCGGAAGAGGTTTCTCGAAAGAAACCATGGACCAAGGTCTCGCGGCCTCTTAAGCGCAAGTCGGTCCCTTCCGCGCAAGTCCAACGGCCCAGTTGTAGCCACTGGGTCAGTTCGGACTCGCTGCAGTCTTCCGATGACTGCTCACCTCCTAAGAGAGGCAAAGCGGTACCGCATCAGGCAGTAACACCGTCTGTTGCCGCACCTGCTACTGTAGACCCTAAGTGGTCTTTGCTGCAGACCATGCAGTCACAGTTAACGTCATTGATGCAGGACTTTCGCGCGGAGAAGGTTGACGCTGCACCAACCTCTAGCCTACAACCACCCACGGTTGTGCGTCCAGTGGACGCTGAGGCTACCTTCTCCCGCACTCCAGCTGTGAGAGTCCCGCCACCCATGCGTTCCAGTGTACCCTGCCAGCCGCATGTTGACGTTCAGCGACGCACGGAACCTTCCGTTGACGTTCGCGAGTTACAACAACAACCTAAGTTGTTTTGTTTTGACGCGGTGCGTCAACCTCCGCAACCCAGTGTGGTTACCTCTACTCGCCCACAGCAGACTAGACAGTCTGGAGTAGACGCTTTGCGTCCCCGCGCTGCTATGGTTGTTGCCAGTTCACAGACTGGGCAACAGTTCCATGACGTTGCGTCCAGTTCAGTCGCGCGTGCACCCGTGCTGCCGGACTCAGCTGACCAGCCGATTCCTACTCCTTTGCCGCTTCCTCCTCAGTTTTCAGATGATGGACTCTCTGATGATGACGACGCTGCACACATTGACGACCCGCATACGGACATCGACGAACCCAAGACCACGCAACCCTCCTTGGACTTTAGGAAAGTTCTTGCACTGTTCAGGGAGATGTATCCTGATCAGTTTATATCTGCGGCCCCACGCTCTCCTCCATCTAAGTTCGCTTTAGGCACGCAGTCATCCGCGCCTGCCTTTACGAAACTCGTCCTCGCCCGCTCGTCTAAGAGAGCTTAACGAGTGTTTGGAGAATGGATGCAGTCCAAAAAGAACCTTGGGAAGACAGCATTTACGTTTCCCCCTGCGAGACTCTCTTCCAGATCGAGTGTCTGGTATGCCACGGGAGAAGTTCTCGGCTTGGGAGTTCCTGCCTCTGCCCAGGGCGACTTCTCAAGTCTAGTAGACTCTCCCCGCAGGCTAGCCATGAGACGCTCTAAGATATGTTGGTCTCCTTCAGACTTAGACCATCTGTTGAAAGGAGTGTTCAGAGCCTTCGAGGTTTTTAACTTTTTGGATTGGTGTTTGGGAGCGTTGAGCAGGAAGATCTCCCCTTCTGACAAGGAAGCTTCCTTGCTCATTATGTCCTGCATGGACAAGGCCATACGTGACGGATCCAGTGAGCTTGCGGCTTCGTTCGTTTCCGGGGTCCTCAAGAAACGGGAAAACCTTTGCTCGTTCCTGTCAGCTGGAGTAACACCGTGCCAGAGATCGGAACTTCTTTTTGCTCCTCTCTCAAAGTGCCTCTTCCCAGAGGAATTGATAAAGGAGATTGCTACCTCCTTGATTCAGAAGGACACCCATGACCTGGTTGCGTCCTCTGCCCGCAAAGCCACCCCTTTGCCTACCGTATCTAGACCCAGGATGGACACTCCAGCGTCCAGATTCATTCCGCCCTTTCGTGGCAGAGCCTCCAGCAGAGGAGGTGCTCGTGCCGAAGGGAGACGTGGGAAGAAGAAAGGTACCAAGTCCTTTAAAGGCAGAGTCTGACTGCCACCTTCTTCAGACAGCAGTGGGAGCCAGACTCAAGAACTTCTGGGAGAAAAGGGGCGCAGATGCGCAATCTGTGAAGTTGCTAAGAGAAGGGTACAAGATCCCGTTTGTCCGCAAACCCCCTCTAGCAACGTCTCCCATCGATCTCTCTCCCAGGTACAAAGAGGAAGACAAGAGGCTAGCCTTGAAGCAGGAAGTGTCTCTCTTGCTACAAAAGGGAGCTGTAGTCAAAGTCCGGGACCATCAATCCCCGGGCTTCTACAACCGTCTCTTCTTAGTGGTAAAGAAGACAGGAGGGTGGAGGCCGGTGCTAGACGTCAGTGCGCTGAATGTCTTTGTCACAAAGCAGACGTTCGCCATGGAGACCACAAAGTCAGTTCTAGCAGCGGTCAGAAAGGAAGACTGGATGGTCTCTTTAGACCTAAGGGACGCATACTTTCACGTCCCCATCCACCCAGAATCCCAACCTTTTCTGAGATTCATTTACAACAAGGTTGTCTACCAATTTCAAGCCCTGTGCTTTGGCCTAAGCACGGCTCCTCTTGTATTTACGAGGCTGATGAGGAATATTGCCAAATTCCTGCATTTAGCGGATATCAGAGCCTCCCTCTATTTGGACGACTGGCTTCTAAGAGCGTCTTCCAGTCGTCGCTGTCTGGAGAATCTAAAGTGGACTCTAGATCTGATCAAGGAATTGGGTCTCCTGGTCAATATGGAAAAGTCCCAACTGGTCCCATCCCAAACTATAGTGTACTTAGGGATGGAGATTCACAGTCAAGCTTTTCGGGCTTTTCCGTCGGCCCCCAGAACAAGTCAAGCCCAGGTATGCATCCAGAACATGCTAAAGAAGAAACGATGTTCAGTCAGACAGTGGATGAGTCTGATAGGGACGCTATCATCCCTGGAACAGTTCGTTTCGTTAGGGAGACTACACCTCCGTCCCCTTCAATTTCATCTAGCTGTTTACTGGAAAAAGGACAAGACGCTAGAAGCGGTCTCGATCCCCATTTCCGAAGAGATGAAGTCAGCACTGACTTGGTGGAAGGACAGTATCAACCTCAGAGAGGGTCTGCCCCTGGCTGTTCAGACCCCCAACCACGTTCTCTTCTCGGACGCATCGGACACGGGCTGGGGTGCGACACTAGACGGTCGGGAATGCTCGGGAACGTGGAACTCGAATCAAAGAACGTTACATATCAACTGCAAGGAGCTACTGGCAGTTCATCTGGCCTTGAAAAGCTTCAAGTCCCTCCTTCAAGGCAAAGTGGTGGAGGTGAACTCGGACAACACCACGGCCTTGGCGTACATCTCCAAGCAAGGAGGGACCCATTCTATGACGTTGTACGAGATCGCAAGGGACCTCCTCACCTGGTCAAGAGATCTAAACCTTTCTCTAGTAACGAGGTTCATACAAGGCAATATGAATGTCATGGCGGATTGCCTCAGTCGGAAGGGTCAAATCATCCCAACAGAATGGACCCTACACAAGGATGTGTGCAAGAGACTATGGGCCACATGGGGCCAACCTACCATAGATCTCTTCGCAACCTCGATGACCAAGAGGCTCCCAATATATTGCTCACCGATCCTGGACCCAGCAGCAGTTCATATAGATGCCTTTCTACTGGATTGGTCACATCTAGACCTTTATGCATTCCCCCCGTTCAAGATTGTCAACAAGGTACTGCAGAAGTTCGCCTCTCACGAAGGGACAAGGTTGACGTTGGTTGCTCCCCTCTGGCCCGCGAGAGAATGGTTCACCGAGGTACTTCAATGGCTGGTGGACGTTCCCAGAACTCTTCCTCTAAGAGTGGACCTTCTACGTCAGCCACACGTAAAGAAGGTACACCCAGACCTCCACGCTCTTCGTCTGACTGCCTTCAGACTATCGAAAGACTCTCTAGAGCTAGAGGCTTTTCGAAGGAGGCAGCCAGGGCGATTGCTAGAGCGAGGAGGACATCCACTCTTAGAGTCTACCAGTCGAAGTGGGAAGTCTTCCGAAATTGGTGCAAGTCGGTATCAGTATCCTCGACCAGTACCTCTGTAACCCAAATAGCTGACTTCCTATTATACCTGAGGAAAGAAAGATCCCTTTCAGCTCCCACTATCAAAGGTTACAGAAGCATGTTGGCAACAGTCTTCCGTCACAGAGGCTTAGATCTTTCCAACAACAAAGATCTACAGGACCTCCTTAAGTCTTTTGAGACCACGAAGGAGCGTCGTTTGGCTACACCTGGATGGAATTTAGACGTGGTACTAAGATTCCTGATGTCAGAAAGGTTCGAGCCACTACAATCAGCCTCCTTTAAAGATCTCACTTTAAAGACACTTTTCCTGGTTTGCTTAGCCACAGCTAAAAGAGTCAGTGAGATTCACGCCTTCAGCAGGAACATCGGATTTTCATCTGAAACGGCTACATGTTCTTTACAGCTTGGTTTTCTAGCCAAAAACGAGCTACCTTCTCGCCCTTGGCCGAAATCGTTCGACATTCCAAGCCTTTCAAATATGGTTGGAAATGAACTAGAAAGAGTCTTATGCCCTGTTAGAGCTCTTAAGTTCTATTTAAGACGAACTAAATCTTTACGAGGACAGTCAGAAGCTTTATGGTGTTCTATTAAGAAACCTTCTTTACCTATGTCAAAGAATGCAGTTTCCTATTATATCAGACTGTTGATACGAGAAGCTCATTCCCATCTGAATGAAGAAGACCATGCTGTGCTGAAGGTAAAGACACATGAAGTTAGAGCTGTCGCTACTTCAGTGGCTTTTAAACAAAATAGATCTCTGCAGAGTATAATGGACGCAACCTATTGGAGAAGCAAGTCAGTGTTCGCGTCTTTTTATCTTAAAGATGTCCAGTCTCTTTACGAGAACTGCTACACCCTGGGACCATTCGTAGCAGCGAGTGCAGTAGTGGGTGAGGGCTCAACCACTACATTCCCCTAATTCCATAACCTTTTTAATCTTTCTCTTGAAATGTTTTTTATTGTTGTTTTTGGGTTGTCCGGAAGGCTAAGAAGCCTTTCGCATCCTGGTTGATTTGGCGGGTGGTCAAATTCTTTTCTTGAGAAGCGCCTAGATTAGAGGTTTTGATGAGGTCCTGTAGTATGGGTTGCAACCCTTGATACTTCAGCTCCTAGGAGTCGCTCAGCATCCTAAGAGGATCGCGAGGCTCCGTAAGGAAGACGTACTTTAAAAAGGCAGAGTAATTGTTCAAGTCGACTTCCTTACCAGGTACTTATTTATTTTATGTTTGTTATTTTGAATAACTGCTAAAATGAAATACGAAATCCTTAGCTCATAATAATGTAAACAATTAATGCTGGTCTCTACCCACCCCCCTGGGTGTGAATCAGCTTATATAATCACCGGCTAAGTTTAATATTGAAAAATGTTATTTTTATAATAAAATAAATTTTTGAATATACTTACCCGGTGATTATATATTAAAGGACCCTCCCTTCCTCCCCAATAGAGACCCAGTGGACCGAGGAGAAAATTGAGTTCTGTGTTTACATTGAGTACTGAGTACCTGCTCGACAGATGGCGCTGTTGAAGTACACCCCCTACCTGCATAGCGATCGCTGGCGGATTTCGAGCGTAGAGTTTTTCTGTCGGGCAGCAGAGCTGCAGCTTATATAATCACCGGGTAAGTATATTCAAAAATTTATTTTATTATAAAAATAACATTTTAACAGTCTTCACCAGGCTGACTAGCAACATAAAAAGGTGCAGGATCATGTTATATTCTTCCTATTATTGTACCTCTACTTGTCTCCCTACTGGGTGTAGGGTCTTGCTGTCATTACCTGTTAAAAGAAATAATGACAGATTAAGGCACTTCTTTGTGGGGGGGGGGGGGGGGGGCACTTGAGGGCATCGAGAGTAGGAGAAGCACCTGGTATGGATGGTGTGAGAGCCGAGATGTTGAAGGAAGGGGGTGTGGCTGTACTTCAGTGGTTGGTAAGATTGTTTGATGTGTGTTTTATGTTGTCAATGGTACCAGTAGATTGGGTTTGTACATGTATTGTACCACTATATAAGGGTAAGGGAGATGTGCATGAGTGTTGTAATTCAAGGGGTATTAATTTTTTGAGTGTACTGTAGTTGGAAAAGTGTAAGGTAGAGTACTGATTAATAGGATTAAGGATAAAACAGAGAATGCAATCTTAGAAGTACAGGGTGGTTTTAGAAGAGGTAGGGGTTGTATGAATCAGATTTTTACAGTTAGGCAGATATGCTAGAAATATTTAGCAAAAGGTAAGGAGGCGTATGTTGTGTTTATGGATCTGGAGAAATCGTATGATAGAGTTGATAGGGAAGCAATGTGGAATGTAATGAGGTTATATGGAATTGGTGGAAGGTTGTTGCAAGCAGTGAAAAGTTTCTACAAAGGTAGTAAAGTGTGTGTTAGGATAGGAAATGAAGTGAGCGATTGGTTTCCTGTGAGAGTGGGGATGAGACAGGGATGTGTGATGTCGCCATGGTTGTTTAACTTGTATGTTGATGGAGTGGTGAGAGAGGTGAATGCTCGAGTGCTTGGACGAGGATTGACACTGATAAGACGAGAATGATCATGAATCGGAGATAAATCAGTTGTTGTTTGTGGATGATACTATACTGGTTGCAGACTCGGAAGAGAAGCTTGGCTGATTAGGGACAGAATTTGGAAAGGTATGTGAGAGAAGGAAGTTGAGAGTTAATGTGGGTAAGAGTAAGGTTAAGAGATGTACGAGAAGGGAAGGTGATGCGAGGTTGAATGTCATGTTGAATGGAGAGTTACTTGAGGAGGTGGATTAGTTTAAGCACTTGGGGTCTGTTGTTGCCGCAAATGGTGGAGTGGAAGCAGATGTACGTGAGAGTGAATGAATGATGCAAATTGTTGGGTGCTGTGAAGGGAGTGGTAAAGAATAGAGGGTTGGGCATGAATGTAGAGAGAGTTCTGTATGAGAAAGTGATTGTACCAACTGTGATGTATGGATCGGAGTTGTGGGGAATGAAAGTGACGGAGAGACAGAAATAGGATGTGTTTGAGATGAAGTTTCTAAGGAGTATGGTTGGTGTATCTCGAGTAGATAGGATTAGGAAAGAAGTAGTGAGGGTGAGAACGGGTGTAAGAAATGAGTTGGAAGCTAGAGTGGATATTATTATTATTATTATTATTATTATTATTATTATTATTATTATTATTATTATTATTACTACTACTACTACTACTTGTTAAGTTACAACTCTAGATGGAAAAGAGTGATGCTATAAGCCCAAGGGCTCCAACAGGGAAAATAGCCCAGTGAGGAAAGGGAATAAGGAAAACTACAAGAGAAGTTTAAAACAATATTAAAATGAATCTTTCATATATAAACTATGAAAACATTAAAATAACAAGAGGATAAAAACTTTAAAATAACAAGAGGAAGTGATACAAGATAGAATAGTGTGCTATAGTGTACCCTCAAGCAAGAGATCTTTAACCCAAGACAGTGGAAGACCATAGTAGAGAGACTATAGCACTACCAAAGACTAGAGAACAATGGTTTGATTTTGGAGTGTTCTTCTAGAAGAGGTGCTTGCCATAGCTAGAGTCTCTCGTCTACCCATACCAAGAGGAAAGTAGCTACTGAACAATTACAGTGCAGTAGTTAACCTCTTGAGGCCCTTTATTAATAGGCATAGGAGTAGGTGATGATGAGTTAACCTCTTGAGAGAAGAAGAATTGTTTGGAAATTTCAGTGTTGTCAAGTGTACGAGGAAAGCGGAGAATGTGTAAAGAATAGGCCAGACTATTCTGTGTACGTGTCAGCAAAGACGAAATGAGCTGTAAACAGTCAGAGGGATGCAATGTGGGACTGTCTGGCCAGTCAAAGAACCAAATAACTCTAGCAGTAGTATCTCAATGGGTGGCTGGTGCCTTGGCCAACCTGCTACCTGCTACTAGCTAGCAGGTTCGGTAATAGCCGCCTCACTTAAAAGTCTTTATGGCTGGTCTTCTAGCT
Source organism: Palaemon carinicauda (assembly GCF_036898095.1). Lineage (NCBI taxonomy): Eukaryota > Metazoa > Arthropoda > Malacostraca > Decapoda > Palaemonidae > Palaemon > Palaemon carinicauda. Next base: position 43,016,636 of record NC_090752.1, read on the forward strand.
TGGCGGAAAGATAATCCCTATACTGTAAATAGGTACAGGTTTCTATCGTTAGGAAAAATACAAATTACTTTCAAATGTTATATTTATGCTTTCTGGGTACTTGTTTTTTTAACACTTATGTTCAGTTTTCACAAGGAGCCTTTCTAAAGAAGACTGCTATGGATTTGGAGTCTTTCTAGAGAAGATAGCTTTTGAATTGTCTTTAAAATGGCTGGGAAATGAGCCATGTGAACACTGTGTGGGTGGCATGTAGGCCCCTCGTGACTACTTTCTACACATCATATGGTAGTTTCATTTGTACATGTTTACGAAAAGTGCCCATATGGCACAAAATTTTTCTTTGCTGACCAATTAAATGCTGCTCATGAATGACAGAGACAAGGGATGGTGACATTGCCCTAGCAAACAGGACAATGCTCTAGAGACTGACCATATTACATATCAGTGCCCAAGACCCCTCTCCATCCAAGCTAAGACCAGGGAGGCCCTGGCAATGGCTGCTGATGACTCAGCAGGTAGACCAATAGACTCTCCCAAAACCTCATCCTTAGCTCACAAGGATGGTGAGGTTGCAGACACTAAAGAAACTAACGAGTTTGAGCGTGACTCAAACCCCAGTCCAGCGATCACCAGGCAGGGTCATTTCCAATAGGCCACCACAACCCTAATGCAATACTTGTAACCCATTTCAAGTTTGTATGCTTGCATTCCAATTTGCTTGTATTCAGATACTTGTAACCCGAGGTTCTACTCTACAAGCAGTGTGTTTGTTTGGATATTTCCTGTTCACTTGAGTAAGGCAAAGAAGAGTTGATGAGTATGTATGATTAAACTCATTTTGTGCTAAAAATAATTTTTTTTTTCTAGATCTGAGGAAACGGCAGAGCTCTTGGTAGAGAAGTCACGTATTGCTGAAGAAGAAACTATATTATTAACTCAAAAAGCATCCGAAGCAGAACAAGAATGTCATAGAGCTCATTTGCTATCTGCAAAATCTCAAGAAGATAAATTAATCTTAGAACAAAAGGTACAGTATAAGATATTGTTAAAAGTATTTTGGTGGTACTAATGGACAGCAGTCTTGCAATGCTATAGAAGTCTTATGGAAATTGTTGATAAAATTTTGCTTATATGTGATTTCTTAAAACTTAAGTCTTTTGGAAAAAAATCCCAAGTTTAATTAATAGCTTTCTTTATAGAATTTTATGAAGCTAATATATATGGTGAAATATTTTTTATTCCTGGCCATGAGGGCATAAAAGGGAAAGGAAGATGCTAGTGAAGCATCCACAATGACAATTACTGTATCAATGCCAGATCAAAGCTAATTATTCCCGTCAGTGACATTTTTAACAGCTCTAAAGCCCTTCAGCTATAATGGATGGCAGATTTTAGGAATAGCAAATCTGACAACAATAGATTAAACATATTAAACTCATCATTGGATAGTTGAATTTTTTAAACAAAAAGATAGTGTTTTAGTACTGTGGTTATATCCTGTTCTATTGGGCCACATTCATTTAACCTATGGATATTTAATGAGTAACTCACAAAATTCAGTTCCTATATGCAAGGAATACTGGTCAACATTAACAGTCACACATTTTATGTGAATGTCCAAACTTCTACCAACAGTGAATGGCAAACTTTAGATATACATCATTAAAGGAGATTTAGTCAGAATCTTCATTTGCTTAGAATTATTCTCCTGTAAAACTTTTGAAATTCAGTTTACTAAATAATATCTATCTTCAATTCCACAGCAAATCCTTTTTGTCAGCCCAGTGATTTTCAGAAACACTGAATCTGTACTCTGGTATTAATACCTACAGTATTTAATGATGATTTACATTTGTTAGATACTTTTCAAATGACATTCACTATTTATATTTTGGACTCCTAACTGCTCTTTTTTCATCTTTAAATTTAGACTCTTTTGCTCTGTTCCTCACTAATTGTTTAAACTTCTTGAACTCCATAATTTCAGTGAGTCCTACCTGTGTTCACTGAGCTTCCCTGTTTAATTCCTCTACTTTTCGACCTCTTAACATTAAAAGATTAAAATAATTTTCTCTCTCCCTCAATCTCTTGTTCCAGTTGCCTTCCCCACCACTCTTGTTGCCTTCTCCACCACTCTGAATTGGCTTGGCCCCTAAGTATGTTATAGTTTGGGATGCCATCTATTATGCTCCATGATAAACAAGATTGGCTGGGTGATGCTATATATTTACAGTAACTTCTCTTGCTTCATGGTAGTTTCCTTACCTCGGAAGTGAATTGCCCGATTTGGACCAAGTATCGCTTGTACCTGGGAGCCTGATATTAAACATTATTTGGAAGCGTTCTCAGCTGTTGCCCACAGTGTTCCCAAGATAGTGCTCTTTGTGTTGCAGTGTCAGTTAATAGTCTCAGTGTTCCCCTTGTAGTAAAACCCATAGTTGAGTGTTTTGTGTTGCGGTAGGTGGAGGAAGCACTTATAGTTTCATCCTTAGAGCATATGTTTTATTGGTCGCCCAGACCTTGACCCTTTTGTGACAGCAAGGAAGAATGGTCGGTTAGAGGAAGGATTGTTCATCCTCTCTCTTCTTCCCCCTCCAAACTTTTCTCCTTTCTCCATTCCCTTCATTGAACGTTTCCTCCGTGAGAAGATGACTAAGATGTTCATGTAGGAGCTCCTTTTCCTAAAGGTTCCATGGGACTTCGCTGTCCTCCTTCAAGAGGTAGAGGCGTCACACTCCCACGAACGGGTCCCTTCAGTATCAGTAAAGCGAGCGTGGCCAGTTTTACAGTTACTCGTGTTGCACAGTGAGCAATTGATTGGTCCTACTCGGACTGAAAACTGGCTAAGGCTTCTCTTAAATAATTGTATTTATGAGCCATAGCTTTTTAGCCAACCTGGGGATGAAGTTATTGATTGGATAGCCTTGTATTGAACATTAGCCAGAACTGGCAAGTCACGGTTCGGCTCTTTCACGACTTTCGGAAATAAGTTACTCTTGTGTTGTTATGAATGTATAATATAGCATTAGCATAGAAATACATCTCGAAACTGCGATGTACTTGAGGGCATCGGCGGGCTCGGAAATTATTTTTGAACGACAGTTTTGGGATTCACAGTTTGATTGTGTTTATAACAAAGTATTTCCTTAAATTTTACCTGAATTGAGCAAATAGTTTTTTAATTAATTTAGTTTTTTTTTTGTTTTATTCCATGTTTTTCAAAATCTCTTCCTCATTTTATGAAAAAAAATAAATATATCACTATTTATTAGTGAGTATAAGATATACAGAATGCAAACAATAACTTTACAAAGCACTGAAATGTATTTTTTTTATTATTTTTTTTACATCAAAATTTTACAGTACAGTATTACATAGATAAAAAAAAGCGAGGATTAGATTCAAAATTAATTTCTTGAAATACACCACAATCAGGCATTATAAAGGTTTTTGAATCTTTAAAACAAATGTAGATAGAATTTGAAAGGAAAAAAATAATGTTTTGAGAAAAACTCATTTAAAGATTTGTCTACTTGCCTTCACTGATAGAGCTCTTAGGTGATAGCTACAAGGATCCTGGTCCCATTCTTTCAAAAGATATATTATACCCTCTTATGATATGCTAAAATTACCGGTAATAATAAAATCTTATATGGGCTTTTCATAGTTGCCAACTACTCATTGTTGCCAGGTTCAGTTGCTTTAGAAGGCTCCTGATTTATAGTCTTCACCTTCTTTTCGTAGTTTCATTTTTTCTTTTTTGTCTTATATTTAGACATCCTCTTTCTCTGTCATTCTTTTTTATTGTTAGTTTTATACCCATACCCTGCAGAGTCCCTTAGGAATGGTATCAATCAGCTAGTAATATAGTCAATAGTGTGCTCAAGGGTTGCAACAGGTAATGCACTGAACAGGAAGGTTGTTTATTAATCGGAACACGTGCTCTCACACACATTGTTATTGTTGCCCAACGTATCCTCTAGAAAACAATAAAATATGAATATAAACATAAGTATTGATGATTTTTCTCAAGTTATGATTTCAGTTGTCGCTATGGCTGAGATAAGGAAATTCAGGGTATATATGTGTGGACAAAATTGACTCTAGCCTATAAGGAAGCTTCTAAAAGGCATAATCTTTTGTCTGGCAGTGTATCAGACCTTTTACAGCGTAGAAATTATGAAAACAGAAAATGGCTGTTTATAAGTACTTTGGGTCTGTTGTTGCAGCAAATGTCGGAGTGGAAGCAGATGTATATCTGAGAGTGAATGAAGGATGCAAAGTGTTTGGGGCAGTGAAAGGAGTGGTAAAGAATAGAGGGTTAGGCATGAATGCAAAGAGAGTTCTGTATGAGAAAGTAATTTTACCAACTGTGATGTATGGATCGGAGTTGTGGGAAATGAAAGTGACGGAGAGACAGAAATTGAATGTGTTTGAGATGAAATGTCTGAGGAGTATGGCTGGTATATCTCGAGTAGATAGGGTTAGGAACGAAGAAGTGAGGGTGAGAATGGGTGTAAGAAATGATTTGGCAGCCAGAGTGAATGTGATTGTGTTGAGGTGGTTTGGCCATATTGAGAGAATTGAAAATGGTTGTCTGCTAAAGAAGGTGATGAATACAAGAGTTGATGGGAGAATTACAAGAGGAAGGCCAAGGTTTAGGTGGATGGATGGTGTGAAGAAATCTCTAGGTGATAGGAGGATAGATGTGAGAGAGGCAAGAGAGCGTGCTAGAAATAGGAATAAATGGCGAGCGATTGTGACGAAGTTCCGGTAGGCCCGGCCGCGCCTTAGATGACCGCGGAGGTAGCAGCAGTAGGGGATTCAGCATTATGAAGCTTCATCTGTAGGGGATAACGGGGGAGGGTTGGCTGTGGCACCCTAGCAGTACCAGCCGTACTCAGTAGAGTCCCTCGTCAGGCTGGGAGGAGCATAAATAGGAAACTTCCCATTTTTTTTCATTTGTTTGATGTCGGCTACCCCTCAAAATTGGGGGAAGTGCCTTGGTATATAGATGACCAAATGTGAATATATTTTAAGGCTGCCAATACGCTTAATGAATTTATTTTTGTTACTCCAGTATCTGAGCCTTATAGTTGTGGTTAGTATACAGTGCTGTATTTTTAGAATTTAGGATAGCTTTAGTTCCTTTTGGTACTTTGCCATTGGAGGAAAGAGCGTGATTATTTCTGAAGTTGTTGAAGAATTGCAAAGTGAGGATTCATCTTAAAGAGCACAAGTGAAGGAAATTTCTAGGAACTATGGCCTCCTTATAGAAATTCAAAGTGAAGGGAGGCCAAGGAGAGAGTTTTAAATTTTATTTTGAATATCATTGAAACAGGTGATCCAATGTGACTAAACATATGTTCCCCCTATGCAGAATCAGTTAGACCTAGTCAAATGGTGGGGGAACCATTGTCATGTTTTTCACTTTAGAGATAAGAGTTCCTGATATTTCCCTCCAGCAATGCTTCCAAGGAAGGATGGGACTTCTTTTAAATTACCTTCACATTGCAGGGAACTGAACAAAACAAGAACTTGCCCCTTCTCATGATCTCCCTGGACCCTTTAGAAGTGTTCAAGTCAATTCACTCTTGAGAACCTTTGGTGATTTGGAAATGTTACAGTTTTTATGTACAAGAAGACAGCTCTAGTATGCATACAAAAAGGTATAGACTAGGTTTGGATCTTACTTCATGTAGCAAAGGAGTTATGGTCATGGACAGAAATGAGGGGATATCTAGCTGCTGCTGCAGTTCATCCCCTGGGAAAATTAATATTCTAGCTTAATAGTTTAAAGGTTTAAAGGTCGCTCATGAATGGCAGAGGCAAGGGACAGTGCCATTGCCCTAGCAATCAGGACAATGCCCTAGAGACTAACCATGTATTATATGATCAGCGCCCAAGCCTTCTCTCCACCCAAGCTAGGACCAGGGAGGGCTAGGCAGTGGCTGCTGATGACTCAGCAGATACACCTATAGGCTCCCCCAAACCCCCCAACCTTAGCTCACAAGGACGGTAAGGTTGCAGACATTAATGGCATTAACGAGTCTGAGCGGGACTCGAACCCCCGACTGGCAAACACCAGGCAGAGTCGTTACCAATCAGGCCACAGCAACCTCTACAGGAAATGGCAAGTACTTCCAAATAAGTGGTTTCTTAACCCATTGGCCTATCGAGAGATTTGGAGCTGGTGGGAAAAGCCAATAATAGAAGTGTGTGTGACCTCCCCAACAGGAAAATGGTAGTGTTATGTTCCCCAGTCTAAGATCTTGTTGGCATGGAGAGTAGATACCATATTACAGGATTTGGTGGGCCTGTACTTTATTACTTTCTTCTAAATACTTTATTACTTTCTTCTAAATGCATTCCTAATATCTTCGAACAGCAGTTATTCTCGGATCTCTGACTTCTTGTTTCACAGTTCCTAAAAAGACTGCCTTGCAAGATCGATGTTCTCAGAGAACCTCTTTATCACAAGTGATGCAGTCAAGCCCCCAAATGCTTCAGTTAACTGCAGGGAGACTATCCAGTGTATCTTGAGAGAGCAAGAGTTTTCTTTCACTGTAGATTGTCTGTTTTAGCTTCTAAAAGACAATCCACTAATTATTTATACCAAAGGAAATAGTAAGTTTATTTTGGTTGATGCAAATTTAGAGGAATTCTGGTCACCAAGACCAGTTTAGACAATATTGTTAAATTTTACATTTCTTTTTACATGATATACATCCTTTATTTTAACTGCTAAAGCCCACAGTTTAATACCATCCTCAGGCATAGTAGATTAGGTTTATCCTCTTTGTTTTAAGGTTTTTAATACTGAAAAACTTCTTGTCATTAGGTCACTTCATTGGGATTTAGATGCAGTCCACAGTATGAACAATTTTAAAGATTTTCATTCAGGGATCTTGCAACCAAGACTCCTTCATTTGGCATTGGTAAAGAATATGAGTAACTTACAGGCCATTTCCAAAAATTTGGGCTTTGCTGTTGATGAGATTAATTTATAATTTTTTACAAAGTTTAAGGGCCAAGAAGATATATAATTTTAGGTGTTAAATGAGAACTAGTTGAACGGCCGAGAATAAGACTAAATTTATTTCTCTAATTACAATATTTTTTGTGCTTGAAGGATCTAAGTTAATGAGTCATTCATCCCTGCCACTTTACTTACTCCTTGTGAAATTGATTGTGTAGCTATGATTAATATAATTTGGCAAACTAATGTTCCAGTGCATATTTCTATTCCAAAAAACTTAAAACTCTTCAAGAAACACCCCCTTTTTCCACCGGTATCTCTAAGATTATTTTGGAGATGGTGTGGCTGAGTGTAACCTCAAGCAAGTGAACCGTACCCCGAGGCAGTGGAAGACCATGGTACAGAGGCTATGCCACTACCCAAGAATAGAGAACAATGGTTTAATTTCGGAGTGTCCTAGAAGAGCTGCTTACCATAGCTAAAGAGTCTCTTCTACATTGCTAAATTTGTCCGTATAACCAGGTTGTCAGAAAGTGAGTAAGGATTCAGGAGATGGGTTTCTGTCCAGTTATCCTGCGAAAGATTCATCTACAAAGATTGTATCAGGAAAAAAGTCACTAATTAATTTGTGGGTTTTGAAAACCTATCAAAGAATGTTATGTTCATCCTTAAAGGTTTATTGGTGAAAGTGCATGACAAGTTAAGGACTTGAAAGTTAGGGTTCATGATATTAAGATTTATGATACTTCTCATAATGTTTCTCTGAATTTCTTTCAAAGATCTTGGCTTCAGCTCAATGGTGTACCCGATCCATGTTAGCCAAACACTACGTGAAGGAGCCTGGTTTTCTTATTAAAGTTGCTGGGCATTAGGTCTTGTAATGGCAGCAACGGCTGTTCTAGTTTAACTGGTTCTTTAGGTGTGTATTGGGTAATTTTGCATTAGTTATAGGATAGGTTGAAAGTTGCAGTTGCTTTCCTGCCCCTGCAGAGATTCGTTTTAGTTTTTCTCACTGGAATCGGGGTGTATTGAGAATGAAAAAGGTTTTAGCTGAAGTGATTTTATTCTGTGAAGCCTTATATATATTGTTGAAGTATAAAGATGATCTATTTCAGGTTTATAGTTTTTAGATTTAGGCTTGTTTCTTTAAGGTTTTTTTCCTTGCCCACCTCTATAAGAAAGTGGGATTTAATAAGGGAACCCAGATAAATTTTTTTCAAGTTAACAATTTTAGTAATAAAATTTATTTCAGAACTTACCCGAGGTTCACCTAATCTCTCACCTCCCCCTAATTGGTTATATCAAAAGTTCCTTTAGGTATAAATTTGACTTTCAAATATGAAGCGCCTCCAAATCGATATTGTGTATCATGAAGTGTCACAGATAACGTCCCGAACTGTAACATACTAGGGAGAGAAAGCAATTGGAGTGAAGTAGAGAGAGAATTGTTATAATTCTTTAATTTTAGAGTTTAAAAAGGATGAGTGTGGCAGGGAAGCACAATGAAACCCAGGTGAGTATGGAAATTAAATTGAATATTAAAAAATTTACCTTAAATAGAAATCCTCTGCTAATCATTTCAAGCTTAGAAAATGTGATTTGTTTTTGTTCAATTTTTAATGATAATAGATATTGAAAAAAATTGCATGATCAGCTCTATTTATTTTCTCATACTGTATTAGAACTGTTTTGTTCTTCTACATTAAAAAGTTTTCTTTACTTTAGTGTTGTCAAATCTGACAGTTAAGAGTTTTTTTAGTGTGTTTATTTCCCTAGATATAGAGACCCTACATTATAACATGTATTGTATTAGTTAATGCTGTTAAATGTGAATTTACACTTGGTTGACAAATGAGTTGAAGATAATAGATACTCAATAATTTTTCTAAGGTCGGTTTGGATTAACTTTCCAAATTGAATGATGTTCAAACTATCTGTTGATCTTGTGTAACTTGCCCATTGATGATACCACAATGTATACAGTATTTGTTGAAATGCTGTTTTACCGATTTAGGAAAATATACTTTCTTTCTTTCACAGAAATAAATTTTTATCTCTCAAGAAAAGAAACTTTAGAAATACTATATATTAAAAAATAACACAGCAAATATTTGTTGTATTAAAAAACATACATTCCTCTATGCCTTTCAGAGTTATAATTTTAAATATTAAACTTAGCCGGTGAATATATAATAGCTGACGTCTCCGGCGGCTCGACAGAAAAACACAAAAACTCGCGAGCGATCGCTATGAAGGTTGCGGGTGTGCCCACCAGCGCCAACTATCGGCCAGATACCGCATATATATGTAAACAGCTCCAGTTCTTCTCTGTCGGTCTTGTCGACAAGTTGATTCCATTACTCGCTGTTAACCTGGAGTTTTTCAACAGTCTTGGTGAAGTACTTCTTTTTGGTTTTGAGCTTTCGCAGTGCAGGTGTTTTTATCTTCAATTTAAACTCTTGAACTCTTTTTTTGGATAGATTTAATTGTTGATGACTTTGGATTGTTTTTGGACTTTCTTTGACTTTTCAAAATGGCTGACCCTTCTCCAATTCCTAAATTTCGTAAATGTAATGCTAGGGATTGTAACAAACGTCTTCCAAAGGCCTCTCTCGACCCACATACTGTGTGTTCTAATTGTCGGGGTAAAACCTGTCAATTAGGAGATCGGTGTGATGAGTGCGTGGTACTTTCGGAATTCGACTGGCTAGAGTTTGATAAGTATTCTCGTAAGCTAGAGAGAAATAGGGTGAGGAGAAGTTCCTCTAGATCATTAGAATTTTCCTCCTCCCATGCCCCTGAACCTAATCCTTCCCCAGTAGTAGTTGTGCCTGAACCTTCTACTAGCACTCATGAACCATCAATGCGGGATATGTTACGTGCCATTCAAGCTTTGGGCGAGAGAGTTGAATCTTTAGCTACGGACCGTAATCAACTCATGGCGGATGTAAAAGAGTTAAAGTGTCAGAGTGCCACATTAGAAAATCGTGGGGATAAAGTGATTAGTGCGCAAAGTGTTATCAGTGTTGCGACCGAGGGTTCGTCTGTTCGTGCCTGTCGTTCGCCTAGTCCGAGACCTCTTGCAAGCTCCCATGCACCAGGGAGAAGTAATGTCGTAGGACTTATGGGTTCGAGAGGCTTTAACCAACGGACAGACGTTCCCTCTATGGTTTCGGGCGTGTCTCGTCAAGACCGCCCCTACCATAAGACGAGCGAGGCGGTTTTCTCCTCGTCATCCGAAGGCTTCTCGCGTAAGAAACCGTGGAGCAAGGTTTCGAGACCCCTAAAGCGAAAGTCAGTCCCTTCAGGACAGGTCCAGCGTCCTGGTTGTAGCCATTGGGACAGCTCTGACCCTGTGCAGTCATCGGAAGACTGCTCGCCGCCTAAACAGAAGCGTAACACAGGCTCCGAGAGTCTTAGTGTAGGCAATGTTTTGCAGTCACAGACGTTACCCTCGTCTCGAACCGCACCCACTCCCGTTGATCCTAAATGGGTTGTACTGCAAGATATGCAGAATAAGCTTGCCTCTCTTATGGAGGATTATACTGCTGAGCAGGTTCACGATGATCCTCGCCGTTTAGCTGATCGAGATCCTGGCCGTCAGCCGCCCAAACGAGCCTTTGCTCGTCCTGTTGACGTTGACGTTACAAAGTCACGTCAGTCACGTGACGTAGAGCCTCACTCGATGCAGTCCCGTGTTGACTTTCAGCCGCTTGTGGACGTTCAGACGCTGCCGCATGCTCGTGTTGACGTTCAGGACATTCGCCAACCAGCGAAGTTGACTTGTTTTGACGTTGAGCGTCAAGCACCGCAGTCAAGAGTTGTTTTGACTGCTCAGTCTAGGCAGTCAAGGCAGTCTCGAGTTGACGTCGAGCGTCCTCCCGCTCCTGTTGTTGTTGCTAGTCAGTCCGTTAAGCAGTTACATGACGTAGCGTCCTGGACTGCTACTGATGCTCCTGTGCGTGTGGACTCTGCTTGTCAAGCATTGCCACCAAGGCAGGTCTCTCCCTTGCTCGAGACTCATCAGTTGTCGGACGAGGTTCCTTCAGATGAGGACGTTGCTGATCCTCATCCTGATGATAATCCTTTGGACGTTTTGTCGGATGTAGAAGAACCTAAGGCTGTTCAACCTTCGATGGATTTTAAGAAGATCATGATGATTTTCAAGGATCTTTTTCCAGATCATTTTGTTGCTGTTGCTCCTCGTTCACCTCCGTCTGAGTTTGCTCTAGGCTTAGCTGCTACCAAGCCTGCCTTTACTAAGCTAGTGCTTTCGCGCTCTTCTAAGAGGGCTTTACGTCTTCTAGGCGACTGATTGGATACCAGGAGGAGTTTGGGGAAGACGGCCTTTGCCTTCCCACCTTCTAAGCTTGCTTCTAGATCGAGCGTCTGGTATGACACGGGAGAAGTTCTCGGCTTGGGAGTCCCTGCCTCTGCCCAGGGTGACTTCTCAAGCCTCGTAGACTCTCCCCGTCGCCTGGCCATGAGACGCTCGAAGATTTGTTGGTCCTCCTCGGACCTTGACCATCTACTTAAAGGCGTATACAGGGCCTTTGAAGTTTTTAACTTTCTTGATTGGTCTTTAGGAGCATTAAGTAGGAAGATCTCGTCTGCCGACCAAGATGTATCCTTACTTATCATGTCCTGTATGGACAAAGCCATCCGCGATGGCTCCAATGAGCTCGCCTCCACCTTTACGTCGGGAGTCTTGAAGAAGAGAGAAACCCTTTGCTCTTTCCTTTCAGCAGGAGTTACTCCCTGTCAGAGATCGGAACTGCTCTTTGCTCCCTTATTGGCTGCCTTGTTTCCACAACAGCTGGTTAAGGATATAGCTGCTTCGCTTGTGCAGAAGGACACACATGACCTGATGGCGTCCTCTGCTCGCAAAGGAGCTCCTTCTTCATCCTTTGCTGTGAGACCCAGGATCGAGACTCCTGCGTCTAGATTTATCCCGCCCTTTCGTGGCAGAGCTCCCAGCAGGGGAGGCTCTCGTGCCGAGGGAAAGAGAGGTAAGAAGAGAGGAGCCAAGTCCTCCCGTGGCAGAGTCTGACTGCCCACAGCCTCAGACAGCGGTAGGGGCCAGATTGAACAGCTTCTGGCAGGCCTGGGAGAAGAGGGGTGCAGACCAAGAGTCTGTTCTGTTGCTCAAAGAGGGGTACAAAATACCGTTTGTACGCAAACCTCCTCTAGTAACAACTCCCATAGACCTCTCTCCCAGGTACCGAGAGGAGTCAAAGAGACAAGCCCTAAATCAAGAAGTGTCTCTGTTGCTAGAGAAGGGAGCGGTGGTGAAAGTCTCGGACCTTCAATCACCGGGGTTTTACAACCGTCTCTTCCTAGTCCCAAAGCATACAGGAGGTTGGAGGCCAGTGCTAGACTCAGTGCGCTCAACGTTTTTGTTACGAAAACAAAATTTACGATGGAGACCACGAAGTCCGTCTTAGCAGCGGTCAGAGAGGGAGACTGGATGGTCTCTCTCGACCTACGAGATGCGTACTTCCACATTCCTATACACCCGGATTCCCAACCGTTTCTGAGGTTTGTTTACAGGAATGTGGTGTACCAGTTTCGAGCCCTGTGCTTTGGCCTCAGTCCTGCTCCTCTCGTGTTTACGAGGCTCATGAGGAATGTGGCAAAATTCCTTCATCTATCGGGAATCCGAGCCTCCCTGTACTTGGACGACTGGCTTCTCAGAGCATCGTCCAGTCATCGCTGTCTGCAGGATCTACATTGGATGTTGGGTCTGGCCAAGGAGTTGGGACTTTTGGTCAACTTGGAAAAGTCCCAACTGATCCCATCCCAGACTATTCTATATTTGGGGATGGAGATTCGCAGTCTAGTTTTTCGGGCTTTTCCGTCTGCCACCCGAATAGAACAAGCCCTGCTCAAAGTCCAACTAATGCTGAAGAGAGAACGTTGTTCAGTAAGGAGTTGGATGAGTCTCGTAGGGACTCTCTCATCCCTGGAGCAGTTTGTCTAGCTAGGGAGACTGCACCTTCGGCCTCTCCAGTTCCATTTAGCCTCTCACTGGAACAAGGGCAAGACTTTAGAGACGGTATCAATCCCGGTCTCCGAACCAGTAAAAGCATGCCTGAACTGGTGGGACAGCAATATCAGTCTGAGAGAGGGCCTGTCCCTAGCAGTCAAGAACCCAAACCACGTGTTGTTCTCAGACGCGTCGGATTTGGGTTGGGGTGCGACCCTGGACGGTCGGGAATGCTCGGGTCTGTGGACCTCAGTTCAGAAGAGCATGCACATCAACGGCAAGGAGCTATTAGCAGTCCACTTGGCCTTGATGAATTTCGAGAACATTCTTCGAAACAAAGTGGTAGAGGTCAATTCAGACAACACCACAGCTTTGGCATACATCTCCAAGCAAGGAGGCACTCACTCCCACACGCTGTACGTGATCGCAAGGGACCTCCTCATATGGTAAAAAAATCGAGGCATCTCCCTGTTGACAAGGTTTATCCAGGGGGACTTGAACGTCTTGGCAGACTGTCTCAGTCGGAGGGGTCAGGTGATACCCACGGAATGGACCCTCCACAAGGACGTGTGCAAGAGTCTTTGGGCGACTTGGGGTCAACCCACCATAGACCTCTTTGCCACCTCGTTGACCAAAAGGCTCCCAATCTATTGCTCACCAGTCCCAGATCCAGAGGCGATCCACATAGACGCGTTTCTACTGGACTGGTCTCACCAGGACTTGTATGCATTCCCACCATTCAAGATAGTCAACAAGGTACTGCAGAAGTTCGCCTCTCACGAAGGGACAAGATTGACGTTGGTTGCTCCCCTCTGGCCCGCGAGAGAGTGGTTCACCGAGGTACTTCAATGGCTGGTAGACATTCCAAGGAGTCTTCCTCTAAGGGTAGATCTCTTACGTCAGCCCCACGTAAAGGATGTTCATCAAAGCCTCCCCGCGCTTCGTCTGACTGCCTTCAGACTATCGAGAGACTCTCAAGAGCTCGAGGCTTTTCGAAGGAGGCAGCCAGTGCGATTGCGAGAGCGAGGAGAGCTTCTACCATCAAAGTATACCAGTCGAAGTGGGAAGTCTTTCGAGACTGGTGCAAGTCAGCATCTGTGTCCTCTTCCAGTACCTCTGTAGTCCAAATCGCAGATTTTCTGTTACATCTGAGAAATGTTCGCTCCCTCTCAGCACCCACTATTAAGGGCTACAGGAGCATGTTGGCTTCGGTCTTTCGACATAGAGGCTTAGATCTTTCCAACAATAAAGATCTCCAAGATCTCCTTAAGTCTTTCGAGACCTCTAAGGAACGTCGTATGGCAACTCCTGGATGGAACTTAGACGTGGTCCTAAGGTTCCTGATGTCAGACAGGTTTGAGCCATTACATTCAGCCTCCCTGAAGGATCTCACCCTCAAGACGCTTTTCCTAGTGTGCTTGGCTTCGGCTAAAAGGGTCAGTGAAATTCATGCCTTCAGTAAGAACATCGGCTTTTCCACAGATAAAGCCACATGTTCACTTCAACTTGGTTTCCTGGCCAAAAATGAACTGCCTTCTCGTCCTTGGCCTAAGTCTTTTGACATACCTTGCCTGTCAGAGATCGTAGGCAACGAACTTGAAAGAGTATTGTGTCCAGTTAGAGCTCTTAAGTTCTACTTAGCTCGTACTAAGTCCTTACGAGGTGGATCTGAGGCCTTATGGTGCTCAGTTAAGAAGCCATCATTACCTATGTCAAAGAATGCCTTGTCATATTTTATCAGATTTTTAATCCGAGAGGCTCATTCTCACTTGAATGAAACAGACCGATGCTTGCTTAAAGTTAAGACACACGAAGTAAGAGCTATAGCAACTTCCGTGGCCTTTAAGCAAAATAGATCTCTGCGAAGTATTATGGACGCGACCTTTTGGAGAAGCAAGTCGGTATTCGCGTCATTTTACTTAAAAGATGTCCAGACTCTTTATGAGGACTGCTACACACTGGGTCCATTCGTTGCAGCGAGTGCAGTAGTGGGTGAGGGTTCTGCCACTACATTCCCTTAATTCCAATATCCTTTTAATCTGTCTCTTGAAATGTTTTTAATCTTGTTTTTGGGTTGTACGGAAGGCTAAGAAGCCTTTCGCATCCTGGTTGATTTGGCGGGTGGTCAAATGTCATTTCTTGAGAGCGCCCAGATTAGGGGTTTGATGAGGTCCTGTTGTATGGGTTGCCGCCCTTGATACTTCAGCTCCTGGGAATCTTTCAGCATCCTAAGAGGATGGCTGGGCTTCGTGAGGAAGACAAGACTAACAAGGCAGAGTAATCGTCATAGTCATCTTCCTTACCAGGTACCTATATATATTTGGGTTTTGTTATGATATAACTGTCAAAAACTCTAAGCATATATGCTGTAAACTGTATTAATACTGGTCTCTACCCACCACCATGGGTGTGAATCAGCTATTATATATTCACCGGCTAAGTTTAATATTTAAAAATAATATTTTGATTATAAAATAAATTTTTGAATATACTTACCCGGTGAATATATAAATTAAAGGCCCCCCCTTCCTCCCCGATAGAGACCCAGCGGGATGAGAAGAACTGGAGCTGTTTACATGTATATGCGGTATCTGGCCGATAGTTGGCGCTGGTGGGCACACCCGCAACCTTCATAGCGATCGCTCGCGAGTTTTTGTGTTTTTCTGTCGAGCCGCCGGAGACGTCAGCTATTATATATTCACCGGGTAAGTATATTCAAAAATTTATTTTATAATCAAAATATCATTTTTGTTCCTTCGCGTAAACAAGGCTTTCGTCCTTTTGAAATAAGGAACATGTCTTCAGTGGAGCTGGAATGGTTGTTAGTTTCATTAATAAGGTAGTGAAGTATGGATGTGAAATAAAAAAGAATGTACGTACATGTTGGGAAAGGAGGAATGTTGCAACCGATTTATGGCTAAACAAGGTGTAGATCCATTCTCTCTGTGTGTTATTGTGGGGCATGAGTTTGAAATGTGTTTTCCCTGAGAGGAATAGGGAGACATCCTACTCCTCGGATCAGCTATTTAAAAAACGTTACTTTCCATGTGCAGGAATGCTAATAAATCCAACAGGGGAAGACTATTAAAACCTATGCAGTCGGGTCTCTGTAATCATGGGCATTTAGTTAAGAGACCCCCTTCAATGAGCATAAAACAGTGTTATATTAGTGCCTTAGGGAATCGACACGCAAAAACACAGAAAAAATTATCGCTGCGTATGTGTGGTCGAATATCACCCTAAATAACTCTGTACTACGTACATTGTTTTCATATGGTTTCTATTACAGTGTTGCTATTTAGATTAAATTACAAGGTAATTGTAGATTTCAATGTACAAACATAGCTTGTCATCTAATACGTAGCCTATATCTACGTACGGTACTGTATTTTGTATGCAGTACTGTAATGTAAATATGCCCTAAGTAGTACTATTTCAATGAATGTATTACAGTAAATGGTAGAAATAAGATAAGCAAAAGTCTGTATGGCTCACTTACATCACTACTTACCATTTACGAAGTACAGTAATACGCAATGAAATTGTAATGCATGATGCCTTCCATAAGTTGCAGTAGAGTAGCATTAAGTATTGATCATGAACTTTACATGTATAGATACTCCTGTACAGTACATAGCAAATTCATAGATAACTTGACACTGGTGGAAGATACTTTTGCAATGAAGCACACTGGGACAATGAGACAGAGTTTGACAGAGAATTGGAGTTGTGCAGGGTGGGAAACAGCCTGAAAGCCAGGTTCAAAGAAACCATAGAAGCACAGGTTGTTTGAAAACATCATGCTGCATGCAGCAGTCCTAACCACGAGGTTCTGCGAAGAATCAAAACTGGAGATGACGGGTACCGAGTGTAATCACTAATCACAATGTGGAAAGGGGATACTGTACTTATTGATCTCACTATAGCAATGGAAAAACTCAATAGTGTTTGACTGATGTTGCTTCTTTCCATTAACTGCTAAATTGTTTCATTACTCTAGTAGGGTCATGTACTATTGAAAAGAGAAAATGGGAAAAATTTTCGAGTAAACCTCGACAAACTGGGCTACTGGAGGAGAAGCAATATGAATATCGGGCGAGTATGTAAATTAGAAATATTATTAAAGTTAAGTTTTTGACGGAAGGAAGCAAGGCTGGGTCCTTAAAGGATCTATATCAATCTTGTATCATTGAAATCTTTGGTAAGTGCATTTTTTTTATACTGAATAAAATTCAGGTTAATCATATGTAAAACCTCATTATTCAGGTTCGGGAGGCAGAGTTACTTGTGTCAACGCTGGTCTCTGAAGGTGAGAGGCGAGCAACAGAAGCAGACCGTCTTCAGCAAGAATTGTTGCGAGCAATGACATCTGAAAAGCAAGCCAAAGACAAGCTAACTACTTTTGTTAAGAATATAAACTCTTCCTTTAGTCATTCAGCTGCAAATTCTTCTGTTCTAAATACTTCCGTCTTCAATTCCTCTACGCACTTGCCTCCTCCACCTTACTCGCACAGGTTTGTTTCCTGAATCATTAGTCCTTTAAATTTGTTTTGACTGCCATTTATGTAAATTTATAGTACCAAGTTTTTACAATTGAAATTAATTGTTTTCATTTACGAGATAAGTTTTTATCTAGTATTTATTTAGTAAAAAATATTTCAGTTTGACAAGAGGAAGCACCTGTGATGTGCCTGTTGGATCTGCAGTAGACTTGCCTGATCTAACATTAGATAGTTCAGAAGTGCTCGTTCCAACTGATGGAACCCATGAATTAACATCAATGGAACTCCTTAGTGATACAGATATTGAGCAATTAAGTTTAGAGATTGAGAAAGAGAGAGGGGAGTACTTAGAAAGGTCAAGACATCTCCAGCAACAGCTGAGACAGCTAAAATCTGAGATTGAGGTAAATAATTCTAGATTTATATCTAGTGAGATTGATATAAAACATATTGCTATACTGTAAAATCTATAGACAAAACTTAGAAATGAGAATTATTATTATACTTTCTTAGTTTCTTTTTACCCTAAAAACATTCCACCATATTATTTCAGGTTTTAAAAGTGGAGGAGAATAATTCCGTTTTAGATGAAGTATATCTTGAGCAGCTTAGAACAGGAGAAACTAAATATTCTACTCTTCGTCGGACGCGATCAGGAAATACTCGTACCAGGGTGGCCTTCTTTGAAGAACTGTGAACTTTCTTCAGTGTGGCAGTTAGGTATTGAATGTTTAGTGATTTTGTTTATAATCTAACTCGTATGTTTTGTTAATTATATACAGTATTTCAGTACTTCATCAGTCTTTTAAATTTATTAGAAATGGATTATAGTATATACAATACAGTATACACACACAGTTGACGTTGTCTTTATAATCTTTTGATGTGATATTTTTCTTTTTAAAGTATAAACTTCTCATGACAAAACATACAGTTTTCAATGCATTCATAAATTTTTAATGATAATTATCAGCGATTATATATTTGAAAAAACAAAATTTTAATGAAATTTATTATTTCGACACTCGCCTGACATTCATATTACTTCTTTAGAAGCTCGGTTTGATAGGCATTTACCCATAAAATTTTAAGATTTTAACCATTTATTTTGATATAATGAATATATGCTTTTAGCGAGAGAATGGAACCCTCTAGAGGTAAGGATGCTGCTTCTGTTAATTTATTCTTCAGTTTCGAACGCAACATTATCCTACCTCTTGATGGCATGTACTGTATATGAAATCAAATGAGATTAGAAATAGATTTTTTTTTAAATCTTTTCATTTCTGTGAATCTCCCCTGATGTTCATATTGTTGATTCTCTCACACTGCTGGAGGGGGGGGAGAGAGAGAGAGAGAGAGAGAGAGAGAGAGAGAGAGAGAGAGAGAGAGAGAGAGAGAGAGAGAGAGAGAAGGGGGGGGGATATTTAAGTACAGTACAATTAATGTCAAGAGGTTGAGGGTTACTAATATGATCTAGGTTACTTGTCTAGAATACAGTACTGTGATAAACTGTTCAGATTACGGTTGGAAATACAGAGTTTCAGATTGTTTACTAAAGTAAGTAGATATACAGTACTTTACTGTATACAGTATTGTAATTTTTATAAGAAAATGCCTTGCACTCACCTACTTAGTACACCATTGAGATGCTGCTAGAAGAATGATTCATAAAAGAAATCAGGAAATTGTTGAGCTCCTAATATGACTCATTCCTTGCGTGCTTGTGATTAAATTTTAACTTGGAATGTCAGAGCATTTTTAGTAAGTGGGCAATTATGGCCAAATACAATCTCTTCCTGGACAAAAAACTTTGTCTAAATACAACCTCCTCTTGGACAAAGAACTTTCTTTATCCAGTTTTAGTGAAGGAATGTGCAAAAATTGAGGCAGGTTTTTAGTCTTAAAAACATTTTGTACCTGAAAAAAGTTAAGATACAAGATCATATTATTCTCCAAAGCCTACTTTGATCTACAACACTTATGTTTAGCCAATGTTAAAGTCATCAGATCACTAGCTGTAACCCTGGGAACTTTTGTTAAGGGTTAAACTGGGTAGTTTAGGCCTGAATTATTACTGTGAACTGAAGTTGATTTCTGAGCTACCCAAAAAACCTTATTGGTCTTATTCACCTCAAAATTAGGGAGTTAAGATATAAATGCTATACTGTATAGGTATGAAACCGCTGTGCATTGTCTCATGAAAAACTTGCATCAGATTTTACCTCAAAAACATGATAAGTTAGTTCATTGTAGGATTTCTAGCTCACCAAGCCTTAGCACTGATCATATTTATAACTGGAATGTTAGTGTTATACACATGTTGAGGCTAATACTGTAGTTAAAATTTTATTTATATGTAATGGTACCTACCGGGGGAAATAGAAGTCTATGTAATGGCACCTCCCTAAGGATGCAGTGGTAGAGTAATATTCATACATACAATCAACAAATTAACTAAAATTCTTAACTAGACTTCGCCAATATCTTCTTCTCTATTGTAATATTTGTGGACTACATGCCAATAATCAAGACCTTACAATTGCCTCCAGACAGTATGATATTCTTTTATGCTCAGAAACTTTGGTTTCTAATACGAGGCACTTATCTGAGCTCATTATTGTTCTTAAACCAATAATTTTGAAACTGGGTGCCATTCTTAGGCAAGGGGAATGGCGGAGGATCTTATAACCTATTACCTTGTTTCTCATAAGTCCTGTTATGAATGTGGTTGTCATAACATTCATACAATAAAAGTTTGTGTCAGCATAACAACTAATATTTGTGTTTGATCTACCGGAATCCAGACTTGTATTATTCTATCTTCAATTGTCTTCTCACATTATGGCCTCTCTTGTTTTTGTTTGTGATTTTAATGCTCACCATAGGGAATGGTTAAATTTTTGTTTGTGCTACTGATCGCCATGGCTTAAGATTTGGCTTGTCTCTGAATCAGGCAAATTATATGCGAAGCTACTCATAGGTCTGTAACCTGCTTTGATCTAGAATACACAGGACCTCCCCCCCCCCCCCCCAGCATTATAACAAGTAAGGTTGGTTTCCCAATCGGGACATATGATCATTCCTTAATTTCATTAATAGTGAAGACTAAGCAACCTGTTGCTGATGTGTCATACTCATTCAAGATTTATATACAATCTCAAGCAGACTGGAAAGGCATTTTTTAAAAAATTTGAATTGGTCACAATTTTATAATAGTGTTGAGCCTGTTGGTCTCTTGAACAGGAATCCAGTCTACATAATTGATAGGTGTAGCCCATCTTGTGTGCTGAATTACCGAGTGAAAGACAAACCCTGGTTCATTGATGATTATAGACATGCTTATTTGAAAAAGCAGGAGGCCTATCAACTTTGGAAGGGTGGTAGATCAGATTTGACTTGGAATAACCATACTCAGCTAAGAGGTGTTGCTCAGAGAGTTTATGCTTCAACTGTAAAGGAATACAATGTAGCCATAAAAGAAACCTTTTATAGTACAACACAGAAACATAAATGGTGAACTACCCTTAAATCTACACTATTTGGTGTGGGCTCAACAGTTCCTCATTTAATTAAACCAGATGGGTCTATCACTCACTGTCCATAGGAGGCCTATCAACCATTTTGGCTGATGTGTTTGATAGTAAGCAGAGTAATGACTGTTTTCATGAGGCTAAACTAACTAGTTTAGCTTTTCGATCCCATGAAATTAAAACGCTCTTGATGGACCATGATGCTTATGGAGATGTAGACCCAAATGGTATATTTCCTTTATTTTTTTTTTTTAGAAAGACTGCTGATTTCTTACCTCTTAAGTTGTATGTTATTTTCCACAAGTTAGCAAGAAGAGGTTCTTTTAGCACTTGATGGAGAATATGTAATGTTACTCCATTATGTGAATGTTTGTGGTAGCTTTAATCCAGGTGATTATCACCCAGTTTCCTTAACTCCCATGTTACAGTATCTAGTTTTTTTAACATCTTTTAGCTAAACGTCTAAATAGGTTTACTAAAGGTTTTTTATATTTTTTAGCCAGATTCTTAGTTAATAAAGATATGAGTAAGAAAATACATACTAAGTAAACCAATTATGAACTAGAAGCTGTGAAAGTAAGCAAACTAAAATGCACTGTCATCCAAGTGCTCACGTGAGCTGAAACTTCACCAATAAGAAATCTTTTAAAGAGTGTCGATGATATGAAACAGTTACCCAAACTAAAATGATAGTTTAAATGCGCTTACTTTAGCGAGGAGTTGGGTATAAGGATCCAGCTATCAAACTTGTTGTTAGTGGTAATGCAAGGGTAAAGCTGCAGAAGGAATAAAGCAAATTAAGAAATTGTACCTATACTCTTAACTTCACAAACATCATTTTACAGGTACAGACAAAAACCATGGTTCACAAACAACACAAGTTTAGCATTAGATAATTTTTTCCAGGTGTCTAGACCTACACTGTACAGTATTATAAAGAAAAAAAAAAATTGCACTTTGGTTTCCCTCTACTGAGGTATTACAACATGTGCAAATTTAGTTGCATCCGCTACATACTGTTAATTAACCTGCACGTATCAAGAAACACTTTACAAGAGGTGCAGCAACACGAATGTTTAGTTTCCTCCTCTCAATCTTACATTTGAGTAGAGAACTTGCATCTTTCATGAATTCTACAAACCCAGTATGAACAATACAAAACATTCTTTCACTCCCAAAATTAAAATTTGGAATATGCAGATGATACTTCATACCAAAGCTCATATGCTTCAGGATTGCACACACTCCTTGTGGCAATACTGGACACTTTTGAATCATTGCATCCATGCCAGGCACCATAGTACGGACACCTACAGTAGGAAGTACAATGGCCAGAATACACAGTTCTGGAATGATTGATTAGTCCTACCAAACTGCACAAAGGTAAAATAGTGGAACTGCTAAGCTGCGCGACAGTAAGTCTCGCTACCATATCCGAGCCCTACAGGGAGTAGGGTGCACTGCCAAGCCACCTGTTAAATGAAACAAAAACAGAATAAAACATTATTAGGGGCTTGAGGCTAATTGATTACAAAATTGTAACGACAAATATGAAAGTAATTTGTATTTTTCCTAACATTTAAAGAATTAAGGTTTTTTTTCTTTCACACAAACTGCTTATCAATTGGAACATAAGTAGAAAAGAAAGATATTTCTTGTCTTGATATACCGTATGTCCTTAAAATAATTTTTTTTTCTTTTTTCATAAAAGGCACTAATTTTTTCATTTTCAATTAAGAACTTTATAGGAAATAATTTTTTTTTTATAATCTCTTTTGTACCTCGCTTACTGGGTCTGTAGGGGAGAGATAGGGGTAATTGAAAATAGCCACAGGAGCAATGTCTGCTAAAGCATGAAGCAGGTTTTTATTTGGTAAAAGACAAGAAAAAATCCAATAGAATTTAATGTAGTAAATTAATCTTTATCAAATGAAAATAATGCATATAGAATATTGTAGGAACACTTGATGAAAGGGAGAAAGGATAATACGGTAAAAGGAAGGGAATAAGAGTACTGTATTAGGAATAAACGTAAGCTGAAATGAATAGTGGAAATGCGTGAATAACAAATAAAATATAAATATAAATAAAAAAAATATGAAAGGAGGGAAGAGTGGGAGAAATTGTTTAGCCTTTGGCCCAACATTCCCTGTACTTGAAACAGGACTCATCAGCTGCCTACTCTACTACAGTATGTGGTGATGTAATGGTGCATGGTTAAAAAATTTTGCCTCGTGCTTCCAGTTTAACATCTGAAGTTGAGGGAATTTTCAGTGTATGTTTCCCCCATAGTGGTATCAATAGTTCAACAGTCTCAACTCTTAAAAGTATATTGATGTGGGTGTTTTTATTCCATAGATTAATAGCTTTTGACATATGAAGTGCATATACAGTGATGCCTCAGGATACGAAAGTAATCCGTTCAGGATACGGTTTCGTATCATGATTTTTTCGTATCCTGAGTCGCGTTTTACATGTAAATAGCCTAATCCGTTCCAAGCCTTACAAAAAGTCACCTTTTCTTTCATAAACACGCTAAACTGTAGTAATAAACATGCAATGCAGCCATTTCTATCATTCAATAATTAACCCAACCGTTAAGAACAGCCTAATCCATTCCAGAAACCACCATGAGATTATTCAATAATGTAGTTTTAGCCTAGTTATCCCCTCCAAGCCCTAAGAAAACGGTCCATTTTCTTCAATACTGTATAAAAGTTATGGTACTGTATGTAAAGCATTTGGATCAGTGAAGGTGTATTGTTACCTGTACACCTAAATTAAGGGTTGATACCCTAAAAAAAAAGGTACTGTACTCTTGGCAACGAGTTGGGATCTCGTAAGCTTTTCGTATCCTGAAAATTTTTTCGTATACTGGGGCATAAAAATCTTTGTATAGCTTTTCGTATCCTGAATTTTTTCGTAAGCAGAAACTTTCGTATCCAGAGGTATCACTGTAGTACTATAATATGAATTTTCAAATATCCAACTACATACAGCATATCCTACTTGTTACCATTAGCCAAAAACCCAAGTCACCAGGAATTGAGCAAATGCCTATGAATGGGGGCCAGTGTTGTGATTGAGATAATAAAGTTTCCAAATTGGTTTGAGTATTCTGGGTAACGTCATTATCTCTTGAATTTTTTTATTATTACCTTAACCTTTTCTATTTATAGCCTATATATTTGAATATTCACATAATTTTATGTCTGATGCATTAACTTACAGTAATTTAGTTGTATACCAGTCAAAAAGCTATTTTTCAATATTTAACTTAGCCGGTGATTATATAGCTGCAACTCTGTTGCTCGACAGACAACTCTACGGTAAAAACTCGCCAGCGATCGCTACACAGGTTGCGGGTGTGCCCAACAGCGCCATCTGTCGTCCAGATACCCAGTACTCAATGTAAACAAAGACTCAATTTTCTCTCTGTCGAGCTATCGACAAGACGTACTTACTCGCTGTTGCTAAACTGGAGTTTTTTCACAACTAATTGGTGAAGTACTTTATTCTAGTTTTGAGCTTTCGCTGTGCAGGGTTTCTCTTCACACAAATCCTTGAACTCTTTTTGATAACGGATTCTTTGTTGATGACTTTTTGATAGTTTTTTTAATTTCCCTTTGACCAATTCAAAATGGCTGACCCTTCACAAGTCCCAAAATTTAGGAAGTGCAATGCTAGGGACTGTTCAAGGCGTCTTCCGAAGGCTTCTATCGACCCTCACACTGTTTGTTCCAATTGTCGGGATAAAACCTGTCAATTGGAAGATCGGTGTGAGGAGTGCGTTGGGCTTTCGGAATTCGATTTTATCGAATTTCAAAAGTATACACGTAGGCTAGAGAGAGATAGAGTTAGGAGAAGTTCTTCTCGTTCTATTGATATATCCTCTCCTCATGCCCCACAACCTATTCCTTCCCCTGTAGTGGTTGCTCCTAAGCCCCCTTCTGGCACTCAGGAACCTTCGATGGCTGATATGATGCGTGCCATCCAGGTTCTGGGTGAGAGAGTTGAGTCCCTTGCTAGTGACCGTAATCAGCTCATGGCGGATGTGAAGGAGCTTAAGTGCAAAAGTGCAGTGGGAAGTGCTAAAGTGCCGAGTGATAGTGTTGTGGATAGTGTTGCGCTTGAGTGTTCGTCTGTTCGTGCCCGTCGTCCTCCTAGTCCGGGACCTCTTGCAAGCTCCCAAGTTCAGGGGAGAAGAAATGTCGTACGACAAATGGGTTCGAGAGGCTTTAATCAGCGAACAGACGTTCCCTCCGTGGTATCGGGCGTATCTACCCAAGATCGCTCCTACCTAACTAAGACGAGAGAGCCCATTTATACCTCGTCTTCGGAAGGTGTTTCTCGCAAGAAACCCTGGACCAAGGTCTCACGACCGTTAAAACGCAAGTCGGTCCCTTCAGCGCAAGTCCAACGGCCCGGTTGTAGCCACTGGGTCAGTTCGGACTCGCTGCCGTCATCCGATGAACTGCTCACCGCCTAAGAGAGGCAAAGCGGTACCGCTTCGGACAGTAACCCCGTCTGTCGCTGCACCTGCTCCCGTAGACCCTAAGTGGTCTCTACTGCAAGACATGCAGTCTAAACTGACGTCTCTGATGCAGGACTTTCGTGCGGAGAAGGTTGCTGCCGCACCAGCTAGTGCAGTACCTAGCCTACAACCTTCCACACGATCGGTTGTGCGTCCGGTGGACGCTGAGGTAACCTTCTCACGCACACCAGTTGAGAGAGTTCCTCCTCCCATGCGTTCCAGTGTGATCTGCCAGCCGCATGTTGACGTGAAGAGACGCTCGGAGGTTGCAGTTGACGTTCCGGAGGTTCAACAACCGTCAGAGTTGCTTTGTTTTGACGCGGTGCGTCAACCTCCGCAACCCAGTGTGATTTCCACTGCGCACCCACATCAGTCCAGACAGTCTGGAGTAGACGCTGTGCGTCCCCGCGCTGCCATGGTTGTTGCCAGCTCACAGACTGGGCAGCAGTTCCATGACGTTGCGTCCGGCTCAGTCACGCATGCACCCGTGCGACCGGACTCAGCGAACCAGCCGTTACCCACTCCGTTGCCGTTTCCTCATCAGTTGTTGGATGAGGAACTTTCTGATGATGATGGTGCTGCACACATAGATGAACCACTATCAGATTTGGACGAGCCTAAGTCTACTCAACCCTCTTTGGACTTTAGAAAAGTTTTGGCCATCTTCAAAGAGTTGTTTCCGGACCAGTTTTTTTTTTCTGTGGCTCCTCGTTCTCCGCCGTCTGAGTTTGTGTTAGGCATGCCGTCTACCACTCCTGCCTTTACTAGACTCGTCCTCGCACGCTCGTCCAAGAGAGCTTTGCGGGTGATAGCAGAATGGTTGCAGTCCAAGAAGAGTTTAGCAAAGCCAGCCTTTGCGTTTCCCCCTGCTAGACTCTCTTCTAGATCGAGCGTCTGGTATGCCACGGGAGAAGTTCTCGGCTTGGGAGTTCCTGCCTCTGCCCAGGGCGACTTCTCAAGTCTTGTAGACTCTCCCCGCCGCCTTGCCATGAGACGCTCAAAGATATGTTGGTCATCTTCGGACCTGGACCACCTTTTGAAAGGTATCTTTAGGGCCTTCGAAGTTTTTAACTTCCTAGACTGGTGTCTAGGAGCCCTTAGCAGAAAGACCTCTCCGACAGAGAAAGAGACTTCCTTGCTCATTATGTCCTGCATGGACAAGGCCGTACGTGATGGGTCTAATGAGCTTGCTGCATCATTTGTGTCCGGAGTCCTTAAAAAGCGTGAAAACCTATGCTCATTCCTTTCAGCTGGAGTTACACAGTGCCAGAGATCTGAGCTTCTCTTTGCTCTTCTTTCCAAGTGCCTTTTTCCAGAAGCCCTGATTAAGGAAATAGCCGCTTCATTGGTGCAGAAGGACACTCATGATCTTGTTGCGTCCTCCGCTCGCAAAGCTCCCCCTTTGCCTACCTTGTCAGCTAGACCAAGGATGGACACTCCAGCGTCCCGTTTTATTCCGCCCTTTCGTGGCAGAGCCTCCAGCAGAGGAGGTGCTCGTGCCGAAGGGAAACGAGGAAAGAAGAAAGGATCCAAGTCCTTTAAGGGCAGAGTCTGACTGCCCGCATCTTCAGACAGCAGTGGGAGCCAGACTCAAGAACTTCTGGCAGACCTGGGAGAAGAGAGGCGCAGATGCACAATCTGTGAAGTTGCTCAGAGAGGGGTACAAGATCCCTTTTGTACGGAAACCCCCTCTAGCAACGTCTTCCATCGATCTCTCTCCCAGGTACAGAGAGGAAGACAAGAGAAGAGCCCTGAAACAGGAAGTGTCTCTTTTACTAGAGAAGGGAGCGGTGGTCAAAGTCTCGGACCTTCAATCTCCGGGATTCTACAACCGACTCTTCTTGGTGCCAAAGAAGACAGGAGGGTGGAGGCCGGTGCTAGACGTCAGTGCTCTGAATGTCTTTGTCACAAAGCAGACGTTCTCCATGGAGACCACAAAGTCAGTCTTAGCAGCGGTCAGAAGGGAAGACTGGATGGTCTCTTTAGACCTAAGGGACGCCTACTTCCACGTCCCCATCCACCCGGACTCCCAACCTTTTCTGAGATTCGTTTTCGAAAAGGTTGTCTACCAGTTTCAAGCCCTGTGCTTTGGCCTAAGCACAGCTCCTCTTGTGTTTACGAGGCTGATGAGGAATGTAGCCAAATTCCTTCATTTAGCGGACATCCGAGCCTCCCTCTATTTGGACGACTGGCTTCTCAGAGCTTCTTCCAGTCGTCGCTGTCTGAAGGATCTAAAGTGGACTCTAGATCTGACCAAGGAATTGGGTCTCCTTGTCAATATGGAAAAGTCACAACTGATCCCATCCCAAACTATTGTGTATTTAGGGATGAAGATTCACAGTCTAGCTTTTCGGGCTTTTCCGTCGGCCCCCAGAATAAGCCAAGCCCAGTTATGCATCCAGAACATGCTGAAGAAGGAACAATGCTCAGTCAGGAAGTGGATGAGTCTGGTAGGGACGCTATCATCCCTGGAACAATTTGTGTCATTAGGAAGACTACACCTCCGTCCTCTTCAATACCATCTAGCTTTTCACTGGAAAAAGGACAAGACGCTAGAAGCGGTCTCGATCTCCATTTCCGAAAAGATGAAGTCTTGCCTGACTTGGTGGAAGGACAGTATCAACCTAAGAGAGGGTCTTCCCCTGGCTGTTCAGACTCCCAACCTCGTTCTCTTCTCGGACGCATCGGACGTAGGCTGGGGCGCGACATTAGACGGTCGGGAATGTTTGGGACTGTGGAACTCGAGTCAAAGGATCATGCATATCAACTGCAAGGAGCTGCTGGCAGTACATCTGGCCTTGAAAAGCTTCAGGTCTCTCCTTCGAGGCAAAGTGGTGGAAGTGAACTCGGACAACACCACTGCCTTGGCGTACATCTCCAAGCAAGGAGGGACCCACTCATTGACGTTGTACGAGATCGCAAGGGACCTGCTCATCTGGTCAAAAGGTCAAAACATATCACTAGTAACGAGGTTCATCCAAGGCAACTTGAATGTCATGGCAGATTGTCTCAGTCGGAAAGGGCAAGTAATTCCAACGGAATGGACCCTCCACAAGGATGTATGCAAGAGACTTTGGGCCACTTGGGGCCAACCAACCATAGATCTCTTTGCAACCTCGATGACCAAGAGGCTCCCAATATATTGCTCACCAGTCCCGGACCCAGCAGCAATACATATAGATGCCTTTCTCCTAGATTGGTCGCATCTAGATCTATGCGCATTCCCACCGTTCAAGATTGTCAACAAGGTACTGCAGAAGTTCGCCTCTCACGAAGGGACAAGGTTGACGTTGGTTGCTCCCCTCTGGCCCGCGAGAGAATGGTTCACCGAGGTACTTCGATGGCTAGTAGACGTTCCCAGAAGTCTTCCTCTAAGGGTGGACCTTCTACGTCAACCACACGTAAAGAAGGTACACCAAAGCCTCCACGCTCTTCGTCTGACTGCCTTCAGACTATCGAAAGACTCTCGAGAGGTAGAGGCTTTTCGAAGGAGGCAGCCAGTGCGATTGCTAGAGCAAG
This sequence comes from Palaemon carinicauda, assembly GCF_036898095.1. Taxonomy (NCBI): domain Eukaryota; kingdom Metazoa; phylum Arthropoda; class Malacostraca; order Decapoda; family Palaemonidae; genus Palaemon; species Palaemon carinicauda. Next base: position 43,045,689 of record NC_090752.1, read on the forward strand.
GAGAACATCCACCCTTAGAGTCTACCAATCGAAGTGGGAAGTCTTCCGAAACTGGTGCAAGTCAGTCTCTGTATCCTCGACCAGTACCTCTGTAGCTCAAATAGCTGACTTTCTCCTATACCTGAGAAAAGGACGATCTCTTTCAGCTCCCACTATCAAGGGCTACAGAAGCATGTTGGCATCGGTCTTCCGGCATAGAGGCTTAGATCTTTCCAACAATAAAGATCTTCAGGACCTCCTTAAGTCTTTTGAGACCACGAAGGAGCGTCGTTTGGTTACACCTGGTTGGAATTTAGACGTGGTTCTAAGATTCCTCATGTCAGACAGGTTTGAGCCGCTACAATCAGCCTCCCTGAAAGATCTCACATTAAAGACACTTTTCCTGGTATGCTTAGCCACAGCTAAAAGAGTCAGTGAGATTCATGCCTTCAGCAAGAACATCGGATTTTCGTCAGAAAAAGCTACATGTTCGCTACAACTTGGTTTTCTAGCCAAAAATGAGCTGCCTTCTCGACCTTGGCCGAAATCGTTCGATATTCCCAGCTTATCGAATATGGTAGGCAATGAACTAAAAAGAGTCTTATGCCCTGTGAGAGCTCTTAAGTTCTATTTAAAGCGAACTAAACCGTTACGAGGCCAATCTGAAGCTTTATGGTGTTCAGTTAAGAAACCATCTTTGTCTATGTCAAAGAATGCTTTATCCTACTTTATCAGACTGTTAATACGAGAAGCTCATTCACATCTGAGTGAGGAAGACCAAGCATTGCTTAAGGTGAGGACACACGAAGTTAGAGCTGTCGCAACTTCCGTGGCCTTTAAGCAAAATAGATCTCTGCGAAGTATAATGGACGCAACCTATTGGAGAAGCAAGTCAGTGTTTGCGTCTTTTTATCTAAAGGATGTCCAGTCTCTTTACGAGGACTGCTACACACTGGGACCATTCGTAGCAGCGAGTGCAGTAGTGGGTGAGGGCTCAACCACTACAATTCCCTAATTCCATACCCTTTTAATCTTTCTCTTGAAATGTTTTTATTGTTGTTTTTTGGGTTGTCCGGAAGGCTAAGAAGCCTTTCGCATCCTGGTTGATTTGGCGGGTGGTCAAAGTCATTTCTTGAGAGCGCCTAGATTAGGGGTTTTGATGAGGTCCTGTTGTATGGGTTGCAACCCTTGATACTTCAGATCCTAGGGGTCGATCGGCATCCTAAGAGGATCGCGAGGCTCCGTAAGGAAGACGTACTTAAAAGGCAGAGTAATTGTTCAAGTCGACTTCCTTACCAGGTACCTATTTATTTTGTTTTTGTTATTTTGATAACTTCTAAAATGAAATAAAAACTCTTAGCTCATAAAAGTGTAAACATATATTGCTGGTCTCTACCCACCCCCCTGGGTGTGAATCAGCTATATAATCACCGGCTAAGTTAAATATTGAAAAATGTTATTTTGATAATAAAATCAATTTTTTAATATACTTACCCGGTGATTATAAATTAAATGACCCTCCCTTCCTCCCCAATAGAGACGCAGTGGGACGAGGAGAAAATTGAGTTCTTTGTTTACATTGAGTACTGGGTATCTGGACGACAGATGGCGCTGTTGGGCACACCCGCAACCTGTGTAGCGATCGCTGGCGAGTTTTTACCGTAGAGTTGTCTGTTGAGCAACAGAGTTGCAGCTATATAATCACCGGGTAAGTATATTCAAAAATTTATTTTATTATCAAAATAACATTTTCCATGAAGCATAAAGTCATTTTCATATCATTTCAGAATTTTTATTTACAACTGAATGACACCAGGTCTCACTGCAGTAGAGGTTATCCCCAAAATTATGCGGTTGACGAGTAACTGCCAGTTACTTATTCGATGTTGCATGTTTCATGTACAACAGTGTCTCGTTACATCTTCTTTAAGGGATGGATTAAGTATTTACAGAAAACTATTATCAGTGGAAATTGCTCTTCAATTGCCAAAAATTTTACATGTAAGTGGTGATACAATTTTTATTGTTGACATAAGTAAAAATTCAGATTTTTTCTCTAAATATTTTTGTAAACTGAAGTTTCTCATGTTTATTAAAAAATAGATAACAGTATTTACATTCAGTATATTTTGGTGTCATTAGGACTCTCTATTATATAAATCTCCCTGTTGTTTTCAAGGAAAGAGACTTGTTTTTTAATTGGTAAGGTGAGGAGATAAACTCGATAAGGTAAGTAATTTGATTGTTTGCTTAATACTCATTATGACTTTAAGGTAGTTTGCTGTTCATCTTGCCAGTTATGAAAGTGATGTTGGTTGTTTCTTATCCTTATGGGACAGAATGTCAATTGTTTAAATAACGTTGCGTAGAGTAAAAGTGTATGGAAGTAATTGTGTAGGATTTTAATACATGGTAAACTAAAGAGATCTTGCAGTACAGTATTGTAAATTCATGTTATTTGGCATGTGCCAAGTTTTAATATTCACTCCATTATTCACATTGATAGATCTGTTGTAATCCTTTATGAGTAGTTATTATGAATTACTGAAAAGGTAATAAAATAATCAGTGTATTTTTATAAGATTTTATATTATGTATTATAGTATAGCTTAGCATCATGTTGGTGAATCTGTGCCTTTGTGATTGTGATATATATTAATGTTTAAACTGCCAAAGAAACACTATTTCTATCTTCTGTGTGTGTTTAAAAAGCTCAAAAAACTTAACATGAAGTCACTTTGGAAAATTGTCAAAATAAGGTGATCGTGACACTGGCTCTATTCAGATTTTTATTTCATATATTTTCAATAGAGATATTCATATACCACTACAGACCTTTCTAGTTTTTTATTGAAATGGTTATAACTATTTGTTTTAAGCATCTTAAAACCATAACCATTATTTTTCTTGATGTTGAAACCATATACTGTACATTAGTTTTCCCGGGTAAGAGCAAGTTACTATAGTGAGATTACATTTTTATTATATCTCTTCCTAATTGTAAAGAGAAAATTTTTTATCTCTTTTCCTTATTGTGAAGAGAATCATTTTTATCATCTCTTTTCCACATTATAAAGAGAAAGTGTGATAGAGTACATCTGACATTATCAGTATTGTAGATTTTATTAACTATTAAATTAGGTTTTTGCTTTGTTTTTCAAGTATGGCTATTAGTTACAGTGATTAGTAGATTTCTGCTGTGATTGATAATGGGAATAAGTAGTAGAAACTAGCCCTTGCCTAGTGGAGTAAAGCATTTAACAAGTCCATACTTCTATCATGATCTTTCCTAGGACAAGTGAAGTAGTGTGAAAGATTAGCAGTCAGAATCATCATTTGGTGATTGATTTATTTTAGGTACATTTTTTTTTTTTTTTATTGTAGTTACAATGTAGGTAAGCAGGTGCAAGATAATACAGTAGTAGGATTAAAGGCTTAGAAAATGACTGAGTAATAGTGGTAATTTCAGAGGTGTTCTGGAATACTGTCGAGCCAGAGAAATACTGTGTTGGACTTGGTCAAAATAATTGAAGGTCACAAGATATACTGTATGACTGTTATGACTAACAATTAGATATTATGAAGCTCTTAACCTTGAGAGACATACCATAATTCAAGGAGATTATGGTTGACTAAAAGGAAAAGAAAATGTGGTCCAGCAGAAAAAAATTATAGCCTAAATGGTAAAGGCAATTAAGAGGTCACCATAGCATCCACCTTTAGGCTCTGGATTGGTAAAAAATTAATGGATTTTTAGTGCATTTGATGTTTTATAACCTCTTACCTATAACATTATTGATGCCTTGCTTTATTTATAAAAGATATTGACTATAGTGTCATTCTTCATAATTTCTATTTTCTATCTTAAACCAGTTAAGTTCATGTGCTGAATTTATTTTATACCTTCGTATCACCCATAGTGAGAGAGAATGAAAATGGTTTGGTTCTGTATTTGGTCTACAGATGTAAAATTTCACAAATACCTTTTAAACTTGATATTTTTGAATTAGAACTTTTTAATAAATTACAGTAGGAATGCAACCAACCGGCTAAATAACCATAATATGCAGTATTCAGAGTTGAGCCGTAGCTTTTTTTCAGATTTTATAGTTAAAAGATCATTGAATAATGCTTTTAATGATTTCGGTGTACTCTAGAAGGGATTGAAATGCTAAGAAAAAGGTTGTTTTAATGTTAGAATAACAGTAGTACAATAATCATAAAATTTCTGGGATGACGCTTTAAGTAACAACTTTAGCTGGTTGCAAGAAATGCTGTTTGGTGATATATTATTTGACATGATGAAAATGGCACAGAATAGGACTATGACACTGCCTATCTTAAGTTCATAAATTACTACAAGATAATTTTTTTCCTATTAATAACCCTCGGAATTTTAATAACTTAAAATTCAATTTTTTTATATAGTATTCATTATAAACTGTTATTTTGAGCCAAGAGTCAGTATATTGTGATTTTTATAGATACTGTTATGTGATAAATATTTGTGAATAGAATTTGATGTTGCCATATACTGTACCACAACTACAAAACCTGGAAATACGTGAGTTATAATTTGTTGGTGTAGATAGTGGCATGGTTTACAAAAAATCTTGGAATTATTTTACTTGAATGCCAGAAAGCTCCAGTCACTATTTCCCAAATATTTAGATATAGAAGTAAATATTTAAGCTCATACTTTAAAAATTAGTTGAATATTGTAGATTTTTGTCATTATGGGTGAATTTGTTTGTCTATATGTCTCAACAAGATTATGAAAAAAATCATGCAGGTATAAAAAAATTTGTTTGCTCAAGCCAGTCAGTTTCCAAGATGATAATTTGAACTGATCTGTCTTCTAAAGTGTAGTGAGGTCCAAACATTTATCCAAAGAACTAGCCAGTCTTAAATTCCCTTTTTTGAACTTCAAGTCCAATTTTTGGTTATGTGAAGCTATGCAAATTACTTTCACCATATCAAGATAAATGCTTTGGTGCAAGAGTTGTAACTTGCAAATGAAAGTGTATTTTGAATGATTTTATTGGTCCATGGTACATCAGCTGACAAATTGATGTTCTTTATGAATTAAGAGATTTTGACTTCCAATTGTAATTTTATCAGTAGTAAAGTATTAATAATAGATAATTACTGAAAATAAATGTGTACAGTATTTTAAAAGTGTTATTTAAATTTAAACTTATCTTGTCGTGTTTTGTTGAAATAGCCGTATATATTGCTACCATTTTTTATTTTGCATTTGCAAAAAGAACAAGGAGAATAAAAGTAACATGTATTTGATAAGACAGTTTTCTCTTACGGTATGTTGGACTTGATATCAGCTTGAATTGGATTGGTTTTATGGATTTTAGGCCATTGGCCAAGCACCAGAAATAATATTGCATTGAATTTTAGTATTAACACTGGAAAATGTATTTTCTAATGTAGTTCTTTTGTATTTTGATGTTTATTGATGAACAGGGTTTAAATAAGTTGTTTACTGTACTAAAAATAATTAATTTAAGAGTTTCTTTTAGCTATGTCATTTAACTGTTGTGGCTTCCATTCTATTTTACTCTTGAAGTTTATAATAATTAGCAAATTTTATAGACACTATCTATAGAAAAGCCTTGAATTTATTTTAGGACTCGTATCGCAATTATTTGACCTAGGTTTCCCAACTAAGCTCTTTTTTTTTTTTTTTTCAATGGCTATCATTGAAGAATTAAAGTATTTTCTTTCCACTCCCTCACTCCAATTTCCTTCCCCTGCTTCCATGTTATGGTTGGACATGCTTGTTGCATTTACGGGAAGTTGATGGCAGTCACTACCAAGCAAGATTGGTTCATTTCTATTCCTGTTGCGAGCCTTTGTCCTGGTCAGTCTTGGGTTCCAACCACATTGTCTGCATGTTCCTATTTTATTCCCAAGTTACCTCAGTAACCCTGTCAAATATCAAATTTTGGATTTATAAATTTCAAAGTGTTGAGAGCAACAAGTGGTAAAGTTATTCCTGCATCCCCAGTTTTTAACAATTGAATATTTTATTTGGTACTAAAGTTCTTGGACTATTGGAAGTCAGTTCTTGATGTCTTGATTCTGAAAAATTACACAGTCCTAACCATCTATTTCCACATAACTATTCCCATCAATTCCAGAAAGCTCTCCGTTTATAAAAGGGAAAAAGGTTTGCCAATTCAAATGCTTAAGTGTTGGCCTGAGAACTGCTCCTCAAGTGTTTTCCAAGGGTGATGACACCAATCTCTGAGTGGTTACATCTTTTGGGGATAAGGTAAGTGGTAAAGGTTCTTTTGATACATATGTGGATTAGGTTTCTCAGAACTCTGGATTCCCTGAAGACATTAATTTTGATGCGGGTGTCTAATCCCGACTGTTTCAACTTTGGCAATCCGATGCGGAAAGATTATACAACCCCCCCTATTCTGAAGCAGTTGGACCTACTCAAAAGTGGGATGGTCATCATCATTTGCCTCTTGAGTTTTGCTCAAGATAAATTTTCCAAACTTTCCCCACTTTAGCAATCTATTCCAGGAATAGTGGTGAGCTGCTGTCTATTATCATCCCCTGTCAGAAATCTGAATGAAACTGGAATCATCTCTTCACATAAAGTTTCTAGAGCTTTTGGCAGTTTTTCAGGAAATTCCATATCATGAGCCACTGGTGATGAGGATATGTGACAGCTCTAGCCTAAATCCTCGAGCAGGATGACACCAGGTTGGAGTCATTATTTTGTATAGGTAAGGAACTGCTGTTTTGGACAAAGGAGGCACCTTGATTGTAGCCTTAATTTTTCTAGGGGAAAATTTCATCTTTGCAGGCAAGTTGAACAGGAAGTGTCAGGTTCTAACAAACAAGTGGTAGTCTCATCCATTGGTGTGTTGGGAGGCTTGGAGGTTTTTTTTCACTTCTAGGGTTTTTTTTTTCCTACTAGGTACAGTATCCCTTGTCATAGGGGGTAGATACAATATTGCATGACTGCACTTCACTCCCTTCATTTTTAATGAATAGAGTGGAATTTAAAAAGGTTCAGATAAAGCTGAATAGCAGGGCGACTGATAGCTCCCTATTTGTCTCAAGAAATGTGGTTCACATATCTCTGGCATCTGTTATCAGGGCTCTCCAAAAGTTACTTAGCAAGACCATTCTTCTCAAATAACCACTATCACAAGTTTTGCAGCCAAGCAATCCAACTAAGTGCATGGAGAATATCCAACATATTTTGAGGGATAAAGGGTTGTCAAGCCCTAGTAGATAGTCTATTTTAGCCTCCAAAAGAGTAATTCTACCAATAGTTTACACCAGATGCAATGGCATGCATATTTTTGTTGGTGCAGAAAAATAGCCGAGACAATAGTTAAATTTTTGCATTTCTTCAATGATAAGAAGCACAATAATTAGTTATCAATGCATAACTGTCCTCAAGCATGCTGGATTAGACTTATCCTCTTCAGGTATTATTGTATCAGGTTTTTTTTCCACAGTAAAGCCTCCTGTCATTGAATCACTTAATTGGAATTGAGATGTGGTATATTGCACTATTTGGAAAAGTCAGTTGTAAACTGTTGGAACAATGCGCCTCCCTTCAATGATCTTATAGCCAAGTACAGTGTAACGTGTTTGCCAAGCATTTGCACGGCGGCAGATTGATCCCAGCCAGGTACTGTTGATACCACTGCTGTGGTTGGGCACCACAGTGGGAGGTTGGGCTTGCTTGGCCGACGTTCTGGTGAGCATCTATTCTAATGAGACTGGAACTGAAACCAGACTCCTTCAACCTTTAAGATGCTCTTTCTTTTAACTCTGTCATTGGCTGATTGTATTAGCAAATTGCAATTTTCAAAGAATGATGATGTTTTAGTTAAAATAGTTACTTCATCTGGCAAGTTTTAAGTCCAAGAATGATATATAAAGACAATGTTTACCTCTCATTCTATTCCATATTCCCTCATTAGGTCAGAATGTGAGGAAGGATTCAGAAGATAGGTTTTCATCTCCAATTAGGCAGGAAGTCCCCAATCTACTTTTTGTTGGGATCGTAACCTTGGGCTCTTGCCATGTATGCTGTTATTCCTTATTAAAGGTTGTGTCCTTAGTAAATATTTAGTTGAATTCAGGCCGTATGTAGGATTTGAAAGTCAAGGTCCGGGACCTTAGTAGTGCTGCTATTTCTCTTTTGGTAGGAATCTAGCTTTGGCGTCAGGTCAGTGGCATACCATGTTAATATTTGATAATCACTTTATGAAAGAGACCTGGTCTTGGGTTGGTAGCAACAGGTGGTTTTTACTGTAACTGGGTCATCAGGTGATTATATTGGATATGTTTTATATTGCTAATAGGGTGTTGCAATCCATAAAATATTGATTAAATTTAAATAAGATTTCTCAAGTTGGTTTGTGAAACTTTGTAGTTTAGGATAATTTTTTAGGCCCTTTTCCTCGCTTAAATGTGGTTCACCTAATTCTCTCCCTGCCTCCCCAGTGGTCAGTGATACCAACAGGGTTTTTTTTTTTATAATTATAGTTTGTCTTCAAATAGCAAGTGTATGCAGATATTGCAGACTCTCGAAGCTAACAGTAACATGTAATAGGGAAGGCAATTGGAGTGAGGGAGATAGGGATTAATTTTGATAAATGTTAAAAAAAGAGATTGTGCCGAAGAAACTAGGTTGAACCACAGGCAACTATTGGAATAAATGTTATCAAAATTAAATATTTTACTTAGTTTGAGGATGAATAGTATCTTAGTTATTCTCACGGCACAACTATTTGTTTGAAAATTCCTAATTTACTCTCCATGTTGAGATACCTTTTAACAGGAAGTACCAAAAATTGAAAATATTTATAATGGTTAATTCTATTACAAGCAGGGGGGAAAATGAAGGTACGATAATTATTACTAAAGCGTTATAAAAAGAAGGTGCCTATATACAACATGGTGGTCCTCTGGACAGTCTTGGGAGGTCATTCAGTGCTGAAATGCAAATGACAAAATTTCTGTAATTGAACTATAAAGTAAAAGTGGAATAGCAAGGTGGAGAAAAAAGAAAGTAGGAGGCTAATAGGGGGTTGCAGTTAAAGGCTGAATGATTATAGTACGTATAGAAATTTGTAAGGGCTGATATTTTTCAAATGTCCCTTTTCTCTTGACTTCAATAATGTATTGGTAACTGTACTCATTAATCCATAAGTGATAGGTCCTTGCAGTGTTTCATGACAGTGTCATTATTATAGATGTATTCTAAGGCTGTAATAGCATTAATAATTGCCTCCTGAAAATATGATAAACTTAGCTGAAATTTTTTTGTCATAAATGAGGCTTACTAATTATTTGTATTTTTTAGACATTTATACCTTGTAGAAAATAACATTTTAATCGTGAGAGATTGATAAATTTTTATATCACAATACTGTATATTAAAAATAGGTTTTGATGTTATAAAAATGACAAATTTTTAAGTTAGAAGAATATCATTTAAATACAATGAAGTGAATATTTGATAAACATGCAAAAAAATGGGAGAATTGGTACAATTGCTAGACTAATGAAATTTAAGAAGCAATGAGTTTGATAGAAAAACACCAAAAAGCAACAAGATTAAGGGCTTTCTGTTTAGTGCAGACAAAGTTAGGCATACATGGGTTTAGTCTCTTTAAATACATATACCATACTGTCAACATTGCATTAAATTGAGAAAAGAGGAATGGTAAGACATAAATTGGAGTAGTATATTGGTTCTGAAAGTTAAAAGTTAGGGATGATGCTTATTTGTATGACTTCTGAGGCTTTAAAATAATATATTATTAAAGTTCAGAGTAGGAATGTGCCCATATCTTTCATACAGCATTGACAGCAAAGTACTGCTTTAAAATAATGTATGATGGTTCTTTAGAAAATTCAAATCCAATAAAAAAGGGTAGCTAATAACAATATGGGTCCAAAACCAAATTGAATGAATATTGCAATCAAACAATTTGTGGATTTTGCCAAAAAAGTCAACCAGTACACATCTAGTATTGATGGGTGCAGATTTTACAATTTTTATTAGCATTAGTATTGTAATATGGTAGTGGTTAAAAATAGCTTTCATGATATATATGTGCAGTTTGCTCATTTGTGTATTAAAAGTTTTTAAAATAAAATGTTATATTGATGTCAATGTAAAATTATCCAGTTTTGTGGTAATTAGTAATGTGCTCTTTCTTAGAAAAAAAAAAAATAGCCTAATGTACTTGAACTCTGAGCGTTATCATCTGTGGTACAGTGAACAAAAATGGTGTTGAATAGCTTATTCAGTTTCAAGAAGTTTGCACAGTAATTATCTGGAATTTTTGAAAAGCATTCATGAATCCATTCATGAACATTTGTATCCCAGGTTATAACTTTTAGCTATAATTTACCTAAAGAGCAGTTATGAAAATGCCAAATGTACAGTATTTTAAAAAGCACAACCTGAAACATGGACTCTTCTATATTTGAACCTTGCGCTTCTGCGGCTTGTGGCTAAGGGTTAATAAATTTATTGTAAAGGTGCTGCCATGTTTTTAATTAAGTTACTGAATGATAAATCTGAATTCAAGAATGAAGCTTGATTTCCTGTAAGTACGAATTGCTCTATGATGTTATTGTATGTTTGTAAATATATCTTTGAAAATTTACAATTTCTTTCTTATCACTAAGTGTACAGTACACTGAAGAGTAATTTGTTTTTACATTAGTAAAAGATATTAAAATTTATGTTCTAGTTGTGAATTTAACATGTATAAAAACTTATGAGGCTTTTTAAAACATTTGATTTTTTAAAAGACATGGGGAAACCTAATCCAATGGCTAAAAAAGAAAAAAAAAATTATTTTTAAAAGAACCCATAATATTTATTCTACCCATGATAACCTGACTCGTTTATTAGATAGGAGTATATTATTAGAAAAGCTGGATATGACTGTAGAATTTATAACAAGAAAGTGGTAGTTACCTGAAACTAGGACGTGCCCTGTGGCTGAGATGTGATTGATTTAAAAGACTTGGGTTGCAAGATTTAAAAAAAGAAAAATTATGAAAATAGTGATTTGTTCTTTGGTAACAGGCTGGTTTTCTTTACCCGGGAAATGTCAAAGCACTTTGGTACAGTGAAAGAGCGAAAGTGAAGACTCCGGGCAACCTCCTAATGACCTCGGTATGAAGATGTAGCAGGTGTTAGGCTAGATCACTACTAGAGACTAGTGGATGGTCAAAGAAGAACCTCTATATCCGTGTGTAGGATATGTTGTCTGAATGTATGACTTCTCAAAAGAAATGGTCTTGCAATGCCAAGTCAATGACCCTGCGAATCCATGCAGAGATGGTGTTCTTGGTGACCCTCCTCTTAGTCCTTCCTGTGCTGGAACACGAGGACGGGCTGCGGCTGTTCTCTTGAGGTACAGCCTCAAGCTCCTTACTGGGCATAGTAAGAGACAGTCTGGTTCATCTGTTACAATACAGAGACTAGAAATCCGGAAGGAGTCGAATCGAGGATCCGCTACTCCCGTGTTCTGAGTCTTAGTAATAAACTCGGGGACGAAGCTGAATGTTACCTCCCCCCATCCCCTTGAATGGGCGATGTCATACGAGAGACCATGAAGTTTGCTGACTCACTTGGCCAAGGCCAAAGCTAGCAGGAACACCGTCTTCCAAGTTAGGTGGCGATCTGATGCCTAGTGTAATGGTTCATAGGGAGGTCTCTTAAGAGACCTGAAAACTCAAACCATGTTCCATGGGGGAGGTCTCACTTCCGACTGAGGGCAGGTAAGTTCATAACTCAGTATGAGTAGAGAAAGTTCTAGCGATGAAGAAATGTCCATTACTTTCAGCCTTAAGGCAAGGCTTAAGGCTGAGCGATAGCCTTTCACTGCTGAGATTGATAGGCGCATTTCTTCACGCAAATACACAAGGAACTCCGCTATTGCTGGAATAGTGGCATTGAGTGGAGAGATACCCCTTCCACGACACCAACCACAGAAGACTTTCCACTTTGCCTGGTAGTCTGCTGCTGATGACTTCTGCAGGTGTCCAGACATCCTGATCGCAACCTGTTGCAAAAATCCTCTCTCAGAGAGATGCTGGATAGTCTCCAGGCATGAAGTCTTAGTGAAGCTACGGCTTTGTGGAAGATGTTGGCGTGTGGTTGTTTGAGTAGATTGTGTCGTGGAGGGAGTTCTCTTGGCGGCTCTGTTAGGAGTTGCAGAAGGTCCGGGAACCATTCTGCGTGATGCCATAGCGGAACTATGAGGGTCATTGAAAGATTGACCGATGTTCTGATCTTGTTGAGTACCCTCCTCATCAGACAGAACGGGGGAAAGGCATAAACGTCGATGTTGTCCCATCGTTGTCTGGGACTGAGGAAAAGTACAGCGGGAGCCTGAAGTTCAGGGCCGTTGCCAAGAGGTCCACAGTCGGAGAACCCCAAAAAGTCCGGACTTTGTTGGCTACTAGATGATCCAAAGACCACTCGGTACTCACTATCTGAGATGCTCTGCTCAAGTTGGCGAGCACATTCCTTTTGCCCGGAATGAAGCATGCCAATAGTGGTATCGAGTGGATTTCGGCCCATCTCATATCTACTGCTAGATGGGATAATTGCTGCGAAAAAGTACCTCCTTGTTTGTTGATGTAGGCCACTACTGTGGTGTTGTCGCTCATCACCACCACAAAGTGACTTGCCAGGTACTGTTGGAACTGTTGAAGGGCTAGAAAGATGGCCTTCATCTCTAGGATATTTATGTGGAGGTACTTTTCTGACTCTGACCAGAGGCCTGAGGTCGTGTGGTGCAGCAGGTGGGCCCCCCACCCTTTTTTTGAAGTGTCTGAAAACAGCATCAAATCCGGGAGAAGATCCACTCCCTTTCGTAGGTTCTCGTCTGCCACCCACCACTGGAGGTCCATCACTTCCGCAGGTCCCATGGGGATCTGGATGTCCGGGGAGTTGTAAGCTTGATTCCACCGGGACTTGAGTTGCCACTGGAGGGATCTCATCCTGAGGCGACCATTGGGAACTAGACAGGCCAGCGATGAAAGGTGACCGAGGAGACGTAACCACGATTGGGCTGGAAGTTCTTCTCGTCTGAGAAAAGGTCTTGCGACCTTCCTCAGCCTTGCTATCCTGTCGTCTGATGGCTTTGTGGAGAGTGGTGTCTATAATCATGCCCAAGTACTGTATACCAGTCTTTGAGTGGGAAGCAGGGAAGACTTCTCGAGATTTACCATGATCCCCAGATCTTGGCAAAGACTCAGAAGTTTGTCTCGGTGTTGAAGAAGGGTTGACACCGAGTCTGCTAGGATTAACCAGTCGTCCACATGACGGAGGAGACAGAAGCCAATCCTGTGTGCCCAAGATGATACTAGGGTGAACACTCTGGTGAAGACTTGTGGTGCTGTGGAAAGACTGAAGCACAGCACCTTGAACTGGTATTTTCTGTTGTCCAAGCTGAATCTTAAGTACTTCCTTGAAGACGGATGGACTGGGATTTGGAAGTACGTGTCCTTTAGGTCCAGTGTGCACATGAAGTCTTGCAGTCTTACTGCTAGTTTGACTGTGTCTGCCGTCTCCATGCTGAACGGAGTTTGTTTGACAAACTTGTTCAGAGCTGAGAGGTCGATGACTGGTCTCCAGCCTCCAGAGGCCTTCTTTACAAGAAAGTGTCTAATGAAGAAGCCTGGGGATCCGTCGAGGAGGACCTGGAAAGCGCCCTTCTTCAACAGGTCTGGACTTCTGCCCGAAGGGCTTGCCCCCTTGCCAATCCCATGGCAAGGGAGTTCAATGACACTGGATTCGTCATCAGGGGAGGTAGAGATGTTATGAACAGAATGCGATATCCTTGACTGATCTTGGAGATTGTCCAGGAATCGGCCCCCGAGTTGCTTCCACCTGTTTAAGCAACTTTGTAGACATCCCCCCCACTGGTGGAAATGCAAGGGGACTGCCTATCCTAGCCTTTGCCGCCTCGGCTGCTCCCTCTAGGATTTTTGCCTCCCCTGGAGGACTTTTTGCCTTCCCTTTCTTTGACAGGAAAGGGCTTAGACACCATAGTCTTCGCCTCTGTTGTCGTCGTAGTGGTCTTGGCTGGACGGGACTGCTGTGGTGCTGGAGGCTTAAAGGGCTTGGATGTTAAAGCCCTATGAAGATGGGAGTCTTGATGAGACTTCCTCCACCTCTCAGCGGCATGTTCCACATCAGGGGTTCCCAACCTTTTTGCACTCGCGACCCCTTTGCTAAAAATCTGAAACCCATGCGACCCCCTACTTAGGGCTTACTATCATCAGCTTAATTTTCCTTTTATTTTCTGTTAAGTTAAGGAGAGGGAAAGAAACATCTAAGAAAACATTTAAAATTGCTGTAATTATTTATTAGCAAATTAAATCACATTGCTCCAACCTGAATTCACAAAGAGAACATATATTTCTTAAAATAGAGGTTTGAACAGCTATCCAACCCAGCTAGTGGGATGCCTGATGTTGCATTTCAGCAGCAAGCTTTGAAATTCGTGGCCGAACGTTTGTTAGAGCCAGTCTCATGTCATCTCCAACATCCAATCTGTTCCTATTCTTTGTTTTCATATTGACAAGAGTGGAAAATCCTGCTTCACACAAGTAGGTAGAAGCAAATGGAACAAGGACACGTAAGGCTATCATGCTGATTTTTTAGTATGACTGATACATACCGCACCAGAACTGAGTCACGGATTTCACCTTGTGGAGATCACGAGCTGAAGAGTCGTTCCTTAGATCCAGATATTCATCTTGGATTCCATTTGGGATGCTGGATACATCAAGTTCAGTACAAAATGGGTTTCTTACCAGGGCCTCCTGTTCCTGTGAAAGCTCAGGGAAGTAACGCTTAACTTCCTTTTCTAGAGACTGAAGATGTTTGGTAATCTCATCCTTGAGGAACTGATCCAGTTGGATGTGAGACTCATCTATCACTCCACAAAGTTTTTCAAACATAGCGATGTTTCCAAGATTGGTTTTCCGACGCCAGTTTTGCAGTTTGGAAACAAAGGCCCGAAAACTATCTTGAAAAAGGAGAACATGTGTTTCCCTTCCTTGAAGCTTCAAATTGAGCTTGTTCAGTTGGTCAAAAATGTCGGCTAGGTACGCAACCCTTTTATTCCATGCTTCATCTTCGAAGTGGACAACAAGATCTTTCCTTTCTTGAGTCTCCAGGAATAGCTTTTATTTCATCTTTCATTTCAAAGACACGATTAATAACGTTTCCTTTCGACAACCAACGTACTGCTGTGTAGAAGAGGTCAGCATTCATGTCTGCATAGTTCTTTGAATAGGCGAGTGTTAAGTGCTTTAGTCTTGATATAATTTACAATTTTTATTAAAGATTCAAGCACTTCCTGCAGAGAAGCAGGGAGAGTCTTACTGGCGAGAGCATATCGGTGAATCATGCAGTGGATGCCCTTTGCTTGAGGTGCTAGCTTTTTCACTCTCGATTGGAATCCTGATTTCGATCCCAGCATAGCCGGTGCCCCATCCGTACAAACCCCACACACGTTTTCCCATTGAAGATCTTCCTCTTGGAAAAAATTTGAAACTTTTTCCATGACAGCATCAGCTTTTGTTGTGGTTTCAAGTGCACTGCAGAATAAGAATTCGCTTTAATGTCACCTGAATTAATGTATCTCACGAAGACAAGCAACTGAGAACATGAACTTACATCTGTTGACTCATCGAACTGAAAGGAACAAAGGGGAACCCTTAATTTCAGTCAAAACCTGTTCCTTCACATCCATAGACATTTTAGAAATGCGCCTCTGTATAGTATTATTTGACAGGGATACTTGCTGCATCTTTTTTGCACTGGCTTCTCCAAGAATAAGATTTACTGCTTTCATCGTGCAGGGTTTAATAAGTGTTTCTCCAATCGTGTGAGGCTTTTTTTGTTTAGCAATTTCGAATGCAATCTCATATGAGGCTTCCAATACGGTTGCCCTCTGCTGGTGAAACGACCAACTTCTATCGAATCTTTGGCTTTTAAGACACCGTTCATGCCGTTTGAAGAAATCCAAATCCTTCTTTGCGTGTTTTGGATGCTTCGTCTCGAGATGACGCTCGAGTTTTGATGGTTTCAATGACTCTGCACTTGGGATAGTATGGCACAAAACACACTGTGGTTTCTCAATGCCGTGAATAGAATAAAAATGATATTAGGAATACAGTGAACCCTCGCTACTTCGCGGTTCGACAATCGCGGATTTACCACTTCGCGGGGTTTTTCCATAACCCATATATATATACATATCGCGGATTTTCCGGAAAATTCGAAAATACCGCGAAATCTGAAGACCCCCAAATACGATATTTTGTTACCTGTAATTCCATTAATACTGTAATTAGTAATATCTGCTCTTACTGATTGTTCATTGCATTACATATGATATATAATTCAGCACAGAAAGAAATAAAACACGAAAAGAGAATGTGATCATACGATAATTCAGTACGTAGTAAAATTAAATCGAACATGAAACGCAAATCAGATGCAGTCATACCATATTAGAATGGTGTGTACTGTAATGGATGTGCTTCTTTTCCATGAATCTTTTGTATGTATACGTACGTAGTACAGTACTGCATCCAATAATATTCTTTGTTGCAAAAATCACATTTCGAATAAGCGTACGAGAGAGAGAGAGAGAGAGAGAGAGAGAGAGAGAGAGAGAGAGAGAGAGAGAGAGAGAGAGAGAGAGGCGTAAAATAGCGTACGTAAATTTTTATTATTATTGTTATTATTATTATTATTGTTGTTGTTGTTAATAAAATTATTATTGTTATTATTATCATTATTATTATTATTATTACTGTACAGTATTATTATCATTATTTATTATTATTACGGTATTGTACTTAATCTACGTACGTTCAGTATGCGCGGGGCATCTTCTATGAGTAACCAACGCATCATAGTACTGTAAGACGGGTTGTGATTGGTTCAAGCGCTGATAGATGACGAATCAGAACTCAAGTTTTGTTATCTAGCCTGTGATTGGTGTTTTGCCCGCATCTCCTACCCGCAGCATCAAAGTTCTCGCGGGGCTGGATCGTCCACTCTCTGTTACCGCGTATCGCTGAGTAGACGTTCTTAAGTTTGTGAAGTTTAATCTGTGCTGTGTGCGACCTTTTTAAGTTGAACTTTTTGTTACAGTACTGTACGTAAATCCTACTGTAATGGCTCCCAAGCGTTCTGCTTCTCTTAAGGCTGGTAGTGAGCCTAAACGCCACCGAAGGATGATGACGATAGCTGAGAAGGTTACGCTTCTCGACATGTTAAAAGATGGTAGAAGTTACGCGGCCGCCGGCCGCCATTTTGGCATCAACGAATCCACCGTTCGCTATGTCAAAAAGGACGAGGCGAACATTAGAAAGACGGCTGCAATCACCTTTAGCAGATCAGCGAAGCGAGTCGTTACAACGCGTAATAAAACGATCGTACGCATGGAAGGTGCTTTAGCTGTGTGGATTGCCGACTGCCGGAAGAAGAACATAGCATTGGATACGAACACCATCCAAACAAAGGCTTTGAGTTTATATGAGAATTTTGCTGCAAAGGAACCTAAAGACGACGACGGCAACCATGCTGAAGATGATGATGATGCAGATGATCCTCAACCAGGGACATCCACTGATTCCCAGCCTCAGAAACGTTTTTCCGCAAGCAAAGGATGGTTCGCTTAGTTTCAGAAACGCTTCGCCCTGAAAAGCGTTTCCCTGCATGGGGAGTCTGCTTCCGCTGACACTGCCGCTGCTGAAACTTACGTGAACCAGACGTTCAAGAATATTATCGCCGAAGGTGGATACAAGCCGGAACAAGTCTTTAATATGGATGAGACTGGCTTGTTTTGGAAGAGAATGCCGTCGCGAACTTTCCTGTTCAAAGAGGAAGCCAAAGCCTCTGGCTTTAAGGCATTCAAGGATCGCGTTACCCTCGTGATGTGTGGCAATGCTGCTGGATTTTTGTTAAAGCCGGGGCTTATTTATAAGTCGAAAAATCCTTGCGCTTTGAAAAATAAAAATAAGAATCTCCTTCCCGTGTACTGGATGCATAATCCAAAAGCATGGATTACGAAGATGCTGACCTCCAACTGGTTCCACCAGTGTTTCATCCCGCAAGTCAGTCAATATCTCTTAGAGAAGGGCTTGCCATTCAAGATCCTTCTCCTTATGGATAACGCTGGTGGACACGCAACTGACCTGTCGCGTGAGGGCGTTCAGGTTGAGTTCCTGCCACCCAACACCACGTCATTAATTCAACCGATGAACCAGGGGGTTATCAGGGCGTTCAAGGCCCTCTACACGAAGAATACCTTGGCGGACCTCGTTGCGTGTGTGGATGCTGCCCAAGATGACGAGGATGAAGATTTCAACTTGAAGGCGTACTGGTGGCAGTACACCATAGCCACGTGCCTGCAGAATATTCAGAAGGCACTTCAAGAGATGAAACCTGCAACCGTGAATGCGAGCTGGAAGAAGTTGTGGCCCGATATTGTTTACGACGACAAGGGATTTACTCCGTCGGAAATCCAACACTCTGCAATACGGAAATCTGTGCAGTTGGCTGCCATAATTGGAGGTGACGGGTTTGGCGACATGACGACTGAAGACGTCGACGAGTTGTTGGACTGCCATTCCCAGCCCCTAACTGACGCAGACCTCGAAGACCTGACGAAATCGGCAAGTCAGGAAGAGAGTGATACCCAGGAAGAGACCCAAGAAAATGTCGAAGAAACGGGCTTAACATTAGAACGGCTTGCCAAGTTCTGCAATCATATCAAGGAGGCGAAAGAAATGTTACAAGAGTGGGACGAGGATATGGTTCGCTCGATGCAATTCTCCAACAAGGTCGATGACATCATGACTCCCTACAGGATGCTCTTGGATCGAAAAAAGAAGCAGCGGCAACAACTTCCGATCACAATGTTCTTCCAGCCTCGCAAAAAAGAGCCAGTTCCTCCTGCTAGTACGCCTTCGGAAGAAATTGAAGAAGTTGAAGAGGTGTCCCAGGAAAAGACACCTCCGTCTGAAGAGACGTAAAATACTATCATCGACTGCACAGTAGAACACATCATCAGCTTCATCATCATCATTTCTACTGTGCAGCAAATTCATCGCCATCACCATTCAAGTTTTTCTTCAACTTCTTTCGTGGTGAGTACAGTAACAATCTTTATTTTTTACTTTAATATTCTTACTGCCTGTTTTATAGTTTAGTAATGTACGTACTGTATGCATTAAGTTAAAGGGAAGGTTTTAAAAGTCTACATGTTGTAACCTATCATATTTTTTTTGTTTAAAATTTACATTTACGTACGTAAAACAATCTCTCTCTCTCTCTCTCTCTCTCTCTCTCTCTCTCTCTCTCTCTCTCTCTCTCTCTCTCTCTCGTAAATTGTTTTCCTGCTTTGCTACGTACAATACTGTATAATTTATATTTGTAAGGTAACATATTTTGTAAATGCTTTTACTGTAAATACTGTATGTACTGTATCATTATTTATCACTATCATCATGCGCGTTAAATGCCTTGTTTGTTCTGAGCGTGGTTGTTTACTGAGCGTACACGCCGTCGTTTCAGGCGGCGTCATAAAGAAAAAGATTTCATTTGGAAGTCCTAAGAAAAATACGTAAACTAAAACATTGGTAATAAAAAAATCAACATACAGTACTGTATAATCAATATAATCGATGCAAAAACTAACCTATACATATATGTGTACACTAAATGAGTTTGTTTCTTCATTATGATCAGAGATGAACGTAAACAAAACATTGGTTGCCATTTTTTATCGTGCTTTTTAGGTGTTTAGGAAACACATGATATAAAATCGCCTTTAATATTTGTGCCTGTTTTAGTTTAGGGTGCTGTAGTACATGCATTAAGTGTTCTGTACATTAAAGGGTGGTTTGTTAACAGTACTACGTACAAGGGAAGGTTTTAAAAGTCCGAATATACATGTTAAATAAATAGGTAAATATGTCACTACTTCGCGAATTTTCACCTATCGCGCCCGCGTCTGGAACCTATCTACCGCGATAAACGAGGGTTCACTGTATATTCAATTAGAAAATAAACAAGAAACTTAAATAAAAACATGTTTCCAATCAAAATGTCATATCACAACAATATGCTTGCCAGACACAACTCACCTCTACTGCTTACTTATCTCCTTGTTAAAATAAAGTAAAAATGTTGAATAACGCACGCTTTGGAACACTGACTGGTGGTGAGTAATTTACGAACCGGGTATAAATTTCTTAATGCATACAATAGACACGTAAATAAAAAAAAAAAAGAAAAAAAGCATGACTAAGAACAAATAGATACACGTGAAACATATTGTCAGAAGAGCGAAAAAGAAGTGTAATCAGCAAAAGGTTGTTACTCGAAGGTGTTGTAGGAATAAGTTCTTTTCTATAAATTTCAGTAGTTATGTCCACCAAAAAATATAGAAAATTCAGACAGCTTTTTCATCTATCTCTTGATAACTTTGCTCTTACTTTTGCTAACAGCTCTACATTAAAAGATTGTTATTCGAAGGTTTTGCAGGAATAACTTCTTTTTATGAATTTTGTCTAACAAAAAAACAGAAAATCATACAAGAACTAAAATAACAATAACTCACATAAAGATAGGCATCAAATTTATAGTAAATCTGTGGTCACTTAAAAATCAAAGAGAAAACTAAAACTGTCAGAATAATCAAGTTTGTCTTCAATATTCAAGTCACAAGTGGGAAAGTGAAATAATCTACTCCGTAAATGACGGAAAAAATCTAATCCATCGTTTAAGAAACAACATAAAAAACGTCAAACAAAATACACAAACATAAGAAAAAAAAGAAATGTTTAAACATGATAAACAAGAGAATAATAATCATCACTTACTTTTCAATGGAGACGATGATACAGAGCAAGATGAAATGGAATTAATGCTATCCCAAGCTACTTCTAACAAGGCTCTGCGACCCCCCTGCCAAGGCTTCGCGACCCCCCAGGGGGTCGCGACCCACCGGTTGGGAACCCCTGTTCCACATCCTTAGGCTCGAAAAGAACAGACCCCTCCATGGAGGGCACCGAACCAGGGCTGTTGGCTGACAGATGCACTGTCAGACATACCCCTTGAAGGGAAAGGGACTGAAGGATCCCTGGGAGAAGTCACTAGAATAGGTGGGCTCGCCTGTGGTAGCTTTGGGATCCTGAATCCCTCTGGAAGTTTCCCTTCTCCCACAATGCGGGGAGGGGAATGAGGCGATGGCGACCTTTCCGGACGTCGTTCAATGTGACACGTAGGCTCGCGCGCAGGAAAATGGCGGCCCTCGCGCCCCGGGGAATGGCGGAACAGGCGCGCGGGAGTGTGTTCGCACGCATCTGCTAAAGACTTGGGGTGCGTGCGCTAGGGAATGTCCCCTAGCGCGGAGTAGATTCATGTTGGCGCGCATCCCTAAGAGAGGGTAGGCGAGCGTGCACATGGCGCGCAAGTATATCCTTGTGGATGCGCGCACGAGAAGGCTGGCGCGTTGGTAAGGGATGGCGCGCGGGTGGAGCCAGCATGATTGACTCATCTGTAGGCCTGCTAACAGGAGAAAGTTGGCGCGCAGGTTTTACCTAGCGCGTAGGATGTTGTGCAGCATGGCGCGCAGGAGAGTATAATGTAGGGTGCATATGCGCACGTGCAGGAAAATATTGGCGCGCGGGAGAGCGCTGGCGCGTAGGAGAATGCTGGTGTGCAGGAGATCGCTGTTGCGCAGGAGAACGATGGCGCGCAGGTAATTTGCGAGCAGGAGAACGTTGGCGCGCAGGTGAGTAGGTGAGTGCTGGAACGCAGGTGGGCGCTGGCGCATAGGAGATCGTTGGCGCGTAAGCGCAAAGTGCACAGGAGATCATTGGCGCATGTGCGCATGAGGGCGCGCGTGGTGGAGCTATGCTCTTGTTGGCGTGTATGCGCATGTTGGCGCATACCCACTTGATGATGGCCTGTGTTAGGGTGAGAAGGATGATCAGCGTGCTGTAGTGATGGGACCTGACGAGCTACTGATGAGCGCTTGTCAGGTTTCGTGGGCGCGTCACGTGTAGACTGTTAGCGCGCAATAGGACGTTCAGGTGGAGCCTTGTTAGGCCCATGCAGGAATGGCGATGGCAGGTCGGCAGGTCGGCAGGTCTGTCGGGTGGAAGGTCGACGTGTCCTTTAAAAGGACGACCTTCCATCGAAGGAGATCGCGAACGATCTGCAGAGAGGTCCAGGACCAATGCAGGTGCAGTGATGGATGATCGGTCTAGAGGCTCCTCTGCGGGGGACTGCATAGAAGACATTGAACCAAAGAGGCGCTTCTCACCGCAGGTGAAGGAAGGCGAGCCTTCTGACGGATGCGCCCTCTGGGGGCCGTTGGATCAGCAAGCTGACCTTCAGCAGTTCTCCGAAGAGGAGTCTCTACAAGTGAACTCCCCCAAGGCCCCAAGGGGGAGAAACACTAGCAGGAGAGACTGACGATGGACTTAGTTTTCCGCTCGTAGGATGATCAGGAACGGGGGAAACCAAGCCGTCAGCTACCATAGAGTTTGGAGTGGAAGAGGAGATGGGTGAAACCGCATTGGATACCTCAATGTCGACAAGAGACAGAGGATCAACCTCTGACAGTGACGACAATTGCTTGACAGCAGCACCCAATCGGATGTAATCAAGCAAAACCTCCTTGGAGGGCGAACCCATAAGCCCCAAGGAGGACCAAAGCTCAAAAAGGGAGGTTAGTGACATGTCTTCCCCAAGGGGGAGAGGTGGAGCTGCTTCGGTTGGGGAAGCAACGTCATCTCTCGAAACCCGAGGTTGGTTAGAAAGAGACCGACCGAGTGGGAGCAACGGAAGAAGTGGCCTTGGACTTCTTCCGTCGTCGCGAAAACCTCTCCCACTGGGAGGCAGACCACTCCCTACACTTGTTGACCCTATCACACCGTTGGCCCCTACAAGAAGGGAAAGGGCGTGAGGATCAGTCTCGACTGCTGACATGAACGTTCCACAGGGGCGGTCGGGAAAACCAGGGCAGGTGTGCATGGTCGTAGAGGCTAACTTCACAAACACAGTAACTAGAAAAAGAAAGAATAAGCAATTAAATGGCTGCCAATATGACGGCGAGGATGAGAGCGGACATGTCCGACCAACATCCGACCCGAGAGCAAAGTGAGCTCAAGTACAGGTGTGTGAGAGGGGAGGGTAGCAAGCTACCCTACCCTACCCTACCCATGCTAACTAGCGGTGTGGGTAGTAAACCCTCGTTAAAAATTAATGGCTCGTCATTTCAGCTACGCCGAAAGTAATACCCCTATCAAATAGCATGGTTTGTATTCCAGTTACGGAACAAAGATCTTTTATATTTATGAACTACTGTATATAGAGAGAGAAATGTGTCAGCCTGTTCAACATAACATTTGCTGCAAGTTTGAACTTTAAGTTTCACCAATTCAACAGCCTGATTAGAAAGATCATTCTAAAACTTGGTCATAGCAGGAATAAAAACTACAATACTGTGTAGTATTGAGCCTTATGATGGAGAAGGCATGACTATTAAGTGACTGCATACCTAGTATTATGTTGCGACAATTATCTTAGATGAGATTTTTCTTGATTCAAAAAGGAGCTAGGTTTTCTACAGAATTTGATGAGCAACTACCACTGGGCCAAGGATAAAGATATCCAGGTACTTCTAGGTATACAGTACACCCATAGGCAGTGGGAAGCGAAGGATGTCTGGAGTTACACGACACCTGTCTTCAAGACTGGCGCCACGGACAGGTTCTACCCAAGAGTTAGGATAGACCTAATACTTCTGAATTCTTGTACTGTACTCTAATCCTGGATAGTCCTTCTGTCTCCTCAATTGCAGGAAAAACACACTGGATTGTTCCATAAAGTCAGAAAGAAACTGTATTCTTAGATCTACCTTCTTATCCATTCAGTTGCTGTAGGACGAGTTGTAGTGTCCTCCCAGGACAGGGAGGCAAGTCATGTTAATCCTTGATAGTCACTTCTGGTAAAGAAATGAAGGACTAGAGACCGAGAACTGCTGACTTTCAGATCCAAGTCACGAACTCCTGAGCCAAGGTGAGGGAGACCACCACCTATCCTTCAGAATTAGTGACAAGGGAAAAGCTATGCAGTTCTCCTACTCGCTTCATCGAGGCTAAGGCTAGTAGAGAAAGTATCGAGTGTTAGGCCTATCTACCTCTCATATCACAGGCTTGAGCTGGTTCGCTTGAAAGACCTAAGGACTTGGAGATATGTTCCATGTGGCTCCATCCTACAGTATGCAGTATAGCACATGATCCATAGATCATGGCAAAAGGAAGTAAGTCTGTGTCAATCCTAAAGAATTTCTCCTAGAGGAGGACCATCCTTTGCTTGGGAGTCCAACAGGTCCTACTCTGATATCCATGATCTATAGATTATGACACAGAAGAAGTCTTACTCAATGCCGAGGCTATTCTCTTATAGGAGGGTCGAATATAGTAATCAAGATAATTAGTAAACGAATGTGTGGTAATCATCAAGATAATTCAATCAACGAATGATGTTCATAAGTGCTCAAGAAGAGACTAACCTGAACACTTAAAGAGCTGTAGTTAGGCCCAAGCACAGGTCTTTGAACCGATGCATTACTTCCCTTAGACTGGCTTGAGAAAACTGTAGAACTGAAGATATGCATCCTTCAGGTCCACAGGAACAAAGACATCTTCTTTCTTATAATGGACCATATGCTACTTCTTGTCTCCATTTTGAATGGTGTTTGGAAAAAACAGAAAAATAACTGGTCTCCAGTTCACCTTTGAATTCCTCAACCCTAACAGAGAATTGACTCTGACGACTTCAAGTGTGTTCTTCTGTAGCTTCCACTTTTGCCACTAGAGCAAGTTCTGGCAATATCAGAAGGTTAGAAGGTTTAAAGGTTTAAAGGCCACTCGTGAATGGCAGAGGCAAGGGACAGTGACATTCCCCAATCAAGCAGGACAATACCCTAGAGACTAACCATATATACATATGATCAGTGCCCAGGCCCCCTCTCCATCCAAATTAGGACCAAGGAGGGCCAGGTAATGGCTGCTGATGACTCGGAAGATAGAACTACAGGCTTCCCCAAACCCCCATCCTTAGCTCACAAGGACAGTGAAGTTGCAGCGGCCAAAGGAACTAACGAGTTTGATTGGGACTCGAATCTCAGTCTGGCAATCACCAGGGGAGGGTGGAGTTTCTGTCTCGGCTCAATGTTGGTGTTGTTTGCTCAATGTCTTGACAGAACCTTTCCCTTTCCTTCCCCTACCCCCTTCCCTAGAATGGATAAGTTGAGAGCAAAACATTGTCAGTGCCTTTCTAAAGGGGAGGAAGAAATTGGAGATGTAGAACTGGACCAATAGGTTTGCAGTTGTCTAAAGCACCAGCTTAAAGGTGTGATAGGGTTCCCCAAAGTTGCTTTTGAAAGGCCTGGACCCTTAAGGTTTTATGGAAGAGGGAGTCCTGTCTTGACTTTTTTCACTTCTCCATGCCCTCCTGTCTCATCTGCTTAGCAAAGCAGGAGGCTATGGAAATCCTTCTCTTTAAGATTCGGTTGGCCTACTAGTTAGCTGACTGGTGAACCAGGAAAGCCTTGGTCTTATTGCCTTACAGGATCAACTCAAGAGTACTTTTACCTCATTTCAAGGCTCACCAAGTACTGAGTCATGACAAAAGTACAGTGACTGCAACTAGCCAGTGTTTGAACCATGATGATGTTTGGAGGCCGGTAATGGATGCACCTGCCATGGTATCAGACTCGGTGTTGAGAATTTCCTGCTAGTCTCTCTTCATTGGGGTCTCTGCTGTCAGTGTTGACTCTACTGGTTCGATTGGCTGAGGGGAGAATCTGCAGATAGCACAGAAAGCAGGATCCTATTTTATTGTCTCAAGTGTGTAAGGAATTCCGTTGACCAGAGATCTCAGAATTAACCTTGTGTAACACTGCACTGAAGTTCCGACAGTAGCAATTCGAGGATGCTCTCGATCCTTGAGGAGCACTGAAATGCTGATCATTGTATTTAATTCATCACCTGATGAGAGCCAAGACCATGGCATACTTCGCGGCCTTTCCCATGTTAATGAGCTCAGAGGCGGAGGAGGTGCATGAAAGCCCAACAAGCCTTTCAATCAGAACACCTATATTAAGATCTTCAGAGTGTGGTCCAATGTCAAGGCCGACACAGGTTCATCCCTCTGTTGGACAAAGGGAGGTGGAAGGAGACAAGATGATGAACCAGCCTGAAGGGAGCTAGAGGAGCCAGCAACCTGAGAAATAGCATTCTTCCTTGCTGCTGACAAACCTTTAGACCAGGGCATGACTAAACTGATCTTAAAAGGTTTCTGGTCCAGGACCGTGTCTCTACCTTCAGGAGGAACTATTCCTGGGTTAGACAACCCATTGATAACCCTCATGCTGGTAAGGATTTGCTGGGTGGTGGACTCAGATTCCCTGGAAATGAAAAAGTGGGGAAAGATTACCACCAAGTCAGTGAGTGGGGGTATCCGGTTATCAGGGATACCCATTCCACCCTCCCACTAGCTAGTGGTTGAGTGAGTTGCCCCCTCGCATTAAAGTCTTAATGGGTAATCTTCTAGCTCCGCCAAAAGATAATCCCTATTAAATAGCGTAGGTTTGTCTTGTGTCGGCATAAAGAAAGTTGACAAAATTAAAATATAGTATAGATAAAAGTTTATCAAAAAATATGGTTATCATCATCATTACTATCAAAGCTAACACCCTAGTTGAAAAGCATGCTGCTATAAACCCAAGGGTTCCAACAGGGAAAAATAGCCATGTGAGAAAAGGAAATAAGGAAATTGATAAACTGCATGAGAAGTAATGAACAATTAAAATAGTATATCTTGGAAACAGTAACAACAAAATAGATTTTTCATAAACAAACTATGAAAAGAGACTCATGTCAGCTTGTTAAACATAAAAGCATTCACTGCAAGTCTGTAATTCTGAAGTTCCACTGATTAGACTACATACCTGATTAGGAAGATTATTTCACTTGGTCACAGCAGGAATAAAACTTCTAGAATACAGTGCAGTATTGAGTCCCATGATGGAGAAGGCGAAACTATTAGAATTAACTGCATACAGCTTCTTGTATTATAAACAGGATGGTACTGTCCGGGGATCTCAGAATGCAAAGGATGGTCAGAATTAAGAAAAATCTTATGCAAAATCCATCTGGAACGAATTGAACATTGGTGCCAGAGACTGATATCTAGATCAGAAATAAGAAATCTGATAGCCCTAAGTTTCTGTTCAACAAATTAGGACGAGTTTCAGCAGCTGAAGACCCGACAGGAGAACAATCATCACTATCTCCTCCTACGTCTATTGACGCAAAGGGCCTCGGTTAGATTTCGCCAGTCGTCTCTATCGTGAGCTTTTAATTCAATACTTCTCCATTCATCATCTCCTACTTCACACTTCATAGTCCTCAGCCATGTAGGCCTGGGTCTTCCAACTCTTCTTGTGCCTTGTGGAGCCCGACTGAACGTTTGGTGAACTAATTTCTTCTGAAGAGTGCAAAGAGCATGCCCAAACTATCTCCATCTACCCTTCATCAAGATCTCTTCCATATATGGTGCACTAAACAAAGCAGAATGAATAAACCAAAACTATTCTTCAAGATAGATTGATCACCAAATATCCTAAGACTTTCTTAATAGGCATTATAATAAATGAACACTAAAGTTCACTTTACAAGCAGTAAAGGCAGTGGATGGTGGTGGAAGTAATGTTATCTGGAAGGGGACCCTTTTCCAGAAAACATGTTGGGGAACTGCCCTTCTGGAATGCTCCCTCTTTTATGCCACAAATAAAAACTGATCAAGAGAGGTTTGTCGCTGTCTCCTTCTCAAGATGTTTCTGATATGACTTAATGCATAACCATTATGTATACTTCTTAGAAGCTGGTTTGTCTGAACTATCAGCCTCCCCAAACCATACCTTACAACGCTATGATGCAGCTTCCATTTTTAAATTTGTCAAAGCAAGGCTAACCCTAAAATTTTCCTTATAATAGGCATTATTACTTTTTCCTGGTGTTTTTGATGTTCGAAAGTATTTGCTTTGCCTTTTCACATATGATTGACATTGAAACACTAATACCCACCAACTGTTTTTCGTTTTTCCAAATTAGTAGCTATGTCTCTACTAACTCAATGGTCTTTCTACTTTGTTTAGATAGAATAAGAGCAATCAGAGATTTCTGACCTCCGCCAAAGGTTATTGAAGTCGTCAATGGCCTAAGATTATCTGTGGTCGAAATTTTGCAAAAATCCATCGATTTGCTTTAACTTCATCTTTAAAATAGTGAAAAATGATATTTTAATTATAAAATAAATTTTTGAATATACTTACCCGGTGAATATATAATAGCTGCAACTCTGTTGCTCGACAGACGAAAAACAGTAAAAACTCGCCAGCGATCGCAATACAGGTTGCGGGTGTGCCCACCAGCGCCAACTGTCGGTCAGATACCACTCTCGATGTAAACAAAGACTCAATTTCTTCTCATCCCACTGCGTCTCTATTGGGGAGGAAGGGAGGGTCGTTTAATTTATATATTCACAGGGTAAGTATATTCAAAAATTTATTTTATGATTAAAATATCATTTTTAAATATTTAACTTAGCCGGTGAATATATAATAGCTGATTCACACCCAAGGAGGTGGGTAGAGACCAGTTAAATATGTTTACATTGTATAAGCTAAGATTTTTTTATTTCATTTTGACAGTTATCAATATAACAAAACCAAAATAAATAGGTACCTGGTAAGGAAGTCGACTTAGACGATTACTCTGCCTTGTAAGTACGTCTTCCTTACGGAGCCCCGCGATCCTCTTAGGATGCTGACAGACCCCTAGGAGCTGAAGTATCAAGGGCTGCAACCCATACAACAGGACCTCATCAAACCCCTAATCTGGGCGCTCTCAAGAAATGACTTTGACCACCCGCCAAATCAACCAGGATGCGAAAGGCTTCTTAGCCTTCTGGACAACCCATAAAAACAACATTAAAACATTTCAAGAGACAGATTAAAAGGATATGGAATTAGGGAATTGTAGTGGTTGAGCCCTCACCCACTACTGCACTCGCTGCTACGAATGGTCCCATTGTGTTGCAAATTCTCGTAAAGAGACTGGACATCTTTCAAGTAAAATGACGCGAACACTGACTTGCTTCTCCAATAGGTTGCGTCCATTCTACTTTGCAGAGATCTATTTTGCTTAAAGGCCACG
Source organism: Palaemon carinicauda (assembly GCF_036898095.1). Classification (NCBI taxonomy): domain Eukaryota; kingdom Metazoa; phylum Arthropoda; class Malacostraca; order Decapoda; family Palaemonidae; genus Palaemon; species Palaemon carinicauda. The sequence goes on from NC_090752.1 coordinate 43,075,023, forward strand.
GAAGTTGCTACAGCTCTAACCTCGTGCGTCTTAACCTTAAGCAAAGATCGGTCTTCCTCACTCAGGTGTGAATGAGCTTCTCGTATTAACAATCTGATAAAGTATGACAAAGCATTCTTTGACATAGGCAAAGATGGTTTCTTAACCGAACACCATAAAGCTTCGGATTGGCCTCGTAAAGGTTTAGTACGAGCTAAGTAGAACTTAAGAGCTCTAACAGGGCATAAGACTCTTTCTAGTTCATTGCCTACGATCTCCGATAAGCTGGGAATATCGAAAGATTTAGGCCAAGGACGAGAAGGTAGCTCATTTTTGGCTAGAAAACCAAGTTGCAGCGAACAAGTAGCTTTTTCTGACGAAAATCCGATGTTCTTGCTGAAGGCATGAATCTCACTGACTCTTTTAGCCGAGGGTAAGCATACCAGGAAAAGAGTCTTAAGAGTGAGATCTTTCAGGGAGGCTGACTGTAAAGGCTCAAACCTGTCTGACATGAGGAATCTTAGGACCACGTCTAAATTCCACCCAGGAGTAGCCAAACGACACTCCTTAGTGGTCTCGAAAGACTTAAGGAGGTCTTGCAGATCTTTATTGTTGGAAAGATCTAAGCCTCTATGCCGGAAGACCGATGCCAACATGCTTCTGTAGCCCTTGATAGTGGGAGCTGAAAGGGATCGTCCTTTTCTCAGGTACAGTATAAGAGAAAATCAGCTATTTGGGCTACAGAGGTACTGGTCGAGGATACAGAAACTGACTTGCACCAGTCTCGGAAGACTTCCCACTTCGATTGGTAGACTCTAATGGTAGACGCTCTCCTTGCTCTAGCAATCGCACTGGCTGCCTCCTTCGAAAAGCCTCTACCTCTCGAGAGTCTTTCGATAGTCTGAAGGAAAGTCAGACGAAGAGCGTGGAGGCTTTGGTGTACCTTCTTTACGTGTGGCTGACGTAGAAGGTCTACTCTTAGAGGAAGACTTCTGGGAACGTCTACTAACCATCGAAGTACCTCGGTGAACCATTCTCTCGCGGGCCAGAGGGGAGCAACTAACGTCAACCTTGTCCCTTCGTGAGAAGCGAACTTCTGCAGTACCTTGTTGACAATCTTGAATGGTGGGAATGCGTAAAGATCCAGATGTGACCAATCTAGGAGGAAGGCATCTATATGTATTGCTGCTGGGTCCGGGACTGGAGAGCAATAGATTGGAAGCCTCTTGGTCAGCGAGGTTGCAAAGAGATCTATGGTGGGTTGACCCCAAGTGGCCCAAAGTCTCTTGCACACATCCTTGTGGAGGGTCCATTCGGTTGGAATTACTTGACCTTTCCGACTGAGACAATCTGCTAGGACGTTCAAGTCACCCTGGATGAACCTCGTTACTAGGGAGATGCCTCGATCTTTTGACCAGATGAGCAGGTCCCTTGCGATCTCGTACAACGTCAGTGAGTGGGTACCTCCCTGTTTGGAGATGTACGCCAAGGCCGTGGTGTTGTCCGAGTTTACTTCCACCACTTTGCCTCGAAGGAGATACTCGAAGCTTCTCAAGGCCAGATGAACTGCCAAAAGCTCCTTGCAGTTGATATGCATGCTCCTCTGACTCGAGTTCCACAGACCTGAGCATTCCCGACCGTCCAGCGTCGCGCCCCAGCCCAAGTCCGATGCGTCCGAGAAGAGAACGTGGTTGGGTATCTGAACTGCCAGGGGAAGACCCTCTATTAGGTTGATATTGTCCTTCCACCAAGTCAGACAAGACTTTATCTTTTCGGAAATCGGGATCGAGACCGCCTCTAGCGTCTTGTCCTTTTTCCAGTGAAAAGCCAGATGGAATTGAAGAGGACGGAGGTGTAGTCTTCCTAGTGATACAAATTGCTCCAGGGATGACAGCGTCCCTACCAGACTCATCCACAGCCTGACTGAGCAGCGTTCTTTCTTCAGCATCTTCTGGATGGAGAGCAGGGCTTGATCTATTCTGGGGGCCGACGGAAAAGCCCGAAAAGCTTGACTGTGAATCTCCATCCCTAAATACAGAATAGTTTGGGATGGGACCAGCTGCGACTTTTCCAAATTGACTAGGAGTCCCAATTCCTTGGTCAGATCTAGAGTCCACTTGAGATCCTTCAGACAGCGACAACTGGGAGAGGCTCTGAGAAGCCAGTCGTCCAAATAAAGGGAGGCTCGGATGTCCGATAAGTGGAGGAATTTCGCCACATTCCTCATCAGCCTCGTAAATACGAGAGGAGCTGTGCTTAGGCCAAAGCACAGGGCCCGAAACTGGTAAACCACATCTTCGAAGACGAATCTCAGAAAAGGTTGGGAGTCTTGAGTGAATGGGGATGTGGAAGTAGGCGTCCCTTAGGTCTAGAGAGACCATCCAGTCTTCCTTTCTGACCGCTGCTAAGACTGACTTTGTGGTCTCCATGGAAAACTTCGTCTTTGTGACAAAGACATTCAGAGCACTGACGTCTAGCACCGGTCTCCAACCTCCTGTCTTCTTTGATACTAGGAGACGGTTGTAAAACCCCGGTGATTGAAGGTCCAAGACTTTGACCACCGCTCCCTTCTCTAGCCAAAGAGACACTTCCAGTTTCAGGGCTTGTCTCTTTTCTTCCTCTCTGTACCTGGGAGAGAGATCGATGGGGGACGTCGCTAGAGGGGGTTTGCGTACAAAAGGGATTTTGTACCCCTCTCTGAGCAACTTCACAGATTGTTGATCTGCGCCTCTCTTCTCCCAGGCTTGCCAGAAGTTCTTGAGTCTGGCTCCTACTGCTGTCTGAAGTTGCGGGCAGTCAGACTCTGCCCTTAGAGGACTTGGATCCTTTCCTCTTCCCTCGCTTCCCTTCGGCACGAGCACCTCCCCTGCTGGAGGCTCTGCCACGAAAGGGCGGGATAAACCGAGACGCTGGAGTGTCTATCCTCGGTCTAGCAGACAATGTAGGCAAAGGGGGAGCTTTGCGAGCCGAGGACACAACTAGATCGTGAGTGTCCTTCTGTACTAAAGACAAGGCAATTTCCTTAACCAGGACTTCAGGAAACAGGCACTTGGACAAGGGCGCAAAGAGTAGCTCAGATCTTTGGCATGGCGTCACTCCAGCAGACAGGAAAGAACATAGAGACTCTCGCTTCTTCAGGACTCCGGCCGTGAATGAAGCGGCAAGTTCGTGGGACCCATCACGGACGGCCTTGTCCATGCAGGACATAATGAGTAAGGAAACATCCTTATCTGCAGAAGAGATTTTCCTACTCAGGGCTCCTAAACACCAGTCTAGGAAGTTAGACTTCGAAAGCCCTAAATATACCTTTAAGAAGGTGGTCCAGGTCCGATGGTGACCAACAAATCTTCGAGCGTCTCATGGCAAGGCGGCGGGGAGAGTCTACAAGACTTGAGAAGTCGCCCTGGGCAGAGGCAGGAACTCCCAGGCCGAGAACTTCTCCCGTGGCATACCAGACGCTCGATCTAGACGAGAGTTTAGATGGGGGGAAGGCAAATGCTGTCTTCCCTAAACTCTTCTTGGTCTCTAACCAATCGCCCAACAGCCGCAAAGCTCTCTTGGATGAGCGAGAGAGAACGAGTTTAGTAAAGGCAGGCACGGTAGCAGGAACGCCTAATACAAACTCCGACGGCGGCGAACGAGGAGCCACAGAAACAAAGTGGTCAGGGAACAACTCCTTAAACACAGCCATGACTTTTCTAAAGTCTAAAGATGGTTGAGCTGCCTTAGGCTCATCAAGTTCTGAAGGTTGATCCTCTTGTGGTTCAGCAACGTCCTCATCTGACAGTTCCTCATCCGATAACTGATGAGAAAACGGCAAAGGAGTGGGCAACGTTTGACTCGCCGAGTCCGGTCGCACTGGTGCATGCGTGACGGAGCCGGACGCAGCGTCATGGAACTGCTGCACAGTCTGGGAACTGTCAACAACCATGGGTGCGCGAGGACGCGCAGCGTCCACCCGAGACTGTTTAGACCGTCTGGGTTGTGCAGTCAACACCATACCGGGTTGCGGAGGTTGACGCACCGCGTCAAAACAAGTCACCTCTGATGGTTGATGAACGTCAACAACCACCTCCGTGCGTTGCCTAACGTCAACGTGCGGCTGGCAACCCACACTGGGTCGCATCGGTGGAGGTACTACCGCAACTGGTTGACGCGAGAAAGCTACCTCAATGTCAACAGAACGCACAACAGACCGCTTGGATGGTTGTTGGCCAGAAGGTTCAGCAGCAACCTTCTCCGCATTGAAGTCCTCCATCAAGGACGCAAGCTTGGACTGCATGTCCTGCAGTAACACCCATTTAGGGTCTACGGAAGCAGGTGCGGCAACAGACGGGGTGAGCGACTGAGGCGGCACAACTTTACCTCTCTTAGGCGGCGAGCAGTCATCAGATGACGGCAACGAGTCCGAACTGTCCCAGTGGCTACAACCGGGACGTTGGACTTGTCCTGAAGGGACCGACTTACGTTTCAAAGGTCTGGAGACCTTGGTCCAAGGTTTCTTACGAGAAACACCTTCGGACGACGAGGTAAAAATGGGCTCTCTTGTCTTACGTTGGTAGGGGCGATCTTGGGGAGATACGCCTGATACCATAGAGGGAACGTCTGTTCGCTGATCAAGGCCTCTCGAACCCATGAGTTGTACGACATTGCTTCTCCCCTGGGCTTGGGAGCTTGCAAGAGGTCCCGGACTAGGAGGACGACAGGCACGAACAGACGAACCCTCAAGCGCAACACTGTTCACAACACTTTGAGAAACACTAGGCACTTTAATACTTTCCGCCGCGGCACTTTGGCACTTTAGTTCCTTTACGTCCGCCATGAGTTGATTCCGGTCACTTGCTAGGGCCTCAACTCTCTCCCCCAAGGCATGGATAGCACGCATCATGTCTTGCATCGATGGTTCCTGAGTGCTAGGAGGGGGGTTAGGAACAACCACTACAGGGGAAGGATTAGGTTCAGGGGCATGTGGAGAGGAAAAATCTACCGACCTAGAAGAACTTCTCCTTACCCTATCTCTCTCTAGTCTGCGTGTATATTTCTCAAATTCGAGAAAATCGAATTCCGAAAGGCCCACGCATTCCTCACACCGATCTTCCAATTGACAGGTTTTACCCCGACAATTGGAACAAACAGTGTGAGGGTCAAAAGAAGCCTTTGGAAGACGCCTATGACAGTCCCTAGCATTACATTTTCTGAACTTGGGAACTTGTGAAAGGTCAGCCATTTTGAATTAGTCAAGGGAAAATTCCAAAAAAACGATCTAAGTCATCAGCAATTAATCCGATCCAAAAAAGAGTTCAAGGATTTATTTGAAGAAAAACACCTGTACTGCGAAAGCTCAAACCAAATTAAAGTACTTCACCAAATATGATGTGAAAAAACTCCAGGTTCAACAGCGAGTAAAGTACGTCTTGTTGACACGTCAACAACCTGTACTGTATAGCGATCGCTGGCGAGTTTTTACTGTTTTTTGTCTGTCGAGCAACAGAGTTGCAGCTATTATATATTCACCGGCTAAGTTAAATATTTAAAAATGCAAATCTGGATCTGAATCATCTCCAAAATTTAATGGGATCGTCCATGACCTAAGATCTATCTGCGGTGAAAATTTCGTCAAAATTTGTCAAGTAGTTTTGACGTAATCCTGTCCAGACAGATACAGACAAAATATGTAAATCTGGATCTAGAATTTAAATCTAAATCTAGAATTCAGATCCAGAACTGAATCATCTCTAAAAGTTAATGGAGTTGTCCATGGCCAAAGATTATCTGTGGTGGAAATTTCGTTAAAATCCATCAATCTGTGTTAACGTTATCTTTAACATGGTGATAAATGCCAGTCTGGATCCGGATCATCTCCAAAATTCAACATTGCCGCCCATGACCCAAGATCTATGTGGGGAAAATTTCTTCAAAATGCGTCGGGTAGATGATGTAATCCTGTCCACAGACAGACGGAAACAGACAAACAAATAAATAAACCGACTAGATTTCATAACCACCTTGGCAGAGGTAAATATACAGTACTCCCTTTGCTTCTATAATGACTTTTTTTTTTTTTTTTTTTTTTTTCAAGTTGTTTAGAATTTTTTACTTTAGCACATCATCATCTTTGGAATATTGGTCAAGCAGACAAGTCTTTCTACCTTTTCAATGATATCCTTTCTTGGTTCTTTAGTGGTTCTTGAAACCTTCCTTATTGGCATATCACCTTTTAAGGAGACATTGTACTTAAAAACTAAACTAACTAAATTAATGAAAAACAGTGAAGAATGTTGTGTTGGTCTGAACTGGGCGAGAGCTACATGTAAAATGGATCCGTTGCCTTTGTCTCGGACGTGTCCTTCGCCTTGGCTAAGCGCCTTACACATAAAGGATCTTCCACAAAGTTGTCTGAATCCCAATTTCTTTTTTCAATCCCCGTGGCAAATGATGTTAGCAAATTTTGTTTGGTCACCAAATTGTTCAGGTTTTGGTGCAATCGATCTCTGAAACACAACTGTAATAAGTTTTTTCTTTAATATCTAGGCATTATATAATTGTGAATAAATACCAAAAAACTATTATTTTTAGGAATGGTAGGTCATTTTTGTAAATAACCAAATTTGCAAGTAGCAAAATCAGAATGGTAAGGTTTAACTGTGTAATGAAAATAAAATCCTAAGCTTACCACAAAAAGATATCATCCTGTCAACTTTTACACAATTTTTCACTGCCTAATATAATTTATATTCTATCCTTGCAGCAAATTAAATTCCCTCAAAATAAAATTATTGATAAATTAGGTATCAATATATGATAAAAACAGGTTTTATTATACTTTATAAGGTATACAATAGCAAATAGTTTTGCAATTTTCATAAATTAGTTACATTACAGTAATTTATTTTATAAATTTTCTGGCTACCAGTCAACTAACCTTGCAGAGCACTTGCCATTATCATCACTATATGTTAAAATTCATTAGTAATATAGACATTATTAGAGCCCCAACATTATCTATGAGAAAGTATGCTTAAACTCAATAAAATAACATGAAGAGTAGTACCAGGGTGCATTTCAACAACCTACTGATATTCAAGAAAATAAAGAGTAAAATTCCCATGGAAACAAACCCATTAAAATTAAATACGAAGAGGTTAGTGAACTAAAAATAAAGCTTTACTGCCCTCTACATTACAAAATTGGATAATAGTATTTTTGTATTGGATAAGTAAATGTATTTAGCATCCCGCTGGCAAACCAGCATGATGCCAAAGGCCAACAATGCCATTACTAGAAAAGAAACAAACTTGAAGAATAAAAGAAACAGACTTGAAGAATACCTATTCAAATAGCAAAGCATTACAAAAGTTAGCTGAATAGCACCCATAGAGTCCTGATGTGAAGTGTAAAAACTATATTTGCTTTCCTTTACAAGCCATTGGGATTTTCTTTATTAGTCATGGAGGAATTCACAACTAAATCTGTAAGGCTCCCTTTATTAGTGCTAAAAATATCATTATGACATGACCTGAAATGCAACTTCCTCCAAGAACTAGGAATAAAGAATGTGAAGAAGTGATAAGCTACTAATCAGTTTTCAATTAGTGCCACTAATTATAGGAACATTCCAACATTGAAAACATATCAACTGCTATATATCACATCCGAGTGTAAAAACCAACAAAAGTAAAGAGATACAGTACGGTAATGTACTATTCAATTTGTTATGTTTGAGTGTTAAGCTATGCAGCATATTAATAATTCAATAACTGCATGTTTTCCTGAAATGAAGTTTAAGTATTTCTTAAAATTAAAACTTAAGTGATTGAAGAATATACATCTCATATTAACTATTATATCATAATTAGAAATATAAATATCAAAAGTTAAAATTTGAAATTATCACAGGCTATCTAGCCTTTCTCATCAATATCTAGCTTCTGATTTTCTGCATCATAGATAATACAGCAAAACTTCAAACTACCAGGACTTAGGGCACATTAGATTACAGCTAAATATCCCCCAGAAAGATTCTCTTTTATCACCACCTTTAATTCAATTAATATAATGGACTCAATGTCTACTTTGTAAAATGCTGAACAGCACAATACAAAATTACAGAACAAGGATAAGGAACACGAAACTGAAGCATATACTGTACTAAGCATGAAAATTAATCTTCCCTACATTCAAAAGAGGGACCTCATGAAGTCTTCCAACTTAACACTAGGATATGAAAATAAATATAGTGATGGAAATTCAAATAATAGAATTTGAAGAGAGAAAACCAACAACTATACAAGTCTAAGCATTACCTTGCCAATATGCTTCACTTGTGGATAATGTACACTAATATGTCAGAGCCACCATGATTAACTTTAGATATGAAAGGTTGAAAACTTATCACAACAACCATCTTCCAAAATATTTCAATCTTGAATTTCATTTTACCCATAGGCAATAACAGCAGCCAGACCAATTTGGCGTTACAAGCTACTGTACTTTTAAGGCATGAAACAGAATACAGAGAAAATAAATGAAGAAATAAGACCGACTGTACATCAACCAAATCAACTTTAAAAGTTGCTTGAACAAGCACCTTCTAAAGAATTAATAGTACAAAAAACTGAAATATATAGTAATTATAAACATTGTTAATCTCATGAAATAGGAACAGAATCCTGCTTATCCAACACAAGATTATTTGTATTAAATTACAGTCTAATTTCCTATCAAAATTTGTACACTTTTTTTTTTTTCTTTTGATTTATAACAAAACATACAGTATGAATTAGTGATGTTTCCAAAATCTAGTTTTCAGCAAGATTTACTATACAGTATAAGACTGAAGTTTTCCATCTCTATATCTCATAAATCCAAGACTAAAGAAATATTACTGACTAGGATGCCTGAGTGTATTATCCCATGTAAACAACTTTGAAGCCCAATGGCATTTAGAGAAAAAGTTTAAAGGAGAAAACTCTTAAAAATTATTAGTACACTAACCTTTCCAAAGAAAAACTATTCAAGGTTCTGTTACTGACTTCACTAGATTGTTCTAAAAAGAAAGGCATAATCTGAAAGTGTGCAGAAATTAACAGTGAGTTAGCAATTTGAGGTGGGCAGTCATTTCTTATACTTAAAAAAATTCTTGTAATCAGTCACATTCACAGGTAAATATAGACTTTTGATCTACATGAAATTCATGACTTTAAAAAGATATTTAAATAACTATTTATCTCTTTTAACACCCCTCACATTCATAATTCCCATTTACATTACAGTGATGTATCGAAGTGTGTTGGTCATAGCCTCCTATTCCCAAAATAAAACCTCATTTCTGCCCCAAAACTATAAAAAAAAATTTTGTTTATACAATACACAAGTATTTCTAAAAATTCTTGTGTACTGTATACAATATAAAAGTACTTCTCATAAAGACTACTGTTATATAAACTACCTATCCAATTTTGAACCAACTATGGGATTGAATGCTTACGTGAATTTTAAACGTACTGTATATTGACATAACTGACACCTAACTTGATGAAAGACCAAAAATAATTTTCTCATTGGCCCAAAAGAAGTCCAAATCCACAACATCTAAATTTCTTGAAAAAAATGTTTTTAATATCTATACTAGTAAAGCTTAAATGATGCTCGAATCCTATTAAACTGTGGTACATTTGCTTTTTGATACCTGATATCTGACATGCAAGTCATTAAATATACTTTTTCTGCAACTGTATTGTAAAGATTTTGACATCTCGGCACATACTGTTCGCTAAACAGTTTTTAGCACAGTTTTCATAGCAATGTCTCCTATCTTTTGTACTTCTCTTAATCATTTTAATTTTGCTTCAGATAATCCAAAGTGCCTCATTTAACACCAGTTTAGAGCAACCCAGCAGATGCTAGTTTATCTCTTTCTCTGCTACCGGTGATGAGGTCACTATTGAGTACGGGGAGGGCATTACACAGTACATGTATTTACCAATCAAGAGATTTACTACTGTACTACATAATACCAAAAATACACTTTCTTAACTTGCTCCTACTTTTGGTACAGCATGGATACTGATCAATTATATAACAACACTGCTTTTGCATAATTAATCATGCTTCACTAAACCTTTTGAAAAACTTAATTGTAATAAAGATTATGATGATGAGTTAAGTTAAATTCCGTCATGTTCTAAGTGTCAAAGTTTTGGTCTGATGATATAAGGTAAATCTACATACCCTGAGCATGACTGAACTAAAGGCTGCTGCTCTACTAGACAGCTTCTGTTAAATAAAAGATAGCCTGTTCTGGAACCTTGCAATATGTAAGACTAATACTTGAACTAACTGAAATGGGTGTTGGTTGCCATTCTTTGTATAGATAATTAAATTTTCTTCCTCAAATTTTGCAAATAGTATTGTATAAAACAGCATAGACTCCATCCTGTCCCTCGTAAACTAATAAAGAAAAACATAGAAAACTGAATTACAGTATTTTAATTGTTTTGCACTAAACAGTCCTCCCTGATATCTCAGACCAGCCATCAATATTTCCTTTCAAGTTGAAAATAAAATGAATCATTGATTAACAGCAGTCTTAAAAATGCAATGAATGGTACATTATGGGACTAAAGTACCTTTAAAGTTATCACAATACAATCAAACAACTAAATTTGAAAAAAAATCTTATCTTATGTAACTGGAAAATTACCCGATATATATTTCATATCTCATATACTTTTCATTGCTTTCCAATAACAAAACAAAATAAAATCCAAAAAGAGATGTGCTGTTCTACTCCTATAAAAGGAATTTACTTAAGAAGAGACAAATATATTCTGAAGATGGCAGCTAAGTAACATACCTAATGCACAACTGTCAGACTGTACAGCATACAGTCAGTGAAACATCACACAAACACTTCTCTTCTCCAGATGCTATAATTACCATCTTCCCTGTAATAATTTATGATCAGTCACCAGTACTGTAAAGTTTTACCATATAATTACCATGACAAATTAAGTGGAAAGCAGAAATCCAGTCTGCAAAGCAACTGCAAGAGAATACACGTTGTGCATTCACTTAAATTTGTATCACACCTAACTAGACACATGAATGCTACTACATGGTAAAAGAGGCTGAAGTTCTATTCGGTGCAATATCAACCACCTTCAAAATCACCACATACAGCTTTCATGAACTTAAATTTAAAGAGCAAACATCTGGTCTTTGTCATCACGGGCCAACGTTCTTTGTCTTTGCCCAGAAGAGCCTGTGGCTGCCTGTATAGTTGGTAAGGAGTCAGCAGCTGCTGCTCTCTCTGCCAGGAAACGATCAAAGTCAGAGGACGAAATACTTTCTTCTCTTGGACCAGCACCAGCCCCATTTTCAGTAGACTGAAAATAAATGGAGGAGTTAAAAAGTATTTCATAATATTCTACGACTGGAAAATTAAAAATAAAACTACAAATCAAAGAATGGAGTGGTTTCAACATAAAACCAATTTCTTCATTCAAATCCATAAATCATAATTGGCCTAGTTTGCAATGTTCTCTCAGACATTTCTTACAAGTCTTATAAAAGAGAAGAAGTAAAAAGCTATTAGCCACAGCTCATGCACAAATTAAGGATTATTACACAAAAACGCATACAGTACATAATGAAAGCAATACGACTTGATAATGCAAGGACAATGAAGTCCAAACAATCATTCAAAAGTAAAAAGGTTACAATTACATACAGTATCAATTAGTATAGGAAATCCAGCTTAGCTCTTCATCTATAGAACAACTACTAAAGTACATATATCCTACCTAAGTTATCTAATGTTAGTGAGAATCTCCTTTAGAGCACATACTAAAGTAATTAACCACTTATTAGTTTAAATGAAATAAGCACTAAACCTAATTTGCTAATACCAAAAGAATATTAAAGGTGAAAAATATGCAAAATCCACAGAGGGGATGGATGGGATTGTTGCAAAAAGAAAAAAAAAACAAGGTCAAGCAGGTATCTGGTTCAAGTCAGGAATTATCACTGAGTAAATACAAATCATATGGCTTGAAAACACTTTTCAAGGGACCGTACCATATAAGACAAATCCCCAAAATATTGTTTCAAAATAGTTTAACCAGTACAGTTAGTTAAAATTCTCAACTCTTGTTGTCATAGCTCAAAGAGTTTGTTTTCAGTGAACTTGCACTTTATCTAGTACAGTATAGTATTTACCAACCCATTGAAAATTCAATGGCATAATAAAGATTTTCAAAGTTCAAGATTCTGACAATTAGCAAGGGTTTGTTTCCAATACTGTACTTTATATACGTTGTAGATTGAAAATGGGACACAGTCAGATATCATGTTTGATTGTAGGTGTTAATTTGTAATGTCTGCATTCTGGGATTAAGTTATAATGCATATTCATTAAATAGCCATGGGCTATCTGATCAGTGTCCGTTTAATTATTCTATAATGTCTGCAATTTATCTATAATGATGGATTTTAAATTCAGTAATAAATTACTGACAGAAAAAGGTGTTTTTTTATCTATTCATACTAATTACCAATCTTAGTGCTTTAAGAGCATCTATCTTTATTTCCTGAATAGTTATACACACACTTCTATGGGCCATGGTGATTCAAAACTTTGTCTCCATGGGATCTAAACATTTCTGCAGCTATTTCAATACTGTGTACCATCAGTATAGCTACCAAATGCCCAAGTGAAAATATTCAACGTACAGTAAATGAATAGACTTGTGCTCGAAGGGAACAGACAAATGCACATACTGTAAACTCTCCAAGAAGTAAAGACAATGCAATTATTTAAAAATTTTAAAGAGACTGTAACTCTTCTTTAAGGTGGATACTTTTCTGGGTGTAAATTAAAACCTATCACAACTAATCTCTCTCAGAAATGGCCAGGCATTAGCAAAAGTATGCATATATTTTCTTCCTGTTTATGTTCACCACAACAAAGTTGTGTTATGGGGTCCTTTGACTGGTCAGACAGTACTACAGTGGATCCTTCTCTCCGGATACAGTTCTTTCCCTTTGCCTGCACATACACCGAATAGTCTGGCCTATTCTTTACAGATTCTCCTATGTCCTCATACACTTGACAACACTGACATTACCAAACAATTCTTCTTCTCTCTTAAGGGGTTAACTACTGCACTGTAATTGTTCAGTGGCTACTTTCCTCTGGGTAAGGGTAGAAGAGACTCTTTAGCTATGGTAAGCAGCTCTTCTGGGAGAAGGACACTCCAAAATCAAACCTTTGTTCTCTGGTCTTGGGTAATGCCGTAGCCTCTGTACCATGGTCTTCCACTGTCTTGGGTTAGAGTTCTCTTGCTTGAGGGTACACTCAGGCACACTATTCTATCTAATTTTTCTTCCTCTTGTTTTGTTAAAGTTTTAATAGTTTATATAGGAAATATCTATTTTAATGTTGTTACAGTTCTTAAAATATTTTATTTTTCCTTGTTTCCTTTCCTCACTAGGTTATCTTCCCTGTTGGGGTCCCTGGGCTTAATAGCATCCTGCTTTTCCAACTAAGGTTGTAGTTTAGCAATTAATAATAATAATAATAATAATAATAATAATAATAATAAAATTTACACCCTTTTATCAATTGAGGCTATGGAACTAACAAATGAAGAAATCGGTGAACTTTAAGATGGAAAAATCAATACTGTACCAACTAGGAAACAATGGTAAGTGTTGAGATACCTTCAGGATCTCATGGCTTCCTTATAATGATAAGACGATATGGGAAACTGGATATCGTTTAAAAAAATCAACATTTAGTAAAGTGGAGCCAGTGTTTTAAAAAAGTTGTGTGTGCTTGGAAGAGAGAGGTGAACATGATGAAACTTTAACTGATTTGTCAATGGAAATTGAAGAGGATTAATAATTAATAACCGTACTTCTGTACCATCCCTATTCTCACCTTCCAACGATTAGTTTTTCGAATTTACTCATCCGCAACATAAATATCAGCCAATTGTGAATTCTACAGAAAAATGTACTTGTGAGTACAATACGTAGGGTACGACATGCACTGCACGAAGGTTAAGCAATGAACTTCTTTTTCTTTACTAAAAGTCATTATTTTGGTAATTAATGTAAACGCTTATGTAAATGTTTTATATTTGAATGGGATATCTAACGACAGTTGCTGATCACAGTTAATTGAAACTATGCATACTGGGATTAGTTTAATAGAAGGTCTCAGTTTAGAATATTTTTGGCTTACACTGTGGGTTTTCTGAACAGAACTTGATCTTAAGAATATCTGTATCAGAAAATAAGTGTAAATATCAATTAAATGTTTTATTAGTAAACAAATTCTGACCGCAGTTAAAGGGTATGAATCTCCTAAGGAGTTGGTACAGCCAAGTCACCAAGCAATATCAATAGTTGTTAGTGAATCTACTAAACAATATTTTGTAATTCTGATGTATTATAACTTACGTTTAGTCGGTTATACTAAACAAAAACAAATACTATAAAAATCATTGAATGATTTTTTTTGTCCGGAACATGCAATGGTATGGCAAAATATAGAAAAGGAGGACTTGCGATTGTTACTTCAATGTAAAGATATTGTTAAGGACATAAATTGATTAGCTGATTGGAAATTTGTTTAATACAATGACTGGTGTGTTGCAGTAAAAACCTTGGGATCATCATCAGCATCATCATCATTACTTATTATTATTATTATTATTATTATTACTATTATAATTGTTATCATTATTATTTGCTAAGCTACAACCCTAGTTGGATAAGCTAGATGCTATAAGCCCAAGGGCTCCAACAGGGAAAGTAGCCCAGTGAGGAAAGAAAATAAGGAAATAAATAAATAAGCTAAAATGAACAATTAAAATATTTCAAGGACAGTAAAAACATTAAAATAAATCTCTATAAAAACTTCAAATTAACAAGAGGAAGAAAAATATATAGAATAGTGTGCCTGACTGTATCCTCAAGCAAGAGAACTCTACCCCAAGACAGTGGAAGGCCATGGTACAGAGGCTAGGACACTACCTAAGACTAGAGAACAATGGTTTGATTTTGGAGTGTCCTTCTCCTAGAAGAGCTGCTTACCATAGCTAGAGAGTATCTTCTACCCTTAACAAGAGGAAAGTGGCCACTGAACAATTACAGTGCAGTAGTTAACCCCTTGGATGAAGAGGAATTGTTTGGTAATGTCAGTGTTGTCAGGTGTATGAGGACAGAGAATGTGAAAAGAATAGGCCAGACTATTCGGTGTATGTGTAGGAAAAGGAAAAATTAGCCATAATTTTTTTTATTTTCCTTAGTTATACATAACCATGACCCTTTTATATACTACACTTTGGTATGAAACTAGGTACAGGTAGTTTCAAGATGGGGGAATGAGTAGGGGTTGCCATACAATGCTGCCACTGAACAAACCTCACTTGGACCTATAAAGGGTGGTGATGGGGTAGCTAGTTAAAAGGACTTTGGTTTGTACAGCTATGAAAAAATCAAACAAAGAATTTGTGATTTGTTCACACCTGGTAAAAAATCCTCATCCTTTCAATATAGGAGATTCACCTATGAATTGTACTGCAAGGTTCTTTCCATTTTTGGTAATGTGCTTAACCTGGTCATGATAAAGAACAAGGTTATTGACTCCAATCACCTAATTGGAAATTGATGCGAGATGAGGTAGCTGTTAGGGCCTGAGCCGAGGTTCGTTTGGTAAAACGTCTTGTTTAGACAGATGACAAAGGTCAATTGACGGTGAGCCCCACATCTTAAAAGCCTTTATGCTATGTAAATATCAAGAGACTCCTCCGTCATCACAACCTGGGACTGGCAGCAGACATGGTCTGCCTATTTATCCCTTTTGCCTCATCATGTTGTGGGAAAATTTATCCCCTGCCATCAAACTTACAAGCCCTACGCAAAGCGTCACATACCGAAAGACCTACACACCGCAATACACCTCTTCATGTGCACAAATGGTCTCAAGCCACTGCTAACACCTCCACACACAGCAAGGGAAGAACTCTTCCCTCCTGTAGGAGAGTGAGCTCATCAGTGTCAACACCTCAAAAGGACATATGAAAAAATGTTTAGCATATATAAATAATAGGTTTGAGTATACCCAATCTATCCTCTACTTTGATGCAAGAGGATAGTGGGTTGCTTTTTATAAACACTGAGTTTGTAAGAGACGAGCTCATGTGCATAGCTTACTTGCATTTCACACTTGGGGTAGCAAAAGGCTTGAATGCTGCATCCAAAGGGTGAGGGAAGAGAGAATAAAAATAGCCAGTCATTCTACCTTTTAGCCTAGTCTTAAGTCAAGAAATTACCTTGAATGAGATGCCTGTCTGTTCCTAGAGAAAGACCTTGAACTACACAACTTATTGAACACCCTTCACATTACCAATTAAGGAGGTGTCCAATGACTTGTGGGTTACATCTCTAAGGTAAAAGAGAGTTGATATTTTTGTCACTTCCATGTGCCAACCTTCAAACCTTATAAAGCGACATGTTCTGCACGAAGGCAAATGAAGGAGCAATGCTTCAGGGTAAACGACCTGGCAAGAGGGATGGACTCACCTCCTCCATTAGATGAGGCATAATCAAATTTATTTATTTTACAAAACAAGAGAGAAACTGCTCTTGCAACATTTTTAGTCAGGCCTGATGGGTCAAGTCCTCTTCAGGTAGTCCTGTACCAGCTTCACCTGAAAAAGATAACCCTATCGTCTTGATCATTACCAAAAAGATGTCAGAGGGATAGAATCAAGAAAGGCTTAAAATTAAAGTCGAAACCATAGGGTTATGGGTTTTTGCTAAGAACCCTGGAACAAAATGATGTACAAAAGTCCATGGAGTTTGCCTACCCTCTTTGCTGAAAAGCGAGTTAGTTTGACAACCTCCTTTAGTTTGAATGGTGGATAAATGAGAGTCCCCATTCCAGGGATTTGAGTTCCTCTGGGAATGATTGTTTGAAGCTTCTCATGAGCATCGATAACTTTCATAAGAAGAAATTCACACTCTAGGTTTAGCTCAAAGACAATCTGTGAACTTTCACAGCTGTGACAGAGAGGAGCCTCTCTCGGTTAAGTAGATGATGAAATCTGTGACATGTTGAATATTTACTTTGATGATGTACCATTTCTACAACACCAAACACTGAAGATAACCTACTTTCCTTAATAAACAGCTGCTGAGGACTATTGATGACATCAAGACATTTGCCAAGAACAGCAAGAAAAGCTTTTCATTCTTAATAGATGCTGAATAATCTCCAGCCATGAAGCACAAGTTTTTCCATGAATTGGTGGAACAACTGTAAGTGCAGAAGATGGAAAATAATGGATCAGAGTAATATCTCCCTTGGGACCTCAATGACATAGCAGATTGGGATACTAGTCAGTTTAGTGTCATCTGGGATCTATCAGGGTTATAGTGAGATTTAAGAATGACAATATCCAATTGATCATCCAGGGAAAAGACAGAATCGGGGAAAGACGTAAGCACTTAAGTTGTCACATGGATGCTTGAAGGCATCCTCAAATATAGCTCCAGGGTCTGAAATGGGGTATAGAACACCAACTTACTGTTTAGACAGATGACAAAGGTCAATTGACGGTGAGCCCCACATCTTGAAAGCCTTTATGCTATGTAAATATCAAGAGACTCCTCCGTCATCACAACCTGGGACTGGCAGCAGACATGGTCTGCCTATTTATCCCTTTTGCCTCATCATGTTGTGGGAAAATTTATCCCCTGCCATCAAACTTACAAGCCCTACGCAAAGCGTCACATACCGAAAGACCTACACACCGCAATACACCTCTTCATGTGCACAAATGGTCTCAAGCCACTGCTAACACCTCCACACACAGGCCCATTCCTTGTCATCCATCGTACTCCAAAACCTTTCCTCCTCAACATTTGTGGCAAAGAAGATAGGATTACAATTAATGTCTTAAAACCTGCATATCTACAGCAATACAACTCTTTAGGGTGGGTTGACCTCTTTCACATGCATGTCTGCTTCAGAGGGAGAGGGTGGGAGCCATGTAATGCATGTGCAATAAGCAATGAGTACAAATAAAGAAGAATGCTCTCTCCTCTTCTTCTATGTAGCGAGCATAGTAACTGCCATCCGACTCCAATTAACTTAGATGACAAAAGTCGTTAAATGCAACACACGCTAATTTCAACTCTATTTCTATTACTTTTATGACCTTGTTGATTTTTATGCCAATTTCAACCTTATTGACAAAGCTGCTAAATTTATACATGCAATTGACCCCTTATATGATCATTTTGGGGCAAATAGGTGTACAGTTTGCTAAATTAAGTTAAGTTATTTGGGAGCTCTTCATGGATTCATACCTCCTTCAGGAATGTCACAGGCTTTTTTTCTACTTATCCCTCTCCATTGTTTGGTAATATTACTGTGGCTTACATGCTATTCATCGTATGATGCTCAGTTACATACATACATGCATATAGCAAGGCACTTCCCCCAATTTTGGGGGGTAGCCGACATCAACAAATGAAACAAAAACAAAAAAGGGGACCTCTACTCTCTACGTTCCTCCCAGCCTAACAAGGGACTCAACCGAGTTCAGTTACTTTTACAATAATACTTTATACATTTGTATCACAAGACAGTTCACAGACTGGCTTTTATGGAAGTTTCAATACACACTGGAACTTCGATATGCAAACGTCTCGAACATCGAACAAATTGGTTTTCGACCAAAAAATGCCCCTGTTCTCCAACAAATATTTGGTGTTCGACCAGTGTGAGACAAAGCTCGCCAAGTAGAACGAACGCCATCAGTTATGCGTTGATGTGGTTGTGGACGAGTACAAATATGAGCTCTGTACACTCTGCCTCATTTTCCATGTTTCACTGTGCTATATCTTTGTTTTGGATCCTTTCTTTATCTATTTTAATTCATTAGCACTTAAATACGGGTACAAAGATGATTATGAGTGAAAGTGGTCAAGAAAAAAGGAAAACAGAGCGAACAACCATTGAACTGAAAAAGGAAATCATTGCCAAGCACGAAAATGGAATGCGTGTTTTGGATCTTGCTCTCGAAAACTCTATGGCTAAGTCAACAATATCAACCATCTTAAAGAATAAAGAAATAATAAAGGGAGCTAATGTTGCTAAAGGAGTGACTACTTTGATAAAGCAAAGACTTCAGATACTAGAGGAAATGGATTACTCTAACTTATTCTAATAAATGAGAAACAATTATGAGGTGATACCATTAGCAAGGCATTTATTTGCAAAAAGGTGCTAGAAATCTATGAAGATTTAGAGAAGAAAACCCAAGGTAAAAGTATTACCAGCAATTTTGTATTCAAAGCTAGTAGGGGGATGGTTTGAAAAGTTTAAGAACAGAAGTGGAATAAACAGTATAATAAGGCACGGCTAGGCAGCGAGTTCAAATAAGGAAGCAGTCAATAAATTTGTTGCCGAGTTTGCTAACTTACAACCAAAGGTTATAAACCTCAACATGTGTTCAATGCCGATGAAAATGGGTTTTGGAAAAAAATGCTGAAGAGAATCTTTATTACAAAAGAAGAAAAAGCATTACCAGATAAGCTTAGTCTTCTGCTGTGAGGTAATACAAGTGGAGATTTTAAGGTTAAGCCATAGTTAGTTTATCATGCCGACAACCCAAGAGTGTTCAAAAAGAACAATGTTATAAAGAATAGATTGCCTGTCATGTGGCATGCTAATTCAAAGGTCTGGGTGATCCGTCAATATTTCATTGAGTGGGTGCATGATGTTTTTGCACCGAGTGTGAAAGGCTATTTGCAAGAAAAGAACTTGCCACTAGAATGCCTTCTCTTGTTAGATAGTGCTCCTGCTCACCCTCTAGGCTTGAATGAGGATTTGGTTAATGAGTTGGACTTTATTCAAGTTAAATATCTGCTGCCTAACATAACTCCTTTGCTACAACGATGGATCAACAGGTTATATTTCTAATTTTAAGAAATTACATACAAAAGCCTTGTTTCGGAAGTGTTTCAAACCCACTAATGGCACTCGGCTAGCTTTGAAAGAATTTTAGAAAAATCCTTTTCATATTCTTAATTGCATTTAGAAAAATCTTTTTCATATTCTTAATTGCATTAACTTCATTGATAATGCATGGAATCAAGTGACATACAGCACTATGAATTCAGCCTGGAAGAAACTCTGGCCTGATTGTGTACCAGAGAGAGATTCTGAGAGCTTCAGTGACGAAATTGTGAATGACATTGTTTCCATGGGACAAAGCAGGGGCTTGGAGGTCGACAAGCTATTGGAAGACCACAGTACCGAGCTTACTACAGAAGAGTTGGAACACCTTCAAAATGAACAGCCAAAGACTTTGGCTGAGGATATGTCTTCTGGGGAGGAGGATGGGAAAGAGGATATCCCAAGTTCAGCCACGTATTAAAGAAATGTGTGCAAGGTGAGGTGGGGGGGAGTTCAAACTTTCGTTGAAAAAACCCATCCTGATACTGTAGTAACAAACAGGACTGTAAACCTTTTCAACGAAAATGTAAAGAAGGCAAAAGCAACTAACATTGGATAAGTTTATAATTAAAGAAAAACCAGCCCAAATCGACAGAGAAGGGAATAAACCCCCCGAACATCAATTACGAGAGGTTATTTTGGAAGGGGATCCGGCAATAACTCCTCCCTTCCTCCTCACACTGCCATCCATTTATGTCGTTATATCGCAACTAAAAAGGTAAGTTTTCTTAAATTAAAATGACTTAGGTTTTTAATTTCATTGAGATTTTTATGTGCTATTGTATTTAATGTTTGTGTCAAAACTACATAACTGCATCACTTTTTTATGCTAATATGTCATGCCACTAGCGAATTATTCACTTCTACATTATTTGCACTGGGAAATAACAATTCTGTATTCGAACGAATCGGTATTCGACCTCCTTTTAGGAACGAATTATGGTCGAATACCGAGGTACCACTGTATTTAAGAGGTAATTATCTAGCAATAACACTGATATTCTTTTATCTTTTTATTTTTTTTTTTTTTAATACGTAGAACCAAGACCAGTTTTCAATGTTAAAAGGAGAATTATAGTGGACTAGAGTTGGGTCATGTCTAAATTTTACTTTTCTCCACTTTTTACAGTAAAGCCCTACAGTTTTGATGTACAACATTGTACATTCTTTCCTATTATTTAAGGTTTTTCTTTCTGTAAGAAGTGGTGAAAATTCTGAGGGTTATCAGTACGTGAAGATCAAACCCAAAACTATAAACAGAGCCTGAGATCAAATTTCTACTAGCTCGACCAATGCAGCTACTTGAATTTCACATGTGAGGAGGTATCATTTAAAGATCAATCTGGAGAGTGCAAGGAGAGAAAATGGAGACAGTACGAAGTAACAGAGCCTATCAAATTTAGTTTACAGCAGATATTTATAGTTAAGTTATGAGTTGTAGACAGACACTCTCTGGGGGAAGCAAACTTTAGCGCACTTTAAATAATTCAACATACAAAAATACTGAAATAGAATTTTGTGAAAATAATAGTGTAATCTAGCACAACTTCACTCTGTTAGAATAATTTGGAAGCATAACCAATTCAATGTACAGTAAGTTTACTTTTTTCTAGTAAATGTGCTCACATTTAAGACTGGAGAAAAGATGCTTTATATATGAACTCAGCCACATAAAATCTTTCCATAAATTCATTACTGTACTATATTTGCACCTTGAATAATAAGACACAGCAGTCTGGTTAATCTACTAAATAATGTTGATAATAGGGTTAAATATTTAGAACCTTTGTTAAATGAAAAAGAAAGCAGTAAGTACTGTTCAATACATACCTGTTGATTCAACCACTTCTCCATCTCATCAAAGTCACTGTCCTTTTGTTGCTATAAGAGAAGAAAAAAATGATTAATTTTTGGATTCAGCTGTACAAGACTAATGAATGCTGTAGATTACACACAGTCCGATATGGAAATATTACACTTTTCAGCATTACATCATGAACATTTTATAGTAACCCTGTAATAAAATGTTACAGTTTTAAATGATTAATAAAGTTCTCAAATAAAAGTATTTTGACTTTTAAACAATATAAAGTTTAATTTTAGAACAATATTTTTGTTTTATCTTAAAAGACCCCCAAAACACAACCAAAGACCCTAGAATAAACATTGGCACAAAATATGTTGAGCACAGTATGACAATATGGCAAAATATATTTACAAGGTACCAAGGGGAAAATCATAAAGAAGCTTAAAAACTCAATAAATATTACAAAATCTTTAAAGAAAATGTTTTTAAAATAACAGCTGCTTACTAATTAACATGCTCATGAATCTTGTATAAGAATGTAGAATAGAACCTGTATCAACTTATGCAGTTAGTAATGGATTAATGAAATATGAGATAACTATTCTTTAACTAAGAACTAAGTTATTCTAGCATGCTCATAAAATTTAGCCAAGATAATTTAATCAGTACCAGATTTTTACATCTAAAATACACGGAGGTCATCTCCAATAACAAACAAAAACAAAAACTTTTAAAAGTTCTTGCATGTAGAAATCATGTTTCCCTGCATGAAGAGTTGCAATAAAATTGATGTCTTGGTCTTAAACATCATTTTTATTAAAACAAAACACTACTGTGCGTACTTCTGTCCTACTTTTGAAACATAGCTTTTTTTAAATTCTCTCAGAAAATCATATACTGAAAATAGTAATCTAAAAAAATATTCAAACTAATACCTAAATTTTTTTTCTAATCATTCCTCTATTCAGTATGGGCTTCTGGGGGTTTCAACGTAACTGAACAGTTTTTATTAAGGAAATTTTGTTTTCCATATAGACATCACAAGCAAATAATTACAGTACCCACATCTGCAGTATCAAATGTCCCCAGTCTCACATTCTTCAGTCTAACTGACTAAATGAGTAATGTATTTTCACAATGCTACATAAAATTACAGGTATGTACCATTCAGCTTCCAAACTTCTGTCTGTAGTTGGGAAATACGGCTGAAATATTCATGGGTTTGCATGAAAAAAAAACTAGTTTTCTATTGAAGGTCTTTCTGTTTCATCAAAGTCTTTTTCTGAATAGCGATTAAGACTACATCAGTGTAGAGTATTTGCATATATCTCAAGAACCAGGAAAGTATTTGGATATAGTTAGAAGTCGGGTAAAAAAGAGTAAAGCATGGTGCTTTTACTGGGGAAGTTTCCTAATTTTCAGTATAGAATCACCCTTACCATACATGTGCAAAAGAGATGCTAGCAATTCCAAAAATCTGTCTCAAGTTACCACAAATGAAAAATATTATCTGTTAGTGATTGCACTACCTTAAGTGTGACAAAGGTAATATCTGGTCTTGCCAAATAAATATAATTCCACCCATTCACACATTAAAAACTTGAGAAAATGTAAAAATTTTATAGAATACCTTTAAAATGCTGAAAAGCTCACTTGGCTATTTTCCCTGATGCAAAGAAGGATAATTCTTAAGAATAAAAAAACAACTTCTGTGCTTACAGTTTGCTATAACCAAGCAGCTAGAAAATCTGGGGAAAACATCAGTAACAAAGTACCTGCCAAGGTGCAAAAATTACTCTTCAATCACTTATTTATCACAAATAAGGAAAATGGATGAAGAAAATAGCAAATTAGCCAATGAAGAGAAATCTATGGGAATTATTCTGGGAAATGCAAATCATGCAAACAAGCATGGAATTTCAGGACAGTGTTAAAATCACTGAAGAATAAATATTAAATGAGAGGCTGATATAGCTTTAGGGTTTCAAGTGGCATATGCAGTATTAGACTGTCATACTTCAGTCTAGAGAGAAAGACTGTGAGAAGAAGGATATTCGAGACTGCAAATAAGGGCTGATATATGACCAATGGGTTGTGATGTCACATATGGAATTTTATTTTAACTGTCTCACTTAACAAATTATAACATTACACCCTTTATAATTATGAATCATACATGAAACTTCCTTATACATCTACCAATCAATTAGACTTCTTACTAAAAAGTACAAAATAGTAGCAGCTTTACTGTACATTGCCAGCATGTGATATCTTTCTACAAAATACTCAAGACCAAAACAATTACAAAACAACATAATTTACCACCAAATTTCTCTGCATCAGAGACTTCTATAGAAAGCTAATAATAATAACCTTGACCTACTCCCAAACAAGCAGAGTTGATTAAAACAAAACTAAATGATGGTGCTAATATCCAGACAAATACTAATTTCCCTACTACAAGGGTAAAAACTATTTCATGGTGGCAATGATAAGGAAAATCATCGTGGGTATAATATTCTGAATGATGTTACTCTTTTTTGAAAGAGTTACGGCCTTGCTACGTGGGTACTGTATAAAATTCTGAACTGTGGAACTATATTTCAAAGGGATCATCTTCCCCATTTCACTACAAAAATCAATTTACGGCATTCAGTACAGAATATTTTGTACATAGAAATACCAAAGGTATGTCTAAAGCTTTTTTAAAGCTCTACTAAAATCAGACTATATGCATATATACACTTCATACAGTGTCTGTAGCTCTGTTAGTTGCTTCTAAAGCATTTAAAGTTACAGTAAACTATAAGAATTTCTAAAGATTATATCTACTTACCTTTACGATGAAAGATACAAAGAACATAATTAAATAGTGCAAAGCCTCAAAGACATAATATTTTTGGCCACTGCAAACAATTATAGAAATATTCTATGTGATCTCTCAAGTGCTATGATAAAATCAATAATGCATGATAGGAGATGATGTACTCACCAGATGTTCATAAAGTTTATAATGCTTCTCTCTTGAAGATGGTTAGTTGTTGACAACTACCCTTAAACTGACAAAATCCCCATTTTCTTTCCTTATAATAGCCATGCCCTTATAGTGGAGTATGAGTTCATACGGTGGTGTATGGCAATACTTACTCATAGGTACAATATTATCTCCTTTGCCTTTTCAATCATGAAGTCAAAAGTTGTATAAAAACCTCTTGAAATCACTAATCAGTGAGAAGGTGAGAGGGGGAATTTTATAAACATGGGGCTCCCAAAACTTATTCTAAAAAAAAGATTCCAGGGGAAATTCAGAAAAGTAGCTGCGTTTTAATATTATGAAATCTTAATCTTCTAATCCTTCATTTGAATTTAATCAAATCTGTGAGCTTCTATCATTATTATAATTATTATAATGATTATAATAATCATTATTATAATTATTATTATTATCATTAAAAGCTAAGCTATAACCCAAGTTGGAAAAGCAGGATAATATAAGCCCTAAGGCTCCAACCAGAAAAAATAAAGTGAGGAAAGGAAATAAGAAAATATATAAACTTCAAGAGCAGTAATGAAAAATTTAAATCAAATATTTCAAGAATAAAAACATTATATTAGATATTTCACATATAACCTATAAAATCTTCAAAAAAGAGGAGGAAGAGAAATAAGATAGAACAGCATGCCGAAGTGTACCCTCAAGCAAGAGAATTCTAGCCCAAGACAAAAAAAAAAGACCAAGGTACAGAGGCTATGGCACTACCCAAGATTAGTGAACAATGGTTTGATTTTGGAGTCCCTTTCTCCTGGGAGAGCTGCTTACCATAGCTAATGAGTAGCCAGCGAACAATTACAATGAAGTAGTTAGCCCCTTGAGCAAAGAAGGATTGTTTGGTAATCTCTATTGTCAGGTGTATGAGGATGGAGGAGAAAGTGTGAAGAATAGGCCAGAATATTCGGTGTATGTATAGGCAAAGAAAAAATGAGCCGCAACCAGAGAGAGGAGTCCAATGTAGTACTGTTTGGTCAGTCAAAGGATCCTATAACTCTCTCGCAGTAGTATCTCAATTCATCAAAGCACGGTCTGACTCCTAAGAAAACTTTAAATTCTGGGCTACTTTAAACTCTTAATAAGAACCGACTCAAAATGCCTTGCAGAGGATGCCCAGGAATATCCAAAACAAATTAGGAACCTTTGCCCTAGTAGTCTCAGTTTTGTATGGATAAAACAAAGCTTAATAGCTTTCACGAGACAAAGAAATCTATTCTTGCACATATTACAAACTTTTGCCTCCAAAGAGGGAATGTGGAAAAACAGAGGCAAACTTTTCATCTTAAAACAATTTTTTTGTCTAAGACAGGTAAAAGACAAAATCATTTTCTTACCACACTAATAAGACCAAAACTAAAATTAAATAGATTTAGTCTAGAGATCTTTAAAGGATTTTCCAAAAGCTCAAAACAAGTCCTTTATATTTTTAAAAATTACATTTATATCTAATATTAGACTGAAAAAAGGAGGAGTAAGCAAAAGTGTGTTTTTGCCGGGAGAATAGGAGGGCCTTTGTGAGAGAGATCATATTTTGCATTCTGAAGGCCATCCGAGTTACATTATGAATCCTATTTTGAGCTAATATCAGACTCAAAAAAAAGAAGTAGGCATAGTGTGTGCTTTTGCCAATCAGACAGTTCTTCCTTATGCTTTACAAGAAAAATTTACAAACACTGCAGAAGCCTCAATAGACCCATCCATAGGTGTTCTATCTAGACAGGTACAGCATGAATTTCACTGCTATGCGAAACATGATCCACTCCTTATACAGCTGCTGTTGAAAAGAATTATTCAAAATCCACCTTTCCTGTTTCACAGGAACATACAATACGCTCCATTATTATTATCATTATTACTAGCCAAGCAACAACCATAGTTGGAAAAGCAGGATGCTATAACCACAATGGCTCTAACAAGGAAAAATAACCCAGTGAGGAAAGGAAATAGGGAAATGAAATTCTATATAAAATGTAGTAAACAACTAAAATAAAATATTTTAAGAACAGAAAAAAAACATCAAAACCGATCTTTCATATATAAACTATAAAAAGAGACTCGAGTCAGCCTGTTCAACAGGAAAATATCTGCATAGGTTTGAACATTTGAAGTTCTACCAATTCAACTACCCAATTAGGAAGACCATTCCACAACTAGGTCATAGCTGGAACAAAACTTCTAGAATACTATATAGTATGGAGCATCATGATAGAGAATGCCCGACTATTAGAATTAACTGCATACCTAGTATTAGGAACAGGATGGTACTGTCCGTGATGATCTGAATGTAAAGGATGGTCAGAATTATGAAAAATCTTATGAAACATGCATAATATACTAATTGAACGACGGTGCCAGAAATTGATATCTTGATCAGGAATAAGAAATTTAACAGACCATAAATTCCTGTCCAACAAATTAAGATGAGAATCAACAGCTAAAGACCAGACAGAAACACAATACTCAAAACGAGGTATAATGAAAGAATTAAAAATTTCTTCAGAATAGATTGACCACCGAAAATCTTACACAACTTTCTCAATATGCCAATTTTTTATGCAGTTGAAGATGACACAGACCTAATGTATTTCTCAGAAGCAGATTTGTTGTCGGTAATCATGACAAAAGTTTTAAGTCATACGAAGTAAGAGAAACATTATCAATGCTGAGGTCAGGATGTAGAACAACAACTATCCTCGACCTACTTGCAATCATAATTTGAGTTTTGGTTAGATTCAGCTTTATGCCCCATAATTAGCACCCTTCACTAATCTTAGCTAGATCTCTATTAAGGGATTCAGCAACCCCAGATCTATATTCAGGAGATGGAATTGATGCAAAGCAAAGAGAGTAGCACCATCTGCAAATGTGCTTATTTTTTCTAGGCCAAACCACATGTCATGTGTTTATAGTATGAAAAGTAATAGGCCAAGAACACTGCCCTGAGGAACACCAGATATCACATTTTATAAGTAGAAAGTTGGCTAGGGCACCAACCCCCCCGTTGAGATACTACCGCTAGTGTTATGGGGTCTTTGACTGGCCAGACAGTACTACATTGGATCCTTCTCTCTGGTTACAGTTCACTTTCCCTTTGTCTACACATACACCGAATAGTCTGGCCTATTCTTTACAAATTCTCATCTGTCCTCATACACCTGACAACACTGACATTACCAAAAAATTTTTCTTCGCCCAAAGGGTTACCTACTACACTGTAATTGTTCAGTGGCTACTTTCCTCTTGGTAAGGGTAGAAGAGAGACTTTAGCTATGCTAAGCAGCTTTTCTAGGACACTCCAAAATCAAACCATTGTTCTCTAGTCTTGGATAGTGCCATAACCTCTGTACCATGGTCTTCCACTGTCTTGGGTTAGAGTTCTCTTGCTTGAGGGTACACTCGTGCACACACTTTTATCTAATTTTGCTTCCTTTTGTTTTGTTAAAGTTTTTATAGTTTATATAAAAATATTTATTTCAATGTTGTTACTCTTCTTAAAATATTTTATTTTTCCGTTTCCTTTCCTCACTGAGCTATTTTCCCTGTTGGGAACCTTGGGCTTATAGCATCCTGTTTTTCCAACTAGGGTTGTAT
Source organism: Palaemon carinicauda (assembly GCF_036898095.1). Classification (NCBI taxonomy): domain Eukaryota; kingdom Metazoa; phylum Arthropoda; class Malacostraca; order Decapoda; family Palaemonidae; genus Palaemon; species Palaemon carinicauda. The sequence continues at coordinate 43,103,487 of NC_090752.1, forward strand.
CTCAGCAGGTAATAATATACTAAATATGGTGCCCATCAAGAACTCCTCTCTGCGACCTATAACTGTACTTAGAATTTCAATAATGATGCTAAGAAAAGGCCCACCCACTCCCCACTGTTTTAGTTTGAAAACAAGGGCAGGACTAAAATCAAGACCAATCATACAAACTTCCTGACCACAATGAAGGATTTCTGTACAGCATTGGAGATTGTAAGAAGGGCATCACATGCTCCAAAGCCTTTATGAAAACCAAATTGCAAACTAGGGAACAGATAATTGCCTTCAGCAAACCTATTTAGACATTTTGCCAAAAGACATTAAAAAACTTTAGATAATATGGGTTATGGATATTGGGCGGTAATCAGTTGGACTTGAGCTACCATAAACATATTTACATAACGGAGTAACATTACAAGTTCTCCGACAAATACTAAAAGCTCCTCTTCTTTCTAGCTTGCACAAAATAACAGATACTCTGGAGCTAATAAATCTGCATTCTTTATAAAAAAAAAAAAAAAACAATACAAAAATACAATTTGGATCTACACCTCCATAAGCATCAAGGTCCATCAAGAAAACTTTAATTTCTTCAACCAAAGAGCTAAACTAGTTAGTTTAGCCTCAGGTAAACAGGAATGAGGAAGATCAAGTTTCTCATTACGATGCTTACTGTCAAAGACATCATCTAAAAAGGTTGCCTTTTCCTTTGGACAGTGAGCGACTGAGCCATCTGGTTTAAGTAGAGGAGGAACTGTTGCATCCACATCAAAGAGTGCAGATTTATGGGTAGCCCACCACTTCTGTTCTTGAGCTGTACCAAAAAGGGTTTCTTTTATGATTAAATTTTATTCCTTTTCAGTTGAAGCATAAACTCTTTGAGCAAAAGCTCCAAGATGAGTATAGTGATTTCAAGTCAAATCTGATTGGTTACCCTTTCACAGATGATAGGCCTCTTGCTTCTCCAAATAAGCATGTCCACAATCATCATTGAACCAGGGTTTGCCTTTCACTCGGTACTTTAGCACACAAGAAGGGATACGCCTATCAATTATGTTAACTAGATTCTCATTGACAGGAACAACAGCATCAACACAATTGTGACTAATTCAAGGCCAAAAATCCCTCAAAAGGCCATTCCATTCGGCTTGAGATTTTATATAAATCTTTCACGAGTATGATACATTAGGGACAGGTTGCTCAGACTTCAATACTAATGAAATCAAAGCATGATCACATGTCCCAACAGGAGATGCAAACTTACTTATTATGACGCCAGGGGAGTCGGTGTATACAAGGTCCAAGCAGTTACTAGACCTGAGTAGCTTCACTTATGATTTGCTCACAGTCTGATTCAGAGGCAAGGTCCAAAGCTCTTAAATCATGGCGATCTGTAGAAGAAACAATTTAACCACTACCTATAGTGAGCATTGAAATCACCAACAAAAACAAAAGAGGCCTTTCTATCATCTTCTTGTATCTTAGCCATAATGGTAAGAAGACAGTCAAAGATTGAATCACCCATGTCAGGACTCCAGTAGATCGAAGACACACAGTTGTTTTACCTGAATCTCATGACAGCCATATTCATAACAGGACTTATGAGAAGCAGGGTACTCATAGTCCTAATATACATCGCCAATCCCCTGGAACTAGGAATGACATTCCGTTTCAAAATTATTGGGTTCATAAAACCAGTTATAAGTAGCTCAGATGAGTGCCACATATTAGAAACCAAAGTTTCTGAGCACAAAAGAACATCATACTATCAGGACGCAACTGTAAGGTCCTGAAAATATGCATGCAGACCATGAATATTGCAATACAGTCGACGACACTAAGTCTAGGATATATTGGTCGAGACAGGATAAGAATTAATGGCAATAAAAAAGATGCATCATATTTACAAAATAAATTAACAATAATGATAAAAAAAACTATATACTGTACATGAATACAAATAAAGTGATTGATAAAACCCATAGACTATTGATAAAAAGTCAAGAGAAACTGGTCAACATAGCAGAGCAGATACACCATGCAAGGCTAAATACCTTCCAGGATAGCCACTTCAACTGAATGAAGGACAGTAAAGATGGTTTTGAAAAGAAAAAGAAACAGATAAGGAAAAAACCTCTTGATAAACCAACAGGCTTTCATGGCCCTTCTTTTCAGCCTGCCTGACGCACCAAAAAAAAAAAGAAAAAAAAAAAGATAGGATAGTGAGCCCGAGTGTACCATCAAGCAAGAAAATTCTAACCCAAAACAGAGGAAGACCACAGTACAGAGGCTATGACACTACCCATGACTAGAGAACAATGTTTTGATTTTGGAGCTGCTTACTATAGTTAACAAGTCTCTTCTGCCCTTACCAAGAGAAAAGTAGCCACTGAAAAATTAAAGTGCAGTAATTAATCTCTTCTGTGAAGAAGAATTATTTGGCAATCTCAGTATTGTGAAGTGTATGAGGGCACAGGAGAATGTGTAAAGAATAGGCCAGACTATTCTGTGTACATGTAGGGAAAGGAAAAATAAGCCGTAACCAGAGAGAGGGGACCAATATAGTACTGTCTGGCCAGTCAAAAGGACAAAATAACTCTCTAGTGGTATTATCTCAATGGGTGGCTGGTGGCCTGGCCAACCTACTAACCATAAATTGGTTAGTCAAAAGTACTTACTTCAGCAAACAGAGAGATACTGGGATCTAAACTGTCAGCCCAGTTTTCTATCTAGGAATCCGGTGGTCATACTATATAGAGCTGGCCGGATCACAAAAAGTGAGGGTTTTGCAATACGTACTTAAAGGACCTGAAGTAATTTGAGACAGAGAAGCTTAAGGAGACTATCAACTCTATAACGAGCTTGGTACTAACAATGCTGCCTTTACCCGAAGGCTTGCTGGTCTCCTTAGATTACACAAGCATTAAAACCAGCGATAAGCTATCAACCCCAGCAAGTTTAGTAATACAGAGTGGCATTAGCATCATCCTCCCCACTGTAATCAAGTAGCCTAGTCTTCTCTAGAGCTTCTTTAGAACTAGAAGTTAATTCCTTAAGAACAACTGTTAGTGAACTAGATTCCTTCCAACAGTTACTCAAACAACACTTTTGTCACCAGCATGGGGCACAAATAGAAAGAGGATCATTATTGTCCAGTAATAAATTCCATGAATAACCTATAGAAGAATGCATGGTAAATCCATAACATCTAGTAATCTGTCACTAAATAATCCCATACAAACAAAAAATCACAATCTGGAGCTCGGGTAATATCGATGCTTAAAAAAGGAACACGATTATAAACTGAAAAGACAAAAGAGATATGGCATACCCACCAGCAAGTATTACTATACACCACTATATAAATGCAATAATCCACTAGAGGGTGCCGGCTATTACAAAGCAAATGGAAAATTCTCTCGTTTTTAGGTAAGCATTCACATTTAAACAGCTTTGAGAGAGAAGCATTATGAATATCAGGTAAGGTTAGTAGAAATAAAGAACATTGCTATGTGAATAAATATCTGAAATCTCTTCAACTGGTTGAGTTACTTTCTCCTATAATTTCTATTTGGATTATGTATGCCCTGTAAATTTTACAATCTTGGGACAAGAGGAAACTTCCCAAAAATTAACAATACAATCAGAACTACAATGACAAATGACTAATACTGTATCATACTACTCATACAATGAATAATAGCTTAAAACACTAGCCATGGGTTGCTATTATGATAGAGGCTGATTCAAGGCTACATTGTCTTACCTACAGAAATGCTTTCCTTGTTTCAGCCTTTTCTTTATGTTACATTGTATGAAACCTTCTAAACCTATTCCTCATACAATCTAAACTCTTCTTCAATACAGCAAAGAACACATTTAAACTTCTTTTATATTTCTATTATGAGATATTCATAACTTTTTCCTTCAGTATGGTAATGCCGTAATGGTAACAATATTCTCTTAAATTTTCAGTTTATTATTTCCTTTTCTGAGATATATTTCCCACTGAAAGCCTAGAAGCCCAAGAGATAACTAAAGAGAAAATCTATCTTAAAAGTCACACACCAAAGACCAAGGTCAATTCTATATTCCTGTGCACCAATGTGGCTAGGCAATGGCCAATCTTCTTACTAGAATGAGTGTAAATCATCAGGGGGAATGAGAACTTCTTTTTCACTCTATTCTGTTTTATATACTAAGGTTTTCTGTGGAGAGCATATAAAGAAAGGGAATGGAGAAGTTAAGACAATGAGGAATTCACAATACTGTACATAGACCTGTTAAATGGGACTACCAGACTAAACCTGATATCCTATTTCTATCTGGACCATTCTTCAACCAAAATTTATCATAAAATGTATTCCTACTTTTGCTGAAAATTAATGAGAATATACAATAGTACATTTTTGTCATTCAGGAACAGAACAATAACAATAAGGTATTTCAATAAGGTATATATATGTAAAACAAAGATCTAAATGTATCTCATGCACATCCAAGTGCCCTCAAAGGTAATTTCCCTTAATATCCTCTATGCTAAATTTGTATTTTAAAGTGGGTTTACCTAACTTTTAATTCCACTGCCTCGGATGTCCTTTGTCTTCCTGAGACATTACATTACAACACCAACTGTCTGCCATACCCATGGAAAAATCCACTCCCTGCACTGTTTACTTTTCTTTTTATAGATTTTAGCACAAGCTACCTGTCAGGTTCACTCATAAGATTATATAGTATTTATTTCCCTTGTCAGTATAATTCGGATCACAAAAAAATTAAAGGAAGTCTTTCACATATTTTGAAAAGTGTATGGAACTTAAAACTTCAGTTGGGTAGTCAATGTTAACCCTCAAAAGGAATTAAGGCTGTTGAATATTCTGGAATCAAGTGAACTTTATAATGGTATTCCTGAGGTGTTCAAAATTTACCATAAAAGTCATATGCTGTACTGTGAGTACATCTAACAAAAAGTGCTGGTGTCATTTTAACAATTTTATGAACACTTTATAATACTGTGCCAAAAACCAAAACATCCGAGTGCAAAACTCTTGAAGGATTCACTTGAATCAGATACACTTACTGCATACAGCCATATACACAAGCTTTCACATAAGTGTGCAAGGTGGCTACTAAAGCTATTAGCTATGGTAATTAACGCCATTTGTTATGGTGGTTACTGAAGCCGTTTGTTAGCAAAACTAAAAAAAAAAATTACATATGATGGAGGAAACCTTACCCACAGCTCCTCCTGTTCTTCCATAATGCCAGGGAACATGGAAAAAGGAACATCAGAAGCACTGGAATAATGACTGGTACAAAAAATGCCAAGGACCTTCTCTTCATCATGCTATATCTCTAGTTTAAAACTTTTGAAACAGAAATATCAAGACTTGCTTGGAATTTAGCCAGTGAGGGATCACATTTAGGTTACATTTATGTGTGCTGAGCAAATGACGCACATGCTACGAAATAATATGGAAAAAGCAATAAATAAATGGATAATCAAATAAGGGACATGGAACAGGTACTTAAAAGTGATGCTTAGAATGCCAAGTGAAAAACAAAAACAAATTAGAAATACCTTTGTATTTAGTATCTTACTGAATATCCTGGAAATATATCATCAATGTTTACTGCAATGCACTTAATTAGATTTTGCATAAACATTATGTACAGCGCTGAAACATTTTAAATATTAATAAGTACTTTAAATAAAATGCTGATTAAATATTTAGCTCAGTAAGGAGAGCTGAAAGCAATATCATTGGACCTGTAATCTCAGTACAGACCTTTCATCTAATGTTACATAAAGAGTGTAAAATCAAGTTGAACTTACATATCAAACTATACTTCTGGAGGCATTTATCCATTGATTACAATCAAATATATTTATATACCATGTAATTAAACTTGGAATTGCTAAATTCTAAATCAATGTTTGTAAAATTTAAGGCATAAATTAAAATTTCAGCATAATTTATTGTCTTAGATAATTTTCCCTTGTTAACAACAGTCTGGATATCACTTTCACATTATCTTAAAATATTAAGCAATTCTTGACCACTGGCACTGGAGTGCTTAACCTGATTCTTAACCAGTGACAACAGCTGCTTGAAAATATCTTATTAAATTCCTTTTTCAACAACTCAAAACAAAAATTTTAATAAACAGGGGACAATCACACTATGTACAATTTAAATTAGTACAACGAATTAACCAAAAATTAAAAGCGTGAGCCCTTGGCACAGTAAAAAACTGCAATACACAAAACTTAAATGAATCTGTATGAAATTTCGCATTCAATGATGAAAAATACTGTAAAATTATATATATGTTCCCCCAAAAGTTCATTAAGCTGTGACAAACCAAGACACAAATACCTTCCATAGCTCCAAGTAAAGTATGCTACATAATAAGAACATAACCCGAAAAAAAGGTACCATTAACATTTCAAAACACACTTAAAAGGGCATCAAATATACTGCAGCATCAGTCGTTAATTTCACAGATATGTAGTAGTAAGAAGTCATGCTTAATTTCAAAATACTGTAAAAGGAACACCAAAATGCATCAACTATATCACCAGCTGGGATTAGCTGTTTTAAACTTATTCAAAAGAGACAAATTTAAGGACACTATATATCTTATTGCAGAGCTGATGCAGCAAAAGTACACCACAACAATTCACTTTTGCATAAGATAGTTTATCATGAAACAGGCTCATCAGACTTCAGAATATACCAAATTCTAAAAGTAATTTGGATTTTACCTTGCAATAAAAACCTAATTCCTTTAAAATAAGGATATGTCTTCAGCGGCACTGAAGTGCTATTGAATCATTAAGTAGGTACTGTAATTGGTACTGACAAGTAGCCTAAGGGGAAAGCCATGCCCACGTGCCTGTCATAGATTAGCCACTGTTTTCCTAAAGAGGGGTGGTTGATTACGAAATTTAATTCGCATGAAGGCTAGAAAAAAACACTAATTTTTAAAATTAGTTATTTGTTCTTATGCAATTAGAAACCTTTCGTCCTTCAAAACAGGTAGACACTCATTGGTGGGATAAAAGTCTCCAAGAACCAAAATGGGTTCTTATCTCCCCTGAACAATTCATCCTTTCTGATCCCATATACGAGTGATAAATTTTACTCTAACAACATCCTGACAGCTAATCGTGACAAATTTGAAAGTAATTTGTACTGTAATTTCCCCAACTCTACCAACCAGAGGTCTTTACTATGAATACAGATGTTAGCCCAAGGTTGCAAATGTCCAAAAATATTTTAACAAGGTCTCCACGACTGTTTCGGTTGTTAGTAGTGGTAGCGGGAGAGGTACCACCCATCGCGCTGACTTATACAGTACCTTCTTCACTTTGATCGCAGACGGGACTTTCTCTGGCAGTAAGTGATGGCTGGTTAAGTATGAGTAACAGTTTAGGGTTTGCATAATAAGAAAAAATACAAATTACTTCCAAATTCGTTCTTGTTCCGAAACTAAGGCAAACCCTTTGCTCTTTACAATGAAAATTCACTTCTTAAGTGGTGAAGTCCCTTCAACTGACTGAAACTTTTTGACCTGGGATTGCTGCATCTGAACATGATAATGCAAGGTATGAGCATCGTTTAAATAATTTCACTCACTCACTCACTCACTCACTCACTCACTCACTCACTCACTCACTCACTCTCTCTCTCTCTCTCTCTCTCTCTCTCTCTCTCTCTCTCTCTCTCTCTCTCTCTCTCTCTCTCTCTCTCTCTGTATGTGAGGGACCTAGGGGAACCCAAACATAGAATAAGGCAATAAGGCTCTCTCTCTCTCTCTCTCTCTCTCTCTCTCTCTCTCTCTCTCTCTCTCTCTCTCTCTCTCTCTCTCTCTCTCTCTCTCATATTATAAGCACATATAGGAAGGAGTACATATCGTCTAAATAATTTCTCTTTAACTTATTCAATTCAAAATATCTTCATAATGAATATTACATCAGCACCAATATGTTAGAAGATATAGTTTTATTTTGATTTTTAATTCACTATAAAATCATATTTCTTTAGACATTAGCAATTTTTTTTGCATCATTACTTGATAACACATCGAAAGGAAATCACTTGATTTGCTACTCGCCTTCGCCAGAAATAGGACGCCATCAAGCTTTTTTTCTTAAATTTACATTAAATAGTACTATTCTCATAACTGATACGGACCACTGCAAAACTTCATATCGTTACTCAATGTTTCAACGATGGGAATACAGTAATAAGATTACTCGGTAACGCACCGAAAGGAAATCTTTCAGTTTTCCAGCTCGTCTTCCACCAGAAATACGATGTCACAGTATGTGACATGAACTCGACAAAGAATGACTTGCAAAATATGTAAATCCCTTTTCTTTTTTCTTGCAAGAAATGAAAGAAAATACCAACTTACAAAGCAAAAGTATTAAATGTTTATATTGTAAAAAAAAATATTTCTAAGGAAATATTTGTCCACTTAGTGTACTTTCATTAGATAAATTTCGATTTATCAGAGATGAAATCGGTCTCAGTGACCTTAGATGTCAGGATGCCAAAAAACAGTACGTACTCAAAACAACTGATACAGACCTGCGAAATACTTGTATTGTTACTCCATTTCTCGATTAATGGAATACTAATACTAATGGTTAGCCTATTGGAAGGAAATCGCACGATACCCGCTCGGTTTCTGCTGGAAATATGAGATCACCAGACCTATATGAACTTGAAAGATGTTAAAACTTTTCTTAATGTATTTTTACTAAAAATGGATACTGTATATTATCAATAAAAGATAATACTAACTTACCAAGATAGAGGTTAGTTCACTTTTATACAAGAAAATAGATTATTACCAATGAAATATTTGTCCTAATACTGTACTGTTTCCAACATACTTGCAACGTCATCACAGTGAAAAAATTGGTTGCAAAGTCGAACAGTTGTAAGTCGCATAGGTCGTAAATCAACGACTACCTGTATAAAGTTAGGCAGAGCCAGTGTCTGCCAAATGGTTTTAGATTTGTATCTTCTCTTTTACTGAATACACGATTACAATCGTGCATTCAACTCTATCTTAGTGAAAGCAACAAGAATTCATACATGCTCATGTAAGACAGTAGCCTTCCCAGAGTTTAGAAACAATAGGACATACTAGTCCAACGGTAAAGTGAACGTTCGCCTAACATTACGCATCACGAGATCTATCCGACTCTGGATCGTATTACCTTTTATACATTTCCTCACTCGCATCCAGTTTTCTTGAAAGCTTTATGCATGGAGATTTCTTTTGAATGAACTATTGTTTATATATCAAAAGTTAGCTGTATCAGGGAAGTAGATGTCAGTTAATAAGGATCAAACGAAAGAAAACAGGAGTGTTTTATTTTGTTTAAGTATGTAGTCTTTAAAGACCATCCAGTTGGATGTTTGATGAATACTCCTAGAGTTAAACGGCCCTTACACAAGGACAAAGAAATTACAATAGTTGAGCACTATTGACTTTTCTTCTTAAACAACCCTTAATTACGATCTTTCCAGCCACTGCCACTCTTGCTCCAACAGAGCAAACGTTGGATCAACACCCAGAGACAAGCAGCTCCAGAAAGTTTACACGCAACAGATGTTACGACTTCAGAATGTTTTTGACCTGTGCTTGTTTTCACCGATCTATTTCTCATTTTTTTAGTAGCTCTTTCCCTAGTTTGATCTCTCAGTAGAGCTACACTAGATGGACTGCTAGGGATTCGCACGGTTTTAAGAGAGTGGCACAACATGAACATTCGTAAGTTGTATTCCCTCCCCTTTCTGCCCATGGGAGACACATCTTACACCTCAAAGTGGGTTGGTTAGTGGATGAAAAGTATATGAATCCTAAATATACAGATCTGAGGAGGTACTCAGGTTAGTACTGCATTATTATAAATGTATTTACTTTCCAAAGGACTCTAACAGGCAGTGTGCCAACATACTGTAGTAACACCTGCAGATCCTCTTCCATTCGAGGATCTGCTATTAAGTTCTCACAAGAACGGTTTCCCCATTATACCCTCCTCTCAGAACGAGTGCATTCACATTCCTCACCCTTCTTTCAAGCCAGCCATCCTGCTTCGGACCCCAGCATGAAAGACAGGAGGCTTTATGAAGAGTCTTACAGGACTTTTTATGATTAGTCTTCCTCTGAGAAGAATTATCAGTATTAGAAGGAAGAAGAAAACGCCAAGGAGGATAACTTCAAACGGCATCATATCCTTACCCTCAATCTCTTAGGAGTTGGTGTTCTGTCCAGAAGGACCAATCACCAGATACTAGTGCAAAAAGTGGACATTATTGCACCAGTTTCACCTATGATAGTGAGAACATTTCGTTGCGGCTTGAAAGTGAAAAGCGATAATGGTTACCCCAAACATATGATCACTAATTGACCCCACAGGTACCAGCAGGCATGAGAGCTTCAGTTTGTACTCTCCATAAAAGGATGAATAGTACCATAGATGATATCCATATTGTAAACAATACCCATATCGGTATACCAAATGGTGCTGGAGATCGGTCTTGTTAGAACCATTAACCTACACCTGATGAAACAGCAGTGGCTGGCACACCAGGCTCACGATTCCTAACCGACACCAAGGGTACCAGTAAACAAGTGAGCTCAGTATCAGCATGAGGCAGATGCGTAAACGACACCCCTATTAACCTACCATACGTTGCTGTAGATCAGTCCAGGTAGAACTGTTCACCTGCAACTAATGAAATGGGTGGCTGTAACACTATGCTCACTATTGCTAAACAAAACTGAAGGTAATGGGTGGTGGGAAAGTTTCATATAGGATAAAGCATGAACAAGGGTAAAGAACAATCCTCCATGTCGCAATACGAACGAGAAAGGTGTGTGCATACACTCCCACCATCCCCTGACCTACATGTTGATGTTCGGTCCAAATAGGACAGTTCACCTACACCTGGTCAAAAGCGCTAACTGTAACACCAGTTCATGCTTGCTTGACTGACCCTCAGGGTACCAAATAGGTGAGTACTATCACACCCTCCCAAAGAAGGAGAGCAATTGCTTTAAGTTTTAGGAACTTTAGGAGAATGCTTTCCCCTGCAACTACTGTATCTTCCTCGTCATTGTCTTCTCAAAGAAGAATTGTCTGACAAAGGGAAAGGAGGAGGGAGAAGAGATTGGAGATTAGTTAGAGATAGGGTTTCCTCTCCATTCCCATGCCAGTCATTTTTCCTTCATAGAGAATTCATGGTCTGGGCGACAATAATGTCTGAGTTCTCTCTGAGAATGAAGCCGCAAGAGCTCCCTCTGAAATGGAGGTAACATACCTTCCTCCGCCACAACACAAAGCACTATACTGTGGGCTTTGTCACAATGCGCACTGGAAACTCTCAATGACAATGCAACACAGGAATCACCATACGGGGAACAATATCGGCATCAGGTGACCCCTTCAAAGAAATATTTTCATTAACGGGCATGCAGCCAAGGCGAAACTCACTCCATGATGGGTAATTTCCTCCCGAGACAGAAAAACTAGAGTGAAGCAAAATGAGTTACCATCTTAGTTCATCATCTCTCTTATCATAAGAGCAAGAACACAACTCAAAGGGAGTTGCTGCTTAGAGTCACCCTTTCAGAAAGATACACAACACATAGGGTTTCCAAGGTTGTATCCTCATTAGAAGGAAATTAATTTCATTCCACTCTTATCCTTTGGTGTGATTCTGCTTAAAAGTGAAAGGGCTCTCGAAAATAATAATAAAATCAGCACTCATTAGAAACAATTGTGAGAAAAGATCCAACAGTCGAGAGAGAAGCACAATGGAACACCTGCATCTTTTGTGGACAAAGACAAAAATGGGCTTTATGTTACAAGTGGGTAGGCAGGGCTTGCCACCTTGTGCTACCTGTCGTAAACCTACTACCTTGTTAGCGATTCAATGGCTGTTCCAGCACAGCTGAAGACATCCTTATTTAAAAAACAAAAGGTTTGTATATGCGTAGGAACAAATTATGCTGATGCTTACAATTTTCAGTCCATAAAATCTAAATCTTATAATTCAGCAATAACTTGCACATACATTTTCAAGTTGAAAAACTGAGACTGGTATATCAGCTGCACGCTGAATAAAATTTGTAAGGATTAGAACTTACTCTGATTCCTTCACTGGCTTTTCACCTACTTTATATCTAGTGCAACAAATAAAAACTTTCAAAATCATAAACATGCAATAACCATCAAAGCTGAAACTAAATTATTTCTCAAAAGTCTATTAAAAAAAAAATTTAAATTTAAAAAGGCCACTTTGTTAACAAAATTAACTAACACATCATCTTCAAAACATGCAGTACTGTACAGTAGTGGCATGAGCAAATGGTAAAATTCTTACTAAGATCTGCATGATATAATGTTCACTACAAGAGCACAATTTACCCAAATAATAACTAATTTGTAATCTATTCATTATACAAACCATTCCTAATTCCAAAAGAAAAAACTTATATAGGATATGAAAAGGGAAAAAGTAAAATTCAAAAAGATTGATAAATACTTTCACAAACAAGTCCATTATTTCATAGTAGCCTTTTATTTTGTTGCACAATGTCCCAAACATAAAATTTCTGTGGGAAGAAGAGCTATTTCCTACTGTATATGACTACACCACTGACTCTGATTCTTAAACCCTTTAACCCCCAGGCTATTTGGAAATTTCCAACCCTTAACCTCCAGGGTTATCTTTTTCCCAGCACATTTTGCAGTATATTTTTTTAAAATTGCTCTAACAGCCTTAATTTTTGTCATAGAGAGGTCAGGTTGGTCTCATTCTCTTGTAAAATGCCTTAATTTTTTCAGAAAATTATCAAAAATATGAAAAAAGAAATTTTTATAGCATTTTTTTGCAAGGACGTACCGGTACGTCCATGGGGGTAAAGGGATGGCTTTTTTGAAACGTACCAGTACGTCCTTTGGGGGTAAAAGGGTTAAGATGGCAGTGAAGTGGTTCTAGTTTGGCTACAAGTAAAACCACACATAAGAAATAAGGGAAACTGATTTAGTTAATCTCTATGGGTAAGGCAGCTAAAAGTACTGCTCTGATCATAGATTAGATCATTCTGTTTCAGCAGCAATGGTAATTGTAGAGCGGAATCCTCTCTTCTTTGGACAACAGAAACAGAAGATAAACTTGTGGATCAAGTAAAAGTGTTAGGAGTGACAACAGGGTGCACTGGTGATAGCCAACCTTGATCTAAGTTGATGTATCATTGAAGGAGTGGTACTTCTTAAGGCAATTGAAGAAGACCAGTTTAGGAAACTGGCAGCAGAAATATAACTAATACCAAAATAGGATATTTCTTTCTAAATAGATTCTTCTATATGTGATTTATACCTTTGCACAACTTGTGTATAGCCTTCAAGCTTTCTGCAGATTGAGAAGTTGAATTGAGCGAACAAGTCCACCATTGGCAAGCATAACAAGTCAAGAGAGTTTATGTTTGTAAGATACATTTTCACTAATACCCTTAAGACACTTTACTACGGCAAATTTAAATAAATAAATAAAATTCACATAATGATTAAACATTAATGGAAAAAATTTTCATATGTAGTGGATTATCCCAAAAAGCAAAATTTTTATCTGTGAAGAAACATGCAAAACAAAACTTTTACCATGATATATTGTTAACAAAAAAAAAAAAAAAAAAAAAAAAAAAAAAAAAAAAAAAAAAAAAAAAAAAAAAAAAAAAAAAAAAAGGTCAATAATGACAAAGCTTGCTCCATACCTAACATAGAAAACAGTACACACAAAAATCACGAATAACTAAAAAAGTTCACAACAACAAGGTCAACAAAATTATCAAGAGCAATAAGAGAAGTTTGCTTACTTCTCAGACTTAAACCTAGAAAAACCAGAAGATAACAAGGACTACAGTTGGTGAAACTATCAAGTGGATGCTAAATGCTACAACACCGCAAAACAGATAGCTTGCTTTAACAGCAGAATCCAGCACTGTTAATAAAAGCTAATCCAACTGGAAAATCAACAGGTGATCTCGACTAAATAGATACTATTGATCTCATACTCTTGACGCTACCGCCGTTAAGTTAATCAACACTAATGACTAAATCAGAACAATTGAACATATGATTCAAGCACAGAAAGCAGTAATTAGGGAGTGATATTAAATGCACAAATATCATAGCAAAAAGGCTAATGTAAAAGAAAGTGAAACAAAAATGCATGAAAGTTGATGAGGACATAGCTGGACAAATTGAGGAAATAACGATGGAACAGCAAGACAAAAAAATGAAAAAAGAATCTGGATGATAGTAGGAACTCATGATTCATTCAGCTTTTGCCTATTGAAAGTATGTCTTCTTCCTTCAGAAAATTTTGGCTGGAACATTTAATGATGAACAATGTGGACAATTTAAGCAACTGGTTTGTGAAACTAATGAACTATGGTAGAGATGATGACTATTACTCTACTACCCACTCTTCCTACACTGTCATTGAAAAAAAAAAATGAGGGAAGCATTTCCTTACTTGCTGCATTAAGGAAATACTACTGATACACAGTAGCGTTACACCTAATACTGTACAGTACTGTAAAGCAGACTCATTCATATACAAGTAACTCTTGCTATAAAACTGACCAATAAATGATTTATAGTTTACTTTATATTAAATTTTCTCTGCATATAATCTATATTAGATCCACCTTCGACAATACTATCGCCACAATTTTATTTTCCATGTCAGAATTAGAAAACAGTAATGTATACTGTACTAAGCTATGATGTAGTTGCCCTGTCTTCTAAGATACTTCTATGTACATGTATTGTATCTTATCAGTATCATTATTTTGTCATTATTATTATGGGATCTGTTTTTCCGTATACTGTGCTGTACAGTACAAAATTTCATAAACTGTAATACTATAGTGTACACTACTATACACTTACAGCAGTAGAGCTTAAGAGTTGTGATCTTGTTAACCTTGTGGTATTTGTAAATAAAAGACATGACATTTATTTTCAAGTACTATACCCCAACTTATCCTAAAAGTTAATTCCTATGAAATAAACGACAAAACTAAGATAAATCACTAATTATAAACGAGAAAAGTGTATCCCCTGCAAACTCAAAACATATTTGGTGTTCAGCATGACTATAAACAATGAATGCAAAATTATACTTTTCATAGTGTTAATAAAACTAGCAGTAAAATGCTCCACTCCAACAAATGAAACCATCACTGAAAGGCTAAACAAAACATATACGAACCGGATTATGCCTTAGTTGTGCTGTGCGAGCCAAGGAAGACGAAGTCACATCCACTTCACTGTTATCTTGGTAAGTACTTCCACTTTGAAAAATGTATAAAATTGGATCAAGTTATGATAAACATCTTATAATCTTTACCATTAAATGAAAATAGAGAACAAATTATTAACATATATTTACTACAATATTAAATTATCACAAATTAATAAGAATATGGTTCAAGTTAAAGTCACAGTAATACTAAAAAAAAAAAAAGAGAGAGAGAGAGAGAGAGAGAGAGAGAGAGAGGAGAGAGAGAGAGAGAGAGAGAGAGAGAGAGAGAGAGAGAGAGAGAGAGAGAGAGAGAGAGAGAGAGAGAGTGTAAACATACTGTATATAAAATTGTCCTGACCTGGTTTTAGAGTTTTCATAGGTAGCTGTGCGAGATTGCGCAAACATATCAAAATCGGCATCTTCATTTTTCTTGGCTTTGGGCGAATTTCCCACGGCTGTAACAGGTCAAAAGAATAAACAGTACTGTATTAGATTATATATACAAGGCCATTACACAACACTCTACTTTGTTAGTTTAGATCACAGTTCTGATTTTAATCCCTCGGATTGTTGGCCGAAAGGGTTCATTTTAATTGGAAGGTGAAAAGAAGATTAAGAGGGAGGCAGATAATTAGATGGCAAGATAAAGCGAAGGATGCTATGGAGAGAAGAGGTTTGATGGAAGAGGATGCCTTTGATAGAAGGCATTGGAGAGGGTGCATCAGGCAACCAACCCCTTAATGTAAGGATAACAGTGGGCAAGAAGGTGAAAATAAGAGCAAGAAGACACATCCAAAAATAAAGATTTGAGTGAATGCACCTCACAACTAGAGGTACAGTGTATATGAAAATGGTAAATAAAAATGTCCAATTAATAGAGAGAACAAATATTTATGATGTGTACGCAAGGCTTGCATTACTCTATGCAGTAGAAATGGGTACTGGCAAAGAAAATGTAGGATATGTTGATAAAGCGTTACCTTATACTATAATGCTAAGACCCATGGAGTAGGGTAAGAAGTAATATGGACAAGCAATTACAGGAAAAGATGTGGTGTCCAAAAGCTGTCCAAAAGCTGTTAAAAAAGGTAGAAAACTCAAATACTGAGATCATTAGGACATGAAATGAGAAGGGATGAGGATAAGTTAGTCATAAAACAGTAAGTATAAAATTATTTAAAAGGGATTTGTATTTTTTCTAGCTATAGAAACCTGAATCCTTTAAAATAAAGGTCTTCAGTGGAGCTGAAACGGCTGATGAAATCATTGACAAGGTAGTTAACGGCAGGTGGTGAGTGTGGGCGCGTAGCCCTGACCACTCTCCTGTCAAAGACTTCACTTTTGACCTTTGGCTCAGGACTTGGAAAGATGGTTGGGGTGGGAAGTTTAATTTAAGAGGCCTCAGGTTTGTATGGATAGGAAGAATAAAAATCTCTTTCAAAATTTGTTATTTGTTCCAACATGTATAAAAACCTTTTGTTCTTTAAAATGAGGAGAATCATTTATTTGCAAGTAAGAAGTACCCCTAGAACTGAAGTGGTTGCCTTTTTTCTCCCCTGGCAATGCAAATCTCCCTGGTCCCAAACAAGAATGAGGAAGATGTCTCCAGCAACCTTCTATCATCATATCATAGGAATGACTAGGCTGATAAGGCTTGGCTAGAACTTGGTTATATAAAGTACCTAGTACTAGTCAGTGAAGGACTCTGTCCCTCAGATGGGAGACGCCATCCTCACCTTCACCCTCACAAGGGAAGGTGAGTAAGAACTACTACTAACAGATCTAGTCTATAAGAATGGTTCTTAGAAATATGTATTTCCAGCATCAATATCAGATCAAGCGCATAACTGAATGAATAAATCATCCCCAAGGGAGGGGAAGAAAAAAAAAGCAGAAGAGTAAGCTATTTTACCTTTCATACAGACTTATATCAAGCACATTACAAGAGACAAGATGCTTCCTGTCCTGTATGGGAGCTTAGCTGGCTACACAAGGCCAAGAAAAAAAAGAAGTTTTGAGGGGCTTGTAGGTATACTCCATAGAAAAGAAGGCTGTGAAATATGTTAGGAGCTTCCAGGCTACTTCATCACATGTCTGACTAGAAGATGGAGTAAAAAATTGGATCACTACCAGACATCATGAGTGCTAGTTCAAGCTGGTACCTTGACCGCCTCAAAGATTGAAGCCTATGCTCTTGACAGTCTCATGAAGCCAGAAAGAGACTGTTCCAGACCCCACCTTGGTTTTGCCAGCGCTAAGGAGCAGTCGCTGATACTTAAGCCTGAGATGTTAAGACATCTTCAAGTAGCACCACAGACCTCTTATGGGATACAAAAGCATATCCTTTTGATTATAACCAAACTCTTCATGATTCGAGATGATGGAGGTCTTGAACTTGGATCATGTGTTGACGGGATGAGTAATTGGCTATGAATTTGGGTCCAAAACTAAGAGACTTCTTCTAACATACTTAGATAAACGAGAGTCTGCAATTCACAAACTTTCTCCACCAGAACTCTTATCTGATAATCTTCTCAAAGGCTCATACGGGCCACATGTAAGAGACCTGAGAACATGGAAAACATCCCACTCTAGGGCCCTTGGGTCCCGAGGTGGGCAACACTGCTCAAAGCTTTTCACAATGCAAAGACAAATTTCAGGAGGAGGAGAGATTTTAGATCAAAGCCGAGGAGTATTCTTCCACAACTGTGGCTGTGAGGCTCTTCTTGATAAAGGTCAATGATTAAGTCTCCAATCTGACCTAAGGATGCTAATAGATCAGGATACCACTCAGCTTGTGGCCATCTACGAGCAACCGGGTTCATCTCTGACCTGGCATGCAATACAATCAGTTGGTCAGCTGTCAAAATAGACTGAAAAGGGGAAAAGGTATAGGCTTCTGTTGATGTACCTGGTTGACAGCTCTTCAGCGTGATTCGCCGACCAAATGTGCTTTAGCTTTGACAACTTGCTATGAGGTGGGGAAACCGTGCATCCTTGCTTGTTAATGTAAGCTACTGTGTCAATGTTGTTGTTGTTTATCGAGACTGCCAAGTGCTTTCTCAATCATTCTTGGAATGCATATACCACCAAAGTGATGATGCAGATGCACTTCTGCTAACCAACCACTTGACAAGACCAGTTCTATGCCCCATCCCTCCCACGATACATCTGAGGACTGTTGCACATCTGGTGGTGGGGAGTCAACAGTTGAGATTTCTTTTGACGAGCCACCAGGAAAGATCAGCTAATACATCTTTTCCTAACTAGAAAAAGATAGAATGGGGAATGGGGAATCTCTTGAGGCCTACCAGTGATCCTCAAACACCACTAAAGGAACTTTATTGGAGAAACCAGTGACTCCCGAGGAAAGAGCTTCTCTAACGAAGAAGGGTACCTAGAAGACTTGCTAATGGAATGGTCACTCTCTCTCTCTCTCTCTCTGAGCTTGCTGATGTGACAGTCTGATGGAAAGGCTCTTGATGCTACCATGTCTATCAACATGCTTCGATACTTCCATCCCTGCTTGGGTGTGAGATTTGACTTCTTCCAATTTATCACGAACTCCAGATCATGACAAAAGGCAAGAAGGTTATCTCTGTCCTGTAGCAAATGCCTCTCTGAGGAGGATAGGCTCAACCACTCTCGGGATATATCAATAGTAGTATCCCGTACCAGAGAGGTCCAAGCTGCAGTCAGCATAAACAACTGATTGAACACTTAAAAGCAGTATACAGTTAAAACACTGAGTCTTGAACTGATAATCCATTCCAGTGATGAAGCAGCAGAGGAATTTCCGAGAGAAATAATAAACGGGTACTCTAAGTGCTCATTCTTCAGATCTACTGAAAGCCTGAAATCTTCTCCTCTGATGGAACTCGTACTGTTCCCTCCTGAACCTGACTACAGTACATACTGGTTCAGTGGAGACTAGTTAATGACCAGTCTCCACTTGACTTCTCCACCAGTTAAGAGTCTAATGGAAAATTCCAGATATGTCTCTGACATCTCAGAATGTAATCCTCTCTTATATCTCCTTTTGCCTCTGCAACAATACTAAACCTTTCGGTGATATTGGAGGACAGTTACAATCGCTAAAGATCTCAAAGACAGGAGCAGGCCCACAGTCCAAAATAAGTAGTAAGTACCTGTCCCAACAGGACACTCGCTACCTATGGTTCGGTCCTGTTCTTTGCTAGGTTGCCCAATGGTATGCCAGGACTCCCCAGACTTGCAGCAGTTGTAGAGGGGGGAAATTCCCTTACTGAATTGGTCAGGCTGGAGGCCTTTAAAGGGCTGTATAGGATCCTTTTGTTTGGAAGACATTCAAAATAGTCCCTTCTGAGTGGAATTTTAAGGTGGTCCTAACAGGGGTCAACAGATGGTTAAGGCAAACTTCTTCCCCACTCATCTGGCATGAATGGCTGTACCTGAATGTGTGTCTGCATATGCCCTCAAAGAGCCAGAGCCATTGAAAAGCAATAGCCCTTGAAGTAGATCAGGGAGTTCTGCAGAGCACATCTCTGCCACTTGTTGACGACTCCTCGACAAGAGTAATATGGCTGCGTCCACATGAAGTTTTCATGTAAAACCTTGCTATCCTAATGTGCATGGTGGGAGATCTTGGACTGACAGGAAGAAATATTTCTCAGATCAAAAGAGGAGTGATATCAAGAGCCCTATTCTAGCAACTACAACTGGTCTTCCTGGACTTTTCCTTGTCCGTCTTGGAAGATGGGGTCAGACTCTGAAGAGGAAGAGCTGGAAGAGAAAGATGAGTGACACTCACTTCTACCTCTTGCCAACGTTTGAATAAGGTTCTGCAATCAGAGAAGTCATCTGAACAACCTTCGATGACAAAGCTTACGAAAGGGGTTGCACCAACAGGAACCAAAACACTGCGACACTGTCGCAGGAAAAATGTGTGACCTTTGAGCTAATGGACCTGTACCAGGGCGATCATACTCGCAGGTTTACTGTCCGAGCCTTTTTATGCTCTTTCAGCTCTCGCACTTCCCCTTCCACAGTAGCAGAAGCCTTCTTAACTCCCTTTTGGCTTAGGCTGCAATGTGCGGATCACCACAAGGATCACTAGCATTGGGGACAAAGTAGCCTTAGCTACCTACTCCCTCAAAATGACATTGAAGCCTACCTGCAAGACATAAAGAAGGCCAAGCTTTCCTTAGGTCACTCATTGTCAGTGATCTGAAAGGAATAGGTTCCAGAACGTGTTGTAGTGCAGCGATCACCTCACACACTACTAACCCGGGAAAAGCTCTCCAATATAGATCCAAGTTATCCCTGCTCCTAAAGCACACTCCCACAGACCAAGTGAGGGGCATATATCCAAAAGCTTAAAGGAAGGGCAAACTCAATGAGGGGAGTAAAGTATTGTCATGGGCATTGCCAAGAATGATGCTGGAGAAGACTTGGCATTACTGCCCTACAAAGAATATGACTGCCTTTAACGGGAAGCCTTGTTCTACACAAAGAATATGAAGATAATTGCAAACAACCATGCCATAGTGTGCAGAGTAAGATCTATCGCTGGTTTACCCCCCAAAAACTTATGTCATGTCATCCTTCACTCGAATGCCTGCTTTTTTTAATAATCATCACAAAGCCAATATCAACTAGAAAGTATGAAAATATTATCAAACAGCCTTGGGTAGGACACAAAAAAAACAACCATATTAGTTGCGGTTGAAGACAAATGATGAGCCTTTGCCAAGAGAGAGGCTGAGGCTACTCACCCAAGCTCACCACCTGTTATCTACCTTGTTAAAGATTACAATGGCTATTCCTTTGTTAAAGACATTCCAATCTTAAAGGACGAAAGGTCTGTATATGTATATGAATAAATGAAGGGGCAAGACAGTAAATTGAGGACAATGGTGATAGACAAAGACCTAATCCTGACAGGAAAACACGATGGAAGAGAATTGAAGAACTTTTTCTATGTTGGACTCCTTATTTTGGGGTTACTTCAAAGTCCTACTATCATTTTGTATTTTGGAAATTTCCTTGGCATTTTTATTTTTTCATATGTATCATTTTATCAATGTATACAAGTACCTTTCAAAGGTGACTATTTTTTTGTCTCTTTGAAAAGTGAATGTACAGATTATAAGCTACAAAGCTATAAGATCCCTATATTTTAATGTTTGAATGACAAAACTCCATCCATATAAAAACGTAATAGAAATGTTTCTCTGGAAATTTCATGTTTAGAAAAATTGGGTTTCAAAGTTCTCTCTGTGGAGATAGATAGAATAGATTTTAGTATGCAAAAGTATGCGCTTTTATCAGTAATTTTTCTTGCCACTGAGGGTTATTTACTAAACAGTGGCAAGTCCTTTTCCTCAAATCCAGAAATATATATGTTACATTTACCAAATGAGCACAAAAGAGCAAGACATGGCTAATATGATATATACCATCCTCGTCCACTTATTTTTCAAGGAAAATTGTACTTTTCACATATTCATTATCTCTGATACTCTATGCATCTTTTGGCATAATCATAACAGAGATTGTAAATATATTAATGAGCAGATAAAGAAATACTGTACAATTAATATAACTAGAGAGATCTGTAGCAAACATTTATTTATATTACCAAAGAGAATATATGAAAACTGATATCTATTCCAAAGTTAATTATAGAAAACAGTGGTGATACTGTATATAGGACACTAAAATATTTTTCCCTGGAATTCTTGAAGAAAAAGTAAATAAATAGGTACCCAGGTCAGAAAAGGGTTGCATACGGGACAGGAAACAATTGAGCAAATATATAAAAAGGAGTTTTTAAACATGAAACAAATTGTTTTTTTTATTTAAAAAAACTATTTGAAACATGAAATAAGGATGTTCACGCATTTCCAAAATTCCATGAGTCACACCCTACTTACAGGAGCAGACGTAAAGATATTTATGATGATGATGTATGAGGTAATAGTTTGATTAAGTCCTACGAGGAAATAGTGGTCTTGGTAAACTACAGTATTTTATGCTAAAATAAAATGGATAGTGGAAAGAACTTTGTCACTCCCCACAGTGCTTTTCACAAAGTATATTGTAGGTGATATACTGTACCCACAATGACTACACAACTCCATGGCAATGAATTGAAACATTTGGCGAGTGGGTGTGTATAAGGGTAATAGAAATTTCATCTTTATTAGATTTTTCAGAACTCCACAACAAAGACAAGGTGAATTATAATACTGTATTGAAATACTTAAATAGGGTAAGGGGTCATTTGGCATAGAATTATAATGTCTTTTGATTTAAATGATAGCAACAGTGCCGAAGGTTCTTATTGCTTCAGTATTTAGAAAGTATGGAAGACTAAGGCATTATTGATTAAAATAAACAGTTCTTATTAAACACTCATTAAAACCTAAAACATTAAAATTTTATCATCCCAGACAAGATACCATATAAATAACAATTGTACAAAATGCATATTAAACTTACACAGATTTGCTAATTGAGCTGATGGAGATTCATCTTGGAAGTCTATCAAGGAAACTTCTTGCGTTGCCTGCCTCTGAGGTGGTGGTGGCTGAACCTGTGGCTGCGCTTGTGACTGGGGAGAGTTTTCCTGCTGTGGAGATTTGACTGGACTACCAAGCCCTCTCACTTTGCCCATATGACGATCGTACCTAAAACATTTGAAGGCCTTAAATTATCATATGCTATACAAAGTATGTAAAGATATATCAGTTACTAAATCTTTCCTAAAATGTTATTTTCATTAGTAAAATAAATTTTTGAATATACTTACCCGATGATCATGTAGCTGTCAACTCTGTTGCCCGACAGAAATCTATGGTCGGGATACGCCAGCGATCGCTATACAGGTGGGGGTGTACTGTACACAACAGCGCCATCTGTGAGTAGGTACTCAAGTACTTCTTGTCAACAAGAACTCAATTTTCTCCTCGGTCCACTGGTTCTCTATGGGGAGGAAGGGCGGGTCCTTAAATTCATGATCATCGGGTAAGTATATTCAAAAATTTATTTTACTAATGAAAATAACATTTTTCAATATTAACTTACCCGATGATCATGTAGCTGATTCACACCCAGGGTGGTGGGTGGAGACCAGCATACATGTTAACAAAGAAGCTAAGTATCCCGTATCTTATTTTAGCCGTTATTCAAAAATAACAAACATAAAATAAATAAGTACCTGGTAAGGAAGTCGACTTGAACCATTACTCTGCTTTTTTTAAGTACGTCTTCCTTACTGAGCCTAGCGATCCTCTTAGGATGCTGAGCGACTCCTAGGTGCTGAAGTATGAAGGGCTGCAACCCATACTAAAGGACCTCATCACAACCTCTAATCCAGGCGCTTCTCAAGAAAGAATTTGATCACCCGCCAAATCAACCAGGATGCGGAAGGCTTCTTAGCCTTCCGGACAACCCAGAAATATTTCAAGAGAAAGATTAAAAAGGTTCTGGAATTAGGGAATTGTAGTGGTGGAGCCCCCCCCCCACTACTGCACTCGTTGCTACGAATGGTCCCAGAGTGTAGCAGTTCTCGTAAAGAGACTGGACATTCTTAAGATAAAAGACGCGAACACTGATTAGCTTTTCCAAAAGGTTGCGTCGAAAATATTTTGCAGAGATCTATTTTATTAAAAGGTCACGGAAGTTGTGACAGCTCTAACTTCGTGTGTCCTTACCTTCAGCCAAGCTTGGTCTTCCTCATTCAGAAGGGAATGAGCTTCTCGTATTAACAGTCTGAAAATAATAGGATAAAGAATTCTCTGACATAGGCAAAGATGAATTCTTAACTGAACACCATAAAGCTTCAGACGGGCCCCGTAAAGGTTTTTAAAATAGAACTTAAGAGCTCTTACAGGACATAATACTCTTTCTAGTTCATTTCCAACCATACGATAAGTTTGGAATAACGAACGATATTGGTCAAGGCCGAGAAGGCAGCTCGTGTTTGGCTAAAAAACCAAGATGTAGAACATGTAGCCGTTTCGGATGAAAATCCGATGTTCTTGCTGAAGGCATGAATCTCACTGACTCTTTTAGCTGTGGTTAAGCATACCAGGAAAAGAGTCTTAAAGGTGAGATCTTTCAGGGAGGCTGAAAGAAGTGGTTCGAACCTGTCTAACATAAGGAATCTTAGAACCACGTCTAAATTCCAACCAGGTGTAACCAAATGATGCTCCTTCGTGGTCTCAAAAGACTTAAGGAGGTCCTGTAGATCTTTATTGTTGGAAAGATCTAAGCCTCTGTGACGGAAGACTGATACCAACATGCTTCTGTAACCCTTGAAAGTGGGAGCTGAAAGAGATCGCTCTTTCCTCAGATATAAGAGGAAGTCAGCTATATGAGTTACAGAGGTACTGGTCGAGGATACGGATACTGACTTGCACCAGTTTAGGAAGATTTCCCACTTCGATTGGTAGACTCTAAGGGTGGATGTTCACATTGCTCTAACAATCGCTCTGGTTGCCTCCTTCGAAAAACCTCTAGTTTTCGAGAGTCTTTCGATACTCTGAAGGCAGTGAGACGAAGAGCGTGGAGGCCTTGGAGTACCTTCTTACGCGTGGTAGCAGGTCCACCCTTAGGGGAAGAGTTCTGGGAACGTCTACTAGCCATCGAAGTACCTCGGTAAGTTATTCTCTCGCGGGCCAGAGGGAAGCAACTAGTGTCAACTTTGTCCCATCGTGAGAGGCGAACTTCTGCAGTACCTTGTTGACAATCTAGAACGGAGGGAATGCATCTAGATCTAGATGAGACTAATCTAGTAGAAAGGCATCTAAAAGAACCACTGCTGGGTCCGGGATAGGTGAGCAAAGTATTGAGAGCCTCTTGGACATCGAGGTTGCGAAGAGATCTATGGTTGGCTGGCCCCAGGTGACCCAAAGTCTCTTGCATACATCTCTGTGGAGGGTCCAATATGTTGGAATTATTGTCCCTTCCTACTGAGACAAACTGCTAAGACATTCAAGTTGCCTTGGAAGAAATTTGTAACTAGTGAAAAGTCTAGACCTGTTGAACAGGAGAGGAGGTCACTAGCGAACTCGCACCATGTCAGAGAGTAGGTCCCTCCTTGCTAGGAGATGAACATCAAAGCAGGGAGTTGTCCGTGTTGACCTCCATTACTTTGTCTTGAAGGAGAGACCTGAAGCTTTTCCAGGTCAGACGTACTGCCAGAAGCTTCTTGCAGTTAAAATGCATTGTCCTTTGACTCGAGTTCCATAATCCCGAGCATTCCCTACCGCCTAATGTCGCACCCCAGCCTACGTCCGATGCGTCTGAGAAGAGAACGTGGTTGGGGGTCTGAACAGTCAGGGGAAGACCCTATAAAAGGTTGATAAAGTCCTTTCCTCAGGTTAGACCAGACTTATCTTCCGGAAACCGGGATCGAGACCGCTTCTAGCGTCTCATCCTTTTCCAGTGAAGAGCTAGATGAAACGGAAGAGGACGGAGGTGAAGTCTTCCAAGTGACACCAATTGAACCACGGATGACAGTGTCCTAACCAGACTCATCCACAGCCTGACAGGGCCGTATTCCTTCTTCAGCATCTTCTGGATGGATAGCAGGGCTGGGGATTGATCTTCTTGTTCAGCCATGTCCTCATCAGAGGGTTCCTCATCCGAAACTGATGAGGAAACGGCAACGGAGTGGGCAACGTCTGACTCGCTGAATCCGGTCGCACTGGTGGATGCGTGACGGAGCCGGACACAAGATCATGGTACTGCTGCACAGTCTGTGAACTGTCAACCATGGGGATGCGAGGAAGTACAGCGACAACCTGAAACTGTCTAGACTGTCTGGGTAGTACAGACAACCCCTTATCGGGTTGCTGAGGTTGCCGCACTGCGTCACAACAAGTCACCCTGCTGGTTGTTGAACGTCTTCCCAGTGAAACACTGAACGTCCACAACCACCTCCGAGAGTAGCTTAACGTCAACGTGCGACTGGCAACCCACACTGGGTCGCACCGGTGGAGGAACCATCTCAACTGGCGGACGTGAGTAGGATACCTCAGCGTCAACAGGGCGTACAACCAACCGGTAGGAAGGTCGTTGGCAAGAAGGTTCTTCTCCGTAAAAAATCCTCTATCAAGGACTAAGCTTGGACTGCATGTCTTGCAACAAAGCCCAAGGTCTATGGGAGCAGGTGTGGCAACAGACGGGGTTAGCGACTGAAGCGGAACCATTTACCCTCCCTGGAAGCATGTTATGCTTAAATTAAAGTCCATAGGAGGCTAAGCAGCTTAAGGCTCCTCTCCAAATGACAGAGTCCTCAAGGGAATATCAGAAGGAGGGAGAACAGCACTTTCTCATCTACAGGAACCATATCCGAGAAAAGCTAGGTTCTCTCAGTGAGGGTTTCACTGGTGCAAAAGCAGCAGACCAGAAGGCAACGTTATGAAACTGCTTGACAGTCTGTGAACTGTCAAAAACTGAACTGTCAACCACAACAGGAGCGTGAGGACATACAGCACTGGTGTATAAGTAGCAGACCAGAAGGCAACGTCATGTAACTGTTTGACAGTCTGTGAGATGGCAACAACCAAAGTTGTGTGGGGAAGCCTCAACTCCTGACTGACTAGTTTGCTGCGGGCGAGTGGCGGTAACCACAGTGTGTTGCGGAGGCTGACACACCGTGTCAAAACACGGCAGCTTGTGGTAGCTCACGCACGGCAACGGAGTGCTCCGTGTGTGGGAGTCATCATACATCTGGCAGGGTTGACTGTGCATGGGTGGAGGAGCTCTCACAACAAGAGTGTGAGAGCAGGAAGCCATGCCGAGTGCACAACCGTGGGAGGTGTAGGCCCACGGGTGCATCGTCAACCTTCTCCGCAGTCGGAGTGTGGGAGCTGGCAACAACAAAAGCAGAGTGCTGGAGCGTGGGAGGGGCTGCGGTGGGTTGCGGAGCATGCTGTATGGTATGCGGAGCATGCTGCATGGGTTGCGGAGAAAGCCGCATAGTGCTGGAACCCGGCAGCTCTACAGCACCTTCCCACTGCTGATGCGGAAGCTCACGCATGTCAACGGATGGAGCAGCAAGAACATGCGTCTGGCAGGGTGGACTGCGCATCGGTGGTGGAGCTCTCACAGGTGGAGTGTGGGAGCAGGCAGCCGCAGTATCTGCTGAGCGCACAACCTCGGCGGGTTGTAGGTTAACAGGTGCAGTGTTAACCTTCTCAGCATGATACTCCTGCATGAATGCCGCAAGCTGAGACTGCATAGTCTGCAGCATGGACCACTAGGGTCAATGAAAGACAACAACAAACGGAGCTACTGTCCGTTGTGACTGAGGGTCTAAAACAGTTGGTGCGGCAACAGACGGAGTTACTGCCTGTTGCGGTACCACCTTGCCTCTCTTGGGAGGTGTGCAGTCGTCGGATGACTGGAGCGAGTCCGAACTGACCCAGTGGCTACACCTAGGCCGTTGGACTTGCGCGGAAGGGACCGACTTGCACTTAAAAGCTGCAAGATTTGGTCCATGGTTTCTGCGAGAAACCTCTTCCGCAGACGAGGAATAAATGGGCTCTCTCGTCTTTGTGTGGGTGGGGTGATCACGTCGGCAACGTGTGTAGATACACCCGAAACCACGGAGGGAAAAGTCTGTTCGTATATCAAGCCTGTGGAACCCATAAGTCCTTCGACATTACTTCTCCCCTGGGCTTGGGAGCTTGTAAGAGGTATCGGACAAGGTGAACAACTGGCACGAACAAACGAACCCTCGAACGCAACACTGTAACACTTTGCGCATATCACTTTATCACTTTTGATTTTCTGTTTGCACTTATTTCACTGAACTCGAAACTTTAAGTGATTTGTACCCGAAACAGGCAATCCTATCCTTCATTAAAAGGTAGTAATTGCGAAAACAGTTTTACAATGTAACAGAAAAACATAATGAAAGATAAAGAATTCAGTGGCTGGAAAAGAGACTAAACACTAGATCAAATAAACTACGTTTAAAATCTCTCACCGCATAAAGCCTGGGAACAAGAATAAAACTCTAGAAACGTTTTACCTTCTTCCCCTATAGCGACTAGGGAGAAGAGTAAAAAACGAGAACAACGTTACCCGCTTGAACGAAAAGTTTATCCTCCTCTCTCTCCCTCCGTCTCCATCTCTCTCTCTCTCTCTCTTGACTTAGAACCTGAGAGAAGAGCCCAATTATATATCGTTAAAACATATTATTTGTTAAAGGAAAAAAACTGAAAGGTTTCCCAAATAAAAAGTTCCTTTATTAGAATTAAAACCATTTAAGCTAAGAAAGAATGAACAAAACGCTAGAATCGGTTTACTCTTACTGCAACGTGAAACCGTGAAATACTCTCTCTCTATCGTAACGATAGAGCGCAAGTTGAACGTTCTGAACGTCAACAACTGCGGAGACTAAACTAAACGTTAGTTCATCTTTGAAAACAGTACGAGACTATCAAAGAAATTCTTTCAAAAACATTAAAATTAAAAAAGCATAAATTCTTAACAGGAAATACGATATGACGGGCTCAATGTTAATTAACTTCGGTTCCAAGTAAGGACCGCCTACTATTAGGAAAGGTCGCATATAAACAAACATAAAAATTAATTTTTATAAGTTTATAATAAATGGAAAGTTAATCGAAGAGGCCTATAAATGGTGGAGAGATATAAAATAAATCTATAACTTTGTAAAGCAAAATTACCAAAAACCTAAACACACTTCCGTCTAAGGGAAGGGTCGGTCATTAAAAGTGAAAGAGAGTCTATACTCTCTTCGACACCAACACTTCCGTCTAAGGGAAGGGTCGGCCATTTAAAAGTGAAAGAGAGTCCATACTCTCTTCGTCACCATAATTAAATCTATCCAAAACGAGTTCAAGTTTTGAAATGAAGATAAAACCCCTGCATAGCGAAAGCTCAAAACTGGAATAGTGTACTTCACCAAAAAGTTGTGAAAACAAATCCAGTTAGGGACGGCGTATTAGTAGGTCTTGCCGGTGGCACGACAGAGGAAAAATTGAGTTCTTGTTGACAAGAAGTACTTGAGTACCTACTCACAGATGGCGCTGTTGTGTACACCCCCACCTGTATAGCGATCGCTGGCGTATCCCGACCGTAGATTTCTGTCGGGCAACAGAGTTGACAGCTACATGATCATCGGGTAAGATTAATATTGAAAAAGAAAAAACACCAGGCAGCATAAAGTCATTATGGGATTATCTGTAAAAAGCTTTTAACTACAGAAGGTTTAACTTCTGTACCTATGAATCCAAAGTTAAATTGACCTCTCATATAATGGGAAAAAAAAAAAAAAAGAGAGCATTGTGCTATTATTCCAAAACTTTATTTGTTGGATGTTGACCATGTGCAGATGAGCTACTTTCTTGATTTGAATAGGTTGGTAAAATTGGGGTTCTGTGGTATGAAAGCAAAGCAAAATGAGGAACAGCTTTGTACAAGATATGTGTTTAATGTGAGAGTAGCACAATTATTCAACAGAAAATTATGATTATCAAACTATCCCTAAAACAATATTCTGTAATTGAAACAAAATAAACAGAAGACTCTACCTGAAGAGAACTAAGGTACTGTATATAATTACTAATTATAGAACATTTCTACAAAATACACAAAAATTGAATTTTCCTACAAAAATTATTTCTATACTCTCCTGAGGTTTACACTATTTCCTTTTCGAAGCTTGTTAAATGTTGACAGTGGATACTACTGCTGAAGAGTTATGGCATAATATGACTGGCTAGACAGTATTACATTGGATCCCTCTCTCTGGTCACGGCTTATTTTTCCTTTCCCTTACATACACCGAATAGTCTGGTCTATTTTTTCCACATTCTCCTCTGTTCTCATACACCTGACAACACTTGAGATTATCATACAATTCTTCTTTGCTCAAGAGGTTAATTACTGCATTGTAATTTTTAGTGGCTACTTTCCTCTTGGCAATGGTAGAAAACTCTTTAGCTATGGCAAGTGGCTCTTCTAGGAGAGGGACACTCCAAAATCAAACCATTGTTCTCTAGTCAGGTGTAGTGCCATAGCCTTTGTACCATAGTCTTCCACTGTCTTGGGATAGAGTTCTCTTGCCTGTGGGTACACTCGAGCACACTAGTCTATCTTATTTCTCTTATTGTTATTTTGAAGCTTTTATAATTCATATGTAATAGATTTATTTTAATGTTGTTATTATTCTTAAACTTCTCTTATAGTATATTTCCTTATTTCTTTACCTCGCTGAGCTATTTTTCCTGTTGGAGCCCCTGGGCTTACAGCAGCCTGCTTTTCCAACTAGGGTTGTAGCTTAGCAAGTAATAATAACAATAATAATAATTTACCATAAAATCTAAAATTTCCCACTTTCTTTCACTAATTAGCAATGCCCATCTAGTGGAGTATCATATTTATATGACAGTATATGGCAATAAGAGCACTTGGAAAAGCCAAATAATAACAGTCACTTGAGTTTTAAAATCGAAACATGTTCAACATCCTCTTTACTTGAGTCAGGAGGCAGAGAGGCAGGATATGATCAACACTGATGACGCCAATTTTTTATGGAGTTTGGATAGTGAAGGAAAAAAGCAGTCAAACTAATAATCAAACCTAAATAATCATATCAATTAATCGAGACTCATCTTTGATAAACATAAGCTATCTATAATTCTCTAATAATTAAGATAAAACCCAGCTGTAATATCATATCTATCCAAAACTAACTAGCAGTACAATGGTTGTGTGAATTAAAAAGCATACATATACTATATTCTAAATTTGCCCTGAAACTAGTAGAGGTGTTAGACATCCACTTTCACTCTTAGAATAACACCTTAACCCTTTTACCCCCAAAGGACGTACTGGTACGTTTCACAAAAGCCATCCCTTTACCCCCATGGACGTACCCGTACGTCCTTGCAAAAAAATGCTATAAAAAATTTTTTCATATTTTTTGAGAAAATTCAGGCATTTTCCAAGAGAATGAGACCAACCTGACCTCTCTATGACAAAAATTAAGGCTGTTAGAGCAATTTAAAAAATATATACTGCAAAATGTGCTGGGAGAAAAATAACCCCCTGGAGGTTAAGGTTTGGAAATTTCCAAATAGCCTGGGAGTAAAAGGGTTAAGAGTTGAGTCATGATCGGAGAACTGAGTAGCAGTAGTATGAAGCGCTCCTTTTCAAGAATGGTACTGTGCAAGAACTACGCTCCAAGGAGGTAGTCTAACTTCTGTTTGGGGGGACCAGTAGGCTCGACGCTCTGCATAAGGAAAGAAAGTTTCTTAGAGGAAACATCCACCATATTCAAATGAAAGACGAGGCTAAAAGCCTAGCGGTATTCTGTTATAGTCGAGACCGAACAGGGTCTTTTCCCGCGAGGTACAACAAGCTTCGCTGTCCCAGGGAGAGAAATATTAAGTGGTGCCAGGCTTCTTTCCACACCTCAAACTTAGCAGGTAGACCACTTCTCCTGATAGGAGCCAAACGACAACCTTCAGTATAGGGGTAGCCAGCCATCCATTTTGTTATTGCTTATAAAAAGCCTCTCGGAGAGATGTTGAACACCCTCCAGGTGAGAAGTCGTAGGGACACAACTGACAATGGTGAATCTCTGAGTGAGGTTGTAAGAAAGGTTTGGCAAAGGAGAGAACAGCTCTCTCAATACCTCTGCAGGCAGAAATAGAGAGACTGGGTGCTATTCTGCCTGCTGCCACTGCGGAGCTATCAGGGTTATTGACCGATCTGTTGATGCCCTTCTTACTTTAGGTCATGAGTCCTCCAAGACAAACATCTTGTCCTCAACACCAACCAGGGTCAAAACTTAAGAGGCTAATTGTAGGAGAGAAAGGTTCCTTGAGGACCATTATCTGAGTTCACCTGCTCATAATGACTGGTAGGAAGTTTTCCTTGCCCAAGCTGAATAGGGTTGTAGAGGGGAATTGAGTTGTCTCACGCCCAACTCCATCTTCTAATGGCTAGATGAAAAGTAGTCATGCATAGAATATCCTTGTCTGGGTATTCTACCACCATAGTTCTTTGATAAAAACACTATGTTGTGACAAGAAGAGAGTTATTGGAAGAGATTAAAAGCATGCAACACTATACTTAAATCCAGGAAAAATTGTGTGGCATGGCTGATTGTTGTTGGAACATAGCTTAAAGGCCATAAGTCATGACAGGTGAGCGGCCCCCCCGCCCCCTTCCCCTTTCCTTTCTTTTGATCTTTTGATGTATCGCCAAAGAGCATTGAATGTGGGGAAGGAGAGAGAAGGTTTGCTCCACTGAGGAGGTTGGTAATTTACCTGCAAATTCGGGACTCTCTTTTGCTTTTATCTTGGAAGATTCGTTAGTCCGCAGAATCCTGCTAACATAAAAAGGTTTTCAAATGTCACTGGAGGGAACTAAAGCTATGACTTTCGCCAGGGGCCAGAAAAACTCGGAAGTTCAGGTACCAATGCAAGAGCGGCCATCAGTGCACCCGTAAGAAGTCTCGCTTGAGGAAGGGACATACTGTATCCCTGAGACTTTATTTCCTAATTAGAAGGAGCAACTTTGTCTCTTTTAGAGGTTATTTGCCTTTCTAAATATGCCACTTCTCATGGAGGTTGCCAGGATGAATTCTAGCGGACTTATCGCAAACGAGGCAAAACCCAAAAGGTTGACTCGGTGTCGGAGAAACCTCCACTGTGTCTGCTAGAATCAACCACTTGTATATGGGATGAGGAGGGCGGATGCATTGGCATTGACCCCAGTTGCAACTAGAATGAACATTCTTGTGAATACTTGAGGGGTTGAGTGTATACAGGAGTCTCCCACCCAGTACTGGCAACTGGCAAATCATTTCTCAAAGGATGACTGTGGGTATATCATTGGCAGATAACTTCCAGTGAGAACCAGTAATCGAAACCACTGATGTCAAGTCAACGGAAGCATAGAAAAAAAGAAGCGGGACTTGTCACCTCGAGTGGAGGATTAGGGCCGTGCAAGTATCAGACTCTATGGTCTCTCATTTATCCCCTGCTTCCGTGGCATTCTCCCCCAGCAAGATGGGCGAGAGGAATACCTTTCCCAGAGGGAGCAATCCCAACTTCCACTTGCCCTTAGTGCAGATAGTCCCACTGACTTAACTCCTTAGTGTGCAATCCTAGCATGGTATAGCTCGTATCATGACTCGAGGAATTGGGAGATAGGTTGTAAACGCAACCCTTTTAGGTGAAAACTAGAGTTCTCTTCTGACTCCATTGGAAACTGGGACAGGCGACTGAGTACTCCCCAAAACTCCGCAGTGTTTTCAGGCTACCTGGTTAGTCAACTACTGTACTCAGCAGGGCAGCTAGCACTGCCCGAGGATTGTGTCTGTTGAAAACCTTGAAAGGTCGCATGGTTCAACAGAGGAACAAGGATCATTTGACTCTTAACCAAAAAGCCAACTCCCATCTGAGTAGCCGAGGGCGCCGAGAGGTTGCTTAACAGCTAAAATTTCAAGTTGATCGCCAAAGAAAATAAGTGATGTCATATCACCGGTGTGTGTGTGAGCGGGGTGGCTGGTCTACCCCTGTTAATCAGTGGTGGGTTGTTATACCTTGCTAAAAAGCTTTAGGGCTAGTTTCAGCTTTGCCGAAGAAATATATCCATAGTAGAGAGAGAAATGGTTTGTATTAGGTGTTGGAACAACTAAACATTTAACTCAATTCTTAAGTATAAAATATTGACATGAATTACAACCATCAAGTCTACCTCAGATATGTAAGAATGGCTAAAAGATAAAGAAGAATTCCATTATTACTGTAAATCAGATTTGGTATTAAACTGGAACTACAGTACATGATAGGCTTTGGGTGAAATTTATTATCAATGAAGCTCTCATTAGTTGCAATATCATATCCAGAATTCAGATAAGGGCTTTGTTTACAGAAGTTGCTACAAAATTAACAAAATTCTTTTTACATAATAAACAACCATCCAACACTTACCTAACGAAAATGTTGTTGAGATTGTCATTGATTCGCAAAATGTCAGCAGTAAGTAAGTCGTCATTTACTCTCCCAACTAATTCAACTATGCGGTCCTGCATTACCCCACAAGTTGCATGTAGTTCCTGCAAAAAACGATAAATCCAAGTTACAGTCTATCACATTAAAATCAATATTTTTACAAAATAAAAATTTTGCAAATTTCTAACATGAATGCATCTTAGTACAATACTCAACCTGAAGCAACTGAAGATCATCAGGATGTTCCTTTCCTGGACTTAATTCAGACAGCATATCCGCCAACACCTTCGCATTTGATTCTACTACATCAAGTTCACTGTGTAGCTTTGCTCGTTGTTCAGCTGTTAATGCAACAGGAGCAACTGGTGCGGGAGCAGTTTGGTGAGAAGCCTGACGTCGGGGTGAGGTAGGTCCACACGGGCGAGGAGGTCGTGGTTCTGGAGTGGTCACTGTCTATGAATAAAATTCAAAATTAATTGTCACGGATTAATGTCGTCCTCAAAATTTTCAATCATCACCTAAACAAGATAGACAAAATGGTATTACAAGTTACTTTATTTTGTAGTAAAGTATAATTAGATTAGGAGTTCAAAAGTTTGTAATTGTAAAAGAAAATTTAAGGCAACATAGACCAGCACTACAGTACTGCTCACAAAACATACCCTAAACTAAAATGTATGTACAATATTGTTAATACGACTTCACATAAACAATAACATTGAAAGAATAAACACTGAATGCTTGACATCAAGTTATGGGTTTCATACAGGTACCATGA
This sequence comes from Palaemon carinicauda, assembly GCF_036898095.1. Lineage (NCBI taxonomy): Eukaryota > Metazoa > Arthropoda > Malacostraca > Decapoda > Palaemonidae > Palaemon > Palaemon carinicauda. The sequence continues at coordinate 43,138,601 of NC_090752.1, forward strand.
ACACCATGAAATAATATATGAAAAGAGTAAGCAAATAGAGAAAAAAAAATCTTCCAGGAACAGAGATAGCAAATGCAAAATATTAAACAAATAGTAGAAAATTATGTGCCGAGGCAATGAAAGTGTCAAACTAAGGCCTGTGAAGGATAACTAAAAAATAAAAAAGGAACTTCGAGGCATATTTGATACTAACCTACTATCACCAGGGGTCTCAGGGAATTAGTCTAAAACAATTTGTTTAAAACGTAATACATGTAAAATAATTTGCCTAAAACGGCTTGGCTAAAGTGCAATTCATCTACAAGCAAATTGTCCAAAATACAGTTTATTTAAAATTTGTTTGTATCAGCCGTATATACACTACATAAACATGGTGCCGCCAGAGTTTCTTCCCAGTATGATATTTACAGACAAAACTTGTTAATGGTGGAAAGGAATAATTATGTACTCTTTACTATGCTACCGGGTATAAAACTGATTGGAATGCATTTATTGTTGATGTAGCCTGATGACGTATTTTTGACACAATTTCTTTTGCTGAAACTTCAGCCGCATATATTATATGGTTGTGATCAGTAGAATACAGTATTTAACAATTTGATTATCTGAAGTAATTATATGAGCATGGCATTTTATCATAGGATATTTATTGCATGTCTAATAAACACGTTTTCTACTTTCACCATTCTCATAAAACATACGACCTTCATAAACTAACTTCTTTCAAACCTTTTCTGATTCCACAAATTCAAGAGGCATTGTGGCCCTGGTATAAGCACTTTGAATGTATCTAGAATAGCAGAAGTGTTTTTAAGTAGCTTGAATAGTTCCAGAATAAGGGAAGTGTTTTTCAAGTAAGGTGAAGCAAATAATTGTATTTTAGAATGCAAAAAAAAAAAAATTATAAAAATCAACAATTATAATAAACGACCATTACAACAGCCAACATTCTAACAAGACTTGATCTTAAAATTCTTCAATAGGAACATCTTTAATGTCTTCAGTAGCATCCTCAAATGTGCTGTGGTATTCGTAATTTACACCCATAAAAGTATTTAAGTTCTTTCAGTAAATTATATATCTTTTTTGCATTAAGAATTTAATAATCTAAATGTATATATAAATAACAGAGACTTACCAATTTTTATCATTGGTTGTATATATTCAAATTCATCAAGTCATACAGTAAATAGTAAACAAAGTTTTATTCCTAAAAGTACAGGACAACTAGTTCTGTTCCATATATTATATAGCAAACAACTATTTATACTCAATAGCATAGGTAAAGCGAACGTAACTATTCCCTTCCACTGTTAACAAGTTTTCTCAGTATATAACACACTGAGAAGAAATTTTGGAGCCATCATGTTTATATATATGGGACTAATACAGATAAATTTTAGACAAATTATATTCTAGACAATTTGCTTGTAGATAAATTGTACTTTAGACAAATTGTTCTAGACAAAATGTTTTGAACAAATTCACTGGATACCATCACCAGATATGACAAAGAAATTTTACTACTAAAGGGCATGAGATTTTGTACAAATGAAGAAAAATTAACATCCCCACAGTGAGCAGGCATGTTTGCGTACTGTACAACAAATAATCATTCTCAACAGAATCACACTGTACATCCAGACATTCATTATGTTAACCCAAACTGAGACCACATGGGGACACAACCTAAATAATATATCATAGAATTGACATTTATACGATTACTCTTACCCGTTGTGGTGTAATAATAGGAGCCATGGTGTCAAGATTGGTCATTGGGAATTCAACTCCTTTGTGTTTTAAATCTGCATAAACCTGAAATAGTTGATAAAATATTCACATTATACAAATACTGTACATAACATTTGATGTACATTCTGTACATCCATTGACATTCAAATTGAAAACAATTGCAGTACATCCATTGTTATTAAAATTGAAATCAATTGCAGTACATTCTGAGAGAGAGAGAGAGAGAGAGAGAGAGAGAGAGAGAGAGAGAGAGAGAGAGAGAGAGAGAGAGAGAGAGAGAGAGAGAGAGAGAGATATATATACCTGACTAACTCCAGAAAGCTCTGGTTGGTGACGGAATGCATCGGCCCACGCTTGGATGAGAGATAAGACTTTCTCTTGGACTGCAGCTGGGGGCTCGTTCTTGGGACCTAAATACAACAATAAATATGTATAATGACAACCAAATTACAACAGTATCTCACACTTAAATCCAACAACTGGGTTACATTTCTAGACTCTCACAATGCAGACCTGAAGGAGAAATAACCAATGATTTTCAAACATTCGAGACCAAGGAAAACAGGTGATAAATTAAACTGAAAACTATACAGGTGTAGAACATAACGATACTGCTAAGTTCTGTGAAAACATTGACAACAGATCAAATTGTAAAAGGTAATCACTTTATATCAAAGTAAACTATACAACTTCATTAACCTTCATGGAAGTTATCGTACTCCAGCAATAAACTAGAGTTCAACAATTCTCACCAATTTTCCTTTTATACCCAACTAAAGAACACAAAGTAAAATTTCATTTTTAAGAATAAACTTACTATCATTTACAAAATTATTTTTTAATTTATATTGAGCACTTGTGCATCTCCTTCAAAACATCATCTCCATTAGATAATAACTTCCTGAAATATTAATTATTCCCTAATAACCTTTTTAAAGAATAAAGTATATAACAATGAAATGCGTAGAGCTATATTTGTTTTAACCCATCTTATTCAAATTACCTACCACCCTCCAAATCTTACCAGCTCAGCAAAAAAAAAAAGTATTATGGAAAAACAAAATACTGTAACACAAATGAGCAACCAAAGTACAAATTGCTTTATCAATAGTACTTTCATAGCAATATGATACACCTAAAGTACTTTCTTTTAGATTTAAGTGTTATTCTGGGATAACTCTTTTATACTAAGTGAACAGACATGATTAGCAAGAAGCAAAATATATATTATTCTTAACACAAGTTTTTTCCTGCCAACTAATTAAGCAGTCTATGGCTTAGGAAATACCCAGTCACACCATGATTGCATCAGTAAAGATTAAGAAGCCACACCAACACATAATCAATCTTTCGTATGGTACCAATCAAGCAGTTGTCCATTGTTTTCATCAATATTCTCAACTTCACAATGACCTGTCCAAAATGAGAACAAAATTATACAATGGCAAGCAAAAAAGCAGCAGCAGTTTGCTGTTCATGAACAAAGCAAACAGACTGACAAGTGGAGTTTGTCATTTTTATATGAGGCACTAAGTAGTAGGTTGGCCAGGGCACCATCCACCCATTGAGACACTACTGCTAGAGTTTTTGGGTACTTTGCCTAGCCAGATAATACTGCATTGGATCCTCCTCTGGTTACGGCTCAATTTTTCTTTGCCTTCACGTTCAGTACACTGAATAGTCTAGTCTATTCTTTACACACATTACTCTTTCTTCATACACCTGACAACTCTAAGCTAACCACACAATCTTTCTTCGCTCAAGAGGTTAACTACAGCATTGTATATGTTCAGTGGCTACTTTCCACTTGGCAAGGATAGAATAGACATTTTAGCTAGGGTAAGCAGTTCTTCTAAGAGGACACTCCAAAATCAAACCATTGTTCTCTAGTCTTGGATAGTGTGCCATAGCCTCTTTACCAAGGTCTTCTTGTGGGTTAAGGTCTCTTGATTGAGGGTAACACTCAGGAATACTATTTCCTTTCCTCACTGGGCTATTTTCCCTGTTGGTGCCCTTAGGCTTACAGCATTCTGCTTTTCCAGCTAGAGTTGTAGCTTAGCTAATAATAATAATAATAATAATATTAATAATATAGGTTGAAAGAAATACAGTACACTTGGCAAGAAAATCAGGGATGAAACCCCAATATTTTGACACAAAATGTTATTTTCCTTAGTAAAATAAATTTTTGAATATACTTACCCGATGATCATGTAGCTGTCAACTCTGTTGCCCGACAGAAATCTAAGGTCGGGATACGCCAGCGATCGCTATACAGGTGGGGGTGTACACAACAGCGCCATCTGTGAGCAGGTACTCAAGTACTTCTTGTCAACAAGAACTCAATTTTCTCCTCGGTCCACTGGTTCTCTATGGGGAGGAAGGGAGGGTCCTTAAATTCATGATCATCGGGTAAGTATATTCAAAAATTTATTTTACTAAGGAAAATAACATTTTTCAATATTAATCTTACCCGATGATCATGTAGCTGATTCACACCCAGGGTGGTGGGTGGAGACCAGCATACATGTTAACATTAGAAGCTAAGTATCCCGTATCTTATTTTAGCAGTTATTCAAAATAACAAACATAAAATAAATAAGTACCTGGTAAGGAAGTCGACTTGAACCATTACTCTGCCTTTTTACGTACGTCTTCCTTACTGAGCCTAGCGATCCTCTTAGGATGCTGAGCGACTCCTAGGTGCTGAAGTATGAAGGGCTGCAACCCATACTAAAGGACCTCATCACAACCTCTAATCTAGGCGCTTCTCAAGAAAGAATTTGACCACCCGCCAAATCAACCAGGATGCGGAAGGCTTCTTAGCCTTCCGGACAACCCAAAAATATTTCAAGAGAAAGATTAAAAAGGTTCTGGAATTAGGGAATTGTAGTGGTGGAGCCCCCACCACTACTGCACCACCACTACTGCACTCGTTGCTACGAATGGTCCCAGAGTGTAGCAGTTCTCGTAAAGAGACTGGACATTCTTAAGATAAAAGACGCGAACACTGATTAGCTTTTCCAAAAGGTTGCGTCGAATATATTTTGCAGAGATATATTTTGTTTAAAGGTCACGGAAGTTGTGACAGCTCTAACTTCGTGTGTCCTTACCTTCAGCCAAGCTTGGTCTTCCTCATTCAGAAGGGAATGAGCTTCTCGTATTAACAGTCTGAAAATAATAGGATAAAGAATTCTCTGACATAGGCAAAGATGAATTCTTAACTGAACACCATAAAGCTTCAGACGGGCCTCGTAAAGGTTTTTAAAATAGAACTTAAGAGCTCTTACAGGACATAATACTCTTTCTAGTTCATTTCCAACCATACGATAAGTTTGGAATAACGAACGATATTGGTCAAGGCCGAGAAGGCAGCTCGTGTTTGGCTAGAAAACCAAGATGTAGAACATGTAGCCGTTTCGGATGAAAATCCGATGTTCTTGCTGAAGGCATGAATCTCACTGACTCTTTTAGCTGTGGTTAAGCATATCAGGAAAAGAGTCTTAAAGGTGAGATCTTTCAGGGAGGCTGATTGAAGTGGTTCGAACCTGTCTAACATAAGGAATCTTAGAACCACGTCTAAATTCCAACCAGGTGTAACCAAACGACGCTCCTTCGTGGTCTCAAAAGACTTAAGGAGGTCCTGTAGATCTTTATTGTTGGAAAGATCTAAGCCTCTGTGACGGAAGACTGATGCCAACATGCATCTGTAACCCTTGAAAGTGGGAGCTGAAAGAGATCACTCTTTCCTCAGATATAAGAGGAAGTCAGCTATTTAAGTTACAGAGGTACTGGTCGAGGATACGGATACTGACTTGCACCAGTTTAGGAAGATTTCCCACTTCGATTGGTAGACTCTAAGGGTGGATGTTCTCCTTGCTCTAACAATCGCTCTGGTTGCCTCCTTCGAAAAACCTCTAGTTCTCGAGAGTCTTTCGATACTCTGAAGGCAGTGAGACGAAGAGCGTGGAGGCCTTGGAGAACCTTCTTACGCGTGGCAGACGTAGCAGGTCCACCCTTAGGGGAAGAGTTCTGGGAACGTCTACTAGCCATCGAAGTACCTCGGTAAGTTATTCTCTCGCGGGCCAGAGGGAAGCAACTAGTGTCAACTTTGTCCCATCGTGAGAGGCGAACTTCTGCAGTACCTTGTTGACAATCTAGAACGGAGGGAATGCATATAGATCTAGATGAGACTAATCTAGTAGAAAGGCATCTAAAAGAACCACTGCTGGGTCCGGGATAGGTGAGCAAAGTATTGAGAGCCTCTTGGACATCGAGGTTGCGAAGAGATCTATGGTTGGCTGGCCCCAGGTGACCCAAAGTCTCTTGCATACATCTCTGTGGAGGGTCCAATATGTTGGAATTATTGTCCCTTCCTACTGAGACAATCTGCTAAGACATTCAAGTTGCCTTGGAAGAAACTTGTTACTAGTGAAAAGTCTAGACCTGTTGAACAGGAGAGGAGGTCACTAGCGAACTCGCACCATGTCAGAGAGTAGGTCCCTCCTTGCTAGGAGATGAACATCAAAGCAGGAGTTGTCCGTGTTGACCTCCACTACTTTGTCTTGAAGGAGAGACCTGAAGCTTTTCCAGGTCAGACGTACTGCCAGAAGCTTCTTGCAGTTAAAATGCATTGTCCTTTGACTCGAGTTCCATAATCCCGAGCATTCCCTACCGCCTAAGGTCGCACCCCAGCTTACGTCCGATGCGTCTGAGAAGAGAACGTGGTTGGGAGTCTGAACAGTCAGGGGAAGACCCTATAAAAGGTTGATAAAGTCCTTTCATCAGGTTAGACCAGACTTATCTTCCGGAAACCGGGATCGAGACCGCTTCTAGCGTCTTGTCCTTTTCCAGTGAAGAGCTAGATGAAACCGAAGAGGACGGAGGTGTAGTCTTCCAAGTGACACCAATTGAACCACGGATGACAGTGTCCTAACCAGACTCATCCACAGCCTGACAGGGCCGTATCCTTCTTCAGCATCTTCTGGATGGATAGCAGGGCTGGGGGTTGATCGTCTTGTTCAGCCATGTCCTCATCAGAGGGATCCTCATCCGAAACTGATGAGGAAACGGCAACGGAGTGGGCAACGTCTGACTCGCTGAATCCGGTCGCACTGGTGGATGCGTGACGGAGCCGGACACAAGATCATGGTACTGCTGCACAGTCTGTGAACTGTCAACCATGGGGATGCGAAGAAGTACAGCGACAACCCGAAACTGTCTAGACTGTCTGGGTAGTGCAGACAACCCCTTATCAGGTTGCTGAGGTTGCCGCACTGCGTCACAACAAGTCACCTCTGCTGGTTGTTGAACGTCTTCCCAGTGACACACTGAACGTCCACAACCACCTCCAAGAGTAGCTTAACGTCAACGTGCGACTGGCAACCCACACTGGGTCGCACCGGTGGAGGAACCATCTCAACTGGCGGACGTGAGTAGGATACCTCAGCGTCAACAGGGCGTACAACCAACCGGTAGGAAGGTCGTTGGCAAGAAGGTTCTTCTCCGTAAAAAATCCTCTATCAAGGACTAAGCTTGGACTGCATGTCTTGCAACAAAGCCCAAGGTCTATGGGAGCAGGTGTGGCAACAGACGGGGTTAGCGACTGAAGCGGAACCATTTACCCTCCCTGGAAACATGTTATGCTTTAATTAAAGTCCATAGGAGGCTAAGCAGCTTAAGGCTCCTCTCCAAATGACAGAGTCCTCAAGGGAATATCAGAAGGAGGGAGAACAGCACTTTCTCATCTACAGGAACCATGTCCGAGAAAAGCTAGGTTATCTCAGTGAGGGTTTCACTGGTGCAAAAGCAGCAGACCAGAAGGCAACGTTATGAAACTGCTTGACAGTCTGTGAACTGTCAAAAACTGAACTGTCAACCACAACAGGAGCGTGAGGACATACAGCACTGGTGTATTAGTAGCAGACCAGAAGGCAACGTCATGTAACTGTTTGACAGTCTGTGAGTTGGCAACAACCAAAGTTGTGTGGGGAAGCCTCAACTCCTGACTGACTAGTTTGCTGCGGGCGAGTGGCGGTAACCACAGTGTGTTGCGGAGGCTGACACACCGTGTCAAAACACGGCAGCTTGTGGTAGCTCACGCACGGCAACGGAGTGCTCCGTGTGTCTGTGGGAGTCATCATACATCTGGCAGGGTTGACTGTGCATGGGTGGAGGAGCTCTCACAACAAGAGTGTGGGAGCAGGAAGCCATGCCGGGCGCACAACCGTGGTAGGTGTAGGCCCACGGGTGCATCGTCAACCTTCTCCGCAGTCGGAGTGTGGGAGCTGGCAACAACAAAAGCGGAGTATTGGTGCGTGGGAGGGACTGCCGTGGGTTGCGGAGCATGCCGTATGGGATGCGGAGCATGCCGCATGGGTTGCGGAGCATGCCGCATTGTGTCAAAACACGGCAACTCTACAGCACCTTCCCACTGCTGATGCGGTAGCTCACGCATGTCAATGGAGGGTGCAGCATGAACATGCGTCTGGCAGGGTCGACTGCGCATCGGAGGTGGAGCTCTCACAGGTGGAGTGTGGGAGCAGGCAGCCGCAGTATCTGCTGAGCGCACAACCGTGGCAGGTTGTAGATTAACCGGTGCATTGACAACCTTCCAGCACGATACTCCTGCATGAAGGAGCAAGCTGAGACTGTATAGTCTGCAGCATGGACCACTAGGGTCTATGAAAGACGGCAACAAACGGAGCTACTGTCCGTTGTGACTGAGGGTCTAAAACAGCTGGTGCGGCAACAGACGGAGTTACTGCCTGTTGCGGTACCACCTTGCCTCTCTTGGGAGGTGTGCAGTCGTCGGATGACTGGAGCGAGTCCGAACTGACCCAGTGGCTACACCTAGGCCGTTGGACTTGCGCGGAAGGGACCGACTTGCACTTAAAAGCTGCAAGATTTGGTCCATGGTTTCTGCGAGAAACCTCTTCCGCAGACGAGGAATAAATGGGCTCTCTCGTCTTTGTGTGGGTGGGGTGATCACGTCGGCAACGTGTGTAGATACACCCGAAACCACGGAGGGAAACGTCTGTTCGTCGATCAAGACCTGTGGAACCCATAAGTCCTTCGACATTACTTCTCCCCTGGGCTTGGGAGCTTGTAAGAGGTATCGGACTAGGTGAACAACTGGCACGAACAGACGAACCCTCGAACGCAACACTGTAACACTTTGCGCATATCACTTTATCACTTTTGATTTTCTGTTTGCACTTATTTCACTGAACTCGAAACTTTAAGTGATTTGTACCTGAAACACGCAATCCTATCCTTCATTAAAAGGTAGTAATTGCGAAAACAGTTTTACAATGTAACAGAAAAACATAATGAAAGATAAAGAATTCAGTGGCTGGAAAAGAGACTAAACACTAGATCAAATAAACTACGTTTAAAATCTCTCACCACATAAAGCCTGGGAACAAGAATAAAACTCTAGAAACGTTTTACCTTCTTCCCCTATAGCGACTAGGGAGAAGAGTAAAAAACGAGAACAACGTTTCCCGCTTGAACGAAACGTTTATTCTCCTCTCTCTCCCTCCGTCTCTATCTCTCTCTCTCTCTCTCTCTTGACTTAGAACCTGAGAGATGAGCCCAATTATATATCGTTAAAACATATTATTTGTTAAAGGAAAAAAACTGAAAGGTTTCCCAAATAAAAAGTTCCTTTATTAGAATTAAAACCATTTAAGCTAAGAAAGAATGAACGAAACGCTAGAATCGGTTTACTCTTACTGCAACGTGAAACCGTGAAATACTCTCTCTCTATCGTAACGATAGAGCGTATGTTGAACGTTCTGAACGTCAACAACTGCGGAGACTAAACTAAACGTTAGTTCATCTTTGAAAACAGTACGAGACTATCAAAGAAATTCTTTCAAAAACATTAAAATTAAAATAGCATAAAGTCTTAAAAGGAAATACGATATGATGGGCTCAATGTTAATTAACTTCGGTTCCAAGTAAGGACCGCCTACTATTAGGAAAGGTCGCATATAAACAAACATAAAAATTAATTTTTATAAGTTTATAATAAATGGAAAGTTAATCGAAGAGGCCTATAAATGGCGGAGAGATATAAAATAAATCTATAACTTTGTTAAGCAAAATTACCAAAAACCTAAACACACTTCCGTCTAAGGGAAGGGTCGGTCATTAAAAGTGAAAGAGAGTCTATACTCTCTTCGTCACCAACACTTCCGTCTAAGGGAAGGGTCGGCCATTTAAAAGTGAAAGAGAGTCCATACTCTCTTCGTCACCATAATTAAATCTATCCAAAACGAGTTCAAGTTTTGAAATGAAGATAAAACCCCTGCATAGCGAAAGCTCAAAACTGGAATAGTGTACTTCACCAAAAAGTTGTGAAAACAAATCCAGTTAGGGAAGGCGTATTAGTAGGTCTTGCCGGTGGCACGACAGAGGAAAAATTGAGTTCTTGTTGACAAGAAGTACTTGAGTACCTGCTCACAGATGGCGCTGTTGTGTACACCCCCACCTGTATAGCGATCGCTGGCGTATCCCGACCTTAGATTTCTGTCGGGCAACAGAGTTGACAGCTACATGATCATCGGGTAAGATTAATATTGAAAAAAGTAAGTTACTAATATTATCAGGTACAGTAGTCTAACCAGTTTTGTGAATCACTTATTCAAAGAAGCATATTACTGAAAAAAATCTAATTTAAAATAAAAACACCAGAGGTATAAAAATGATAAAAAATCAACTCAGTACTATATTGAAGGCAATCTACAGCGTATTTCTCTGTTTTTGAGACACCCAAGTTGATTGGGTTTGGGACTCCTTTGTGAGTGTACTGGTATTCTGGAAGCTTTAGATGCTCTTGCGAGGAATGTAACAAAATGAACGGCGGAACTTTTGCATATTCTAGTATTTTGGTTTACGTTGATTTGGCTTATTAGTTCTGACTTTACGTTGGCCATTCTTAAATAACAAAGGGAAAAATAAAATACGTGTTACAACATTTTGTACGAGCTTACGTTGGTCTGAACGTTGAACCATTTTAATTTTTTTTCAATTCTATTCATTAAATGTGTTTTTTATAGAATGGTATCAGGTTGCATGTACTTTTTCATCTATATTAGATGTATAGGGAGCGTATAAGTCACTATATAGGGATAAAATCTGACCTATAACAAATATTGCCTTACGTCAGGTCTCTTAGAACCAATTAGAAAATTAGGGCGGAGTATTACTATACTGCCAAAACGCACCAAGAAGTTTCATGTATTTGTGTTAGTAAAAGGTGAAGAAAATTGGGGTAATATGTGCAGACATTTACATTGGCCATTTTAAACAATTATCATATGAATGAAGTGCAGCAATCATGTTGAATGTTGGAGTTTTCAATATAAAGGATATACACGTGGTAAATCTAATGCCAGTATGGATCTTAATTAGTGCTTAGAACATTGAGATATCTTATGATAAAGATGTGTGTATAACATACAGTAGTTGGAAACATAATTGCCAGAGAAATAAAGATGCCTCTATTGAGTGATCAATAATTTGTAGTATCACATGAATAACTCAATTATATTATCATTATGTTATACAAGTTATATTTAGGTTTTGGCGTAAGACATCTGTGTGAAATCTAATACTCTAAGTTTATTGGATTGAGGATTAATGATATTTATTACACATTAAGTTCTGTTTTTTTTATATTTCACTCTGTAAAATATAGGTGTAATAGCTGATCTATAAAGTTAGTATGGAGGTCAATCTAAAGTAATATTTGAGGTAAAACCCTGGGTTTACTACGAATGAATTGGAATTGTACATGAATAAATAACAGGATTAAGTAGAAAATAAGTCAAAGTGCTTGATTCTGGTCAATAGTGCCCCATACACACCATAACATTAACATATCGGACTTTTCTTCCAGCTTCCTTCCTCAACCTTTAACGACATCTCCACCAACTCATCTCCCTAAACTGGTTAGTGAAAGGTGGGATTGAGCCTGACAAGGGATCCAGCCTAATGTCTCAAGGTTGGTTTAGGTGAAACTGTAAGGTTTTCAACCTCAGTCTTGTATGAGGGAAGAGCTTTTCCATGGATGCAAATGTCCCCAGAAGGCACATTCACTTGTGGGCTAAGAGCTCCTTGGCCCTTTTGAATTCTTTCAGCAGACTCATAAACACATAGATCCCTCTTACTGGATGATAAAACTCAAAAGAAATTAAGGCTAAAGAATCAACTTAACTAGATAAAAGAGACTTTTTGAGGTTGATCATATCCCCCAAATCCCTTGAAAGTTTCAAGAGCCAAACATCAATAAGAGGACCCTTATACCTAACAGATACAGCCACCTTCCCATAAGTGCAATAACTATTGTAAATACATATTGTGCTATACTTACACCAAAGCAAAGGCCCACAAACTGAAATAGCTTGCTCTTGCATACGAACCTTAGAATCAGAATGTAGGGATACATGAAAGTACTATAAGTATCAAAAACATACCGTTAACCTTGCAAACAGTTGCTAGGTCAGACTATATGGGGTTTCCCTGGAGAACGTTCTGACCACCACGAACTAGTTGAGTCTGAAAACATTTAACACTGAAAGCATTCACCCTAACAATTCTGAAACCAGAAACAGGTGATAATAAAATAATAGGGAAGATGCACCTACTTCTTCCACTTCCCCCTTTGCCACCAAAATTTGGACCTCCTGTACTTTCCTGGTAAGATTGCAGAACAATTGCGTAATGGAACAAGAGAGGGTGCAAGTTGAATGCCAGTCGGTAGACCTCTCATATCCAAAGTTGAAACCATTACTTGTAAACTTAACTGATCCAAACTTGCTAAATTGCATCAGGTTTGATTGAACAGTCTTGTTTCTTGCCTGATCTTGGCCTATAAAAGACCAGTAAAAAAGGCTTGATATTGAACAAAAAAGAAGTCAAGAATGAAGACTTCTACAAGTGCATTGTTCATCCTCTTGGGTAGGTGGTTAATCTGCAGAGTGGAAAATGTCCTTGACTGTGAAGAGGTAGGTCTTTGTCAAAAAGGCTTTAGTTATTTTTGAGACTATTCCAAGAAGAAACCTATTCTGTAACCTTAGCACTTTGCTTCAAGGACTAATACTAACAATGCCAAGATTATTAGAACTTATTTCTAAGCATGTTTGGTGGAACTACTCAACAAAAAGCACACATGGTCGTATTCCTTCAGTACACAGCTGCAGTAGATCTGTGTCAAGTCTGTGGTGCAAAGTAAGGTCCAAACACTTCAGATATTCTAGTGTAAAATGTTATTTTTATTAGTAAAATAAATTTTTGAATATACTTACCCGATAATCATGTAGCTGTCAACTCCGTTGCCCGACAGAATTCTATGGAGGGATACGCCAGCTATCACAATACTAGAAGGGGGTGTATTTACCAGCGCCACCTGTGGCCAGGTACTCAAGTACTTCTTGTTGACACCTCCTCAATTATTCCTCGGTCCACTGGTTCTCTATGGGGAGGAAGGGAGGGTCGATTAAATCATGATTATCGGGTAAGTATATTCAAAAATTTATTTTACTAATAAAAATAACATTTTTCAATATTAAACTTACCCGATAATCATGTAGCTGATTCACACCCAGGGGGGTGGGTGAAAAACCAGTGTACAAGACTAAAGGATAGCTAAGTATCCCGTATTTCATATAATCAGTTATCCACAATAACAATGAAATAATAAGTACCTGGTAAGGAAGTCGACTTGAACCGTTACTCTGCCTTTAATAAGATCGTCTTCCTTACTGAGCGCAGCGTTCCTCTTGGGAGGCTGAATCAACTCAAAGGTGCTAAAGTATACAGGGCTGCAACCCATACTAAAGGACCTCATCACAACCTTTAACCTCGGCGCTTCTCAAGAAAGAATTGACCACCCGCCAAATCAACAAGGATGTGGAAGGCTTCTTAGCCGACCGTACAACCCATAAAAAGTATTCAAGAGAAAGGTTAAAAGGTTATGGGATTATGGGAATGTAGTGGCTGAGCCCTCGCCTACTACTGCATTCGTTGCTACGAATGGTCCCAGGGTGTAGCAGTACTCGTAAAGAGACTGGACATCTTTGAGATAGAATGATGCGAACACTGACTTGCTTCTCCAATAGGTTGCATCCATAACACTCTGCAGAGAATGGTTCTGTTTGAAGGCCACTGAAGTAGCCACAGCTCCCACTTCATGTGTCCTTACCTTCAGCAAAGCAAGGTCTTCTTCCTTCAGATGAGAATGTGTTTCTCTAATCAGAAGCCTGAATAGTAAGAAACTGAGTTCTTAGAACTTGGAAAAGAAGGTTTCTTGATAGCACACTATAAGGCTTCTGATTGTCCTTGTAAAGGTTAAGACCTTTTTAGATAGTACCTAAGAGCTCTAACTGGGCAAAGTACTCTCTTCAGATCCTTCCCCACCAAGTTGGACAGGCTTGGGATCTCGAACGACTTAGGCCAAGGACGTGAAGGAAGCTCGTTTAGCAAAAACCGAGCTGCAAGGAACATGTAGCCGTTTCAGATGTGAAAACAATGATCCTGCTGAAGGCGTGGATCTCACTTACTCTTTTAGCTGTTGTCAAGCACACGAGGAAAAGAGTTTTTAATGTGAGGTCCTAAAAAGAGGCTGATTGGAGAGGTTCAAATCTTGATGACATAAGGAACCTTAGGACCACGTCTAGATTCCAGCCTGGAGTGGACAACCGACGTTCCTTTGAGGTCTCAAAAGACCTAGGGAGGTCCTGTAGATCTTTGTTGGTGGAAAGATCCAAGCCTCTGTGGCGGAAAACCGCTGCCAACATACTTCTGTAACCCTTGATCGTAGGAGCTGAAAGGGATCTTACTTTCCTTAGATATAACAGGAAGTCAGCAATCTGGGTTACAGTGGTACTGGTTGAGGAAACTGCATTGGTCTTGTACCAGCTACGGAAGACTTCCCCTTGAGACTGATAGATTCTGAGAGTGGATGTTCTCCTTGCTTTGGCAATCGCTCTGGCTGCCTCCTTCGAAAAGCCCCTAGCTCTTGAGAGTCTTTCGAAAGTCTGAAGGCAGTCAGACGAAGAGCGTGGAGGATTGGGTGTACCTTCTTTACGTGACGTAGACTTAGAAGGTTCACTCCTAGAGGAAGAGTCCTGGGAATGTCGACCAGCCATTGCAGTACCTCTAAGAACCATTCTCTCGCGGACCAGAGCGGAGCCAACCAACGTCAGCCGTGTCCCTTAGTGAGAGGAGAACTTCTGAAGTACTCTGTTGACAATCTTGAACGGCGGGAATGCATACAGGTCGAGATGGAACCAATCCAGCAGAAAAGCATCCACGTGAACTGCTGCTGATGCGTCCGAGAGGAGACGGCGGTCGTGTTTCTGAACAGCCAAAGGTAGCCTTCCTTGAGAAGAAAGCTGTTCTTACACCACGCGAGAGAAGACCTCCTCTCTTCGGAAATAGGAACTGAGACCGTCTCTAGCGTCATGTCCTTTATCCAGTGAGCAGCTAGATGATACTGAAGGGGGGGGAGGTGGAGTCTCCCTAACACGATGAACAGGGCCAGCGATGAAAGTGTCCCTGTTAGACTCATCCACTACCTGACTGAGCATCGGTTCCTTCTCAGCATGCTCTGGATGCATTCTAGGGCTTGGAAGATCCTTGGGGCCGACGGAAAAGTCCGAAAAAGCTCGACTCTGAAGATCCATACCCAAGGAGACAATGGTCTGGGATGGAACGAGCTGAGACTCCTCAAAATTGACCAGGAGGCCCAGTTCCTTAGTCAGATCCATAGTCCATTTGAAAATCTCCAGACAGCGACGACTTGTGGGAGCTCTTAAAAGCCAGTCGTCTGACGGAGCCGGACACAAGATCATGATACTGCTGCACAGTCTGTGAACTGTCAATCATGGGCAAGCGAGGAAGTACAGTGACAACCCGAATCTGTCTAGACTGTCTGGGTCGTACAGACAACTCCTTAACGGGTTGCTGAGGTTGCCGCACTGCGTCACAACAAGTCACTTCTGTTGGTTGTTGAACGTCTTCCCCGTGACACATTGACTCCGTAAACAAAAAATCCTCTAACAAGGACTAAGCTTGGACTGCATGTCATGCAACACAGCTCAAGGTCTAAGGGAGCAGGTGTGGTAACAGACGGGATTAGCGACTGAAGTGGAACCATTACCTTCCCTGGAAGCATGTTATGCTTAAATAAAAGTCCATAAGAGGTTATGCAGCTAAAGGCTCCCTCCAAATGACAGAGTCCTCAAGGGAATATCAGAAGGAGGGAGAAAAGAACTTTCTCATCTACAGGGACCTTATCCTAGAAAAGCTAAGTTCTCTGAGTGAGGGTTCACTGGTGCAAAAGCAGCAGACTAGAAGGCAACGTTATGAAACTGCTTGACAGTCTAGTGAGTTGGCAACAACCCAAGATGTGTGACTGAGAAGCATGCGGTAAGGTATGCAGAGCATGATGTATGCAGAGTATGCTGTATGCAGAGCATGCTGTATGTAGAGCATGTTGTATGCAGAGCATGCTGAATGCAGAGCATGCTGTATGCAGAGCATGTTGTATGCAGAGCATGCTGAATGCAGAGCATGCTGTATGCAGAGCATGTTGTATGCAGAGCATGCTGTATGCAGAGCATGCTGTATGCAGAGCATGTAGTAAGCAGAGCCTGCTGTAAGCAGAGCCTGCTGTAAGGAAAGCAGAGCGAGTGCATGGCGTTTAACATTTCTCAGAAATTCCATGACCAGTGCTAGAGTGCTTTATGCATGCTTGCATGGGGTTTAAAAATCAACATAATGTTTACCTTACATTCATAACTCATGATTCATATTTTTGCCATGGTTTGAAAATGGAGGTAAGGTATGCAGAACAGCAGAGTCAGAACGAGCTGGAACAACAATAGTTGTGGTTTCCTCTTCAAGACTCTGTTGAGGGAACACCTGAGGCTCAGTCTGCAAAGGCTGAATAAAAGACAAGCAGAAGGAAGGCGCATGGGTGGAGGAGGCTGACTCCTAGCATGAGTGGTTGAACCCAAGGGTTGCGCTTGCTGAGCGGTTGGCGGAAGCGGAGTAGCAAGTTCCAGTTCCTGTGGTGTGAGCGGAGCGCGATGAGGAAGAGGCTGCGCAGAACAAGGTAAATGTCTCGCAAGCTGAGGCTCCTGAGGCGCAAGGCTAAGGTGTTGTGGTGCTTGCCTTGTGGAGGGTTGAGCTCGCTGCAGCGAGAGCTGAGGAGACTGACTCATGGACGGGAGAGGTTGTTGTACCTCAACCGAGTGTTGCATCACTGGTGGAGCAGCAAGTGGAGGCGGAGGAAGAGAGGTATAATCCTCCTGATCCCATTGTAAAGGTTGCTTAAGGAAGGCGGAGGCTGAACACCACAGGGAACAGCCAACTCAGCACGTGGCTCAACATCGTACGCCTGGCAGGTGGTACTGCGATCAGGCGGAGCGAGCGTAGGCGGAGGGAGTGTAGGCGGAGGCGGAGGAGCAACACTCTCAGCCCGACACTCACGCATCAAGTCCGAAAGCTGTGCTTGCATGGACTGTAGTAGAGTCCACAACATCGTACGCCTGGCAGGTGGTACTGCGATCAGGCGGAGCGAGTGTAGGCGGAGGGAGTGTAGGCGGAGGCGGAGGAGCAACACTCTCAGCACGACACTCACGCATCAAGTCCGAAAGCTGTGCTTGCATGGACTGTAGTAGAGTCCACAACATCGTACGCCTGGCAGGTGGTACTGCGATCAGGCGGAGCGAGCATAGGCGGGGTGAGTGTAGGCGGAGGCGCAACACTCTCAGCCCGACACTCACGCATCAAGACCGAAAGTTGTGACTGCATGAACTGCAGAAGAGTCAACTTGGGGTCGGCAGACACTAAGGTCTGCTGAGGTAAAGCCTTAACAGCAGAGATCTGTTGCGGCAGAACCTTACTCCTCTTAGGCGGAGTGTATTCAACTGAGACTGAGGAGAGTCAGAGCTAACCCAATGACTGCATCCGGGTTGTTGAACTTTAACTTCGTACGTCTGGCATAGGTCTGGACTTTACGTTTAAGAGGTCTTGAGACCTGAGACCAGCGTTACTCTGCCTTTATTTTCTCCCCTAAATCTCTTCTGCAGACGAGCAAAATAAGGGCTCAATCGTCTGCGGGTGGGAGTGACGGTCTCGGTAAGACACGCCCACAACCACCGAGGATACTTCTGTGCGCCGATCAAGGCCTGCTGAACCCTTATGCCCTTCGACATTGCTTCTCCCCTGGGCTTGGGAGCTTGCAAGAGGTCCCGGACTGGGAGGACGACTGGCGCGCACAAAAGTACCCTCACGCACAACACTGACATACTTTGCGCTAATCACTTATCACTTTGATTTCTGTTTGCACTTATTTCACTGAACTCGAAACTTTAAGTGGTTTGTACCTGAAACACGCAATTCTATCCTTTCTCAAAAGTTAGTAATTGCGAAAACAGAATTACAATGTAACAGAAAAATCTAATGAAAGATAATTCAGTGGCTGGAAAGAGACTAAACACTAGATCACTCTAGAAACGATTAGTTTCTTCCCCTAAAGAGACTAGGGAGAAGAGCAAAAACGATAACGACGTTACTCGTACGCCTGGCAGGCTTGAATGAAACGTTTATCCTCTTTCTCCCTCCGTCTCTATCTCTCTCTCTCTCTCTCTCTCTCTCTCTCTTGACTTAGAACCTGAGAGAAGAGCCCAATCATATATATCGTTAAAACATATTATTGTTAAAGGAAAAAACTAAAAAGTTCCTTTATTAGGATCAAAACCATTAAGTTAAGAAAGAATGAACAAAACGCTAGACACGGTTACTCTTACTGCAACGTGAAACCGTGAACAATCTTTCTCTATCGTAACGATAGAGTGCAAGTTGAACGTTCTGAACGTCAACAACTGCAGAGACAAAACAAAACGTTAGTTCAACTTTGAAAACAGTACGAGACTATCAAAGAAATTCTTTCAAACTCTGTGGCGGAAATAGCATAATATGTTAACAGGTAAAACCGAAATGACGGGCTCAATGTTAATTAACTTCGGTACCAAGAAAAGACCGCCTACTATTAGGAAGGTCGAATATAAACAAATATAAAAATTAATTTTAATAAGTTTATAATAAAAGGAAGTTAATCGAAGAGGCCTATAAGAGGCTGAGAGATATAAAATAAATCTATAACTTTTGTTAAGCAAAATTAAGAAAGAGAGTCTATACTCTCTTAGACACCAACACTTCCGTCTAAGGGAAGGGTCGGCCATTGAAAAGTGAACGAGAGTTCATACTCTCTTCGTCACCATAATTAATCAAATTAATTGCAAAAGCTAACTAAGCTAAAATAGAAGATTCCAGTAAAGCGACAGCCGAAATCAAAGAGAAATACTTCACCAAAGTCGTGAAAATACTCCAAGAACATAAGCGTATCCCAGAACGTCTTGCCGGAAGCACGACAGAGGAATAATTGAGGAGGTGTCAACAAGAAGTACTTGAGTACCTGGCCACAGGTGGCGCTGGTAAATACACCCCCTTCTAGTATTGTGATAGCTGGCGTATCCCTCCATAGAATTCTGTCGGGCAACGGAGTTGACAGCTACATGATTATCGGGTAAGTTTAATATTGAAAACTTTATATTTGTCATCTCCTTATGTATCTCAGCAGATTCCTTCTAGATTTCAAATAGGAATCTAGCCTGCAAAGAAGTGATTTCAAAGCACTGACCTAAGCTATAGATCACACACTTGGTCTTTGTTGTTAATAAAGAGAGACAATGTTCTAACATCAGTTTCCTATAGGGATCACCCAATAAATCAAGATAGGCAGTCAGGGTGAAATCCATCCCAATACTGGGAAGATCCTTTGTCTGGAAAGCTGAAACACTCCTTAACTTAACAGGAAGCATCAAAAAGAGAGGAGAGTAACACAGTAAAAAGAAACCAAAAATATAAGGGGAAACGACAAAACCAAAGAGAGACAAACAGTGTAGGTGCGAGTCCATTAGGCAAAAAGAAGAGAACAACTAGCTAGAATTAAAGAACCCTCAAGTTTGCCCGTCACTACCATAAGGAGACGATACATGCATGTATGGCTTAGGTAGCATTAGTGGAAGCGGGAATAATGTACCAGATAAGGAAAGAGTTCATTTTTCCTTTCAAATTAAGAAAGATTTCCAGAAAAGAACTTGAAGTTTTATTGAAATAAGTAATATCTTATACTATTTTAAAATTCAGTTAACTGCGTTACAGATATATGAGAATTGTATATCATATAAGGCCCAATCACAGAGAGTGTAAAACTACCCGACTTCCATCTCTTTCAGCTTACTTCGTAGCTTTTATGAAAATTTTGTTCTCTTGTGATATACACTGTACACTGATCATGTCAAGTCATCCAAATTCTATTTTTAAAAAAAGTAACTGTTAAAATTTAATACATAAGGAAAATCTTAAAATATGTATAATTACAAGCATGATTTACAAAAATACTTTGTCTTTTAGTAGGTTGCGAAAAAAAAAAAGAAATAAAAAAAAATTCCTTAACCCTTTTACCCCCAATGGACGTACTGGTACGTTTCACAAAACTCATCCCTTTATCCCCATGGACGTACCAGTACATCCTTGCAAAAAAACTGCTATTTACACTTTTTTGCATATTTTTGATAATTTTGTGAGAAACTTCAGGCATTTTCCAAAATAATGAGACCAACCTGACCTCTCTATGACAAAAATTAAGGCTGTTAGAGCAATTTAAAAAAAAATATATTGCAAAACGTGCTTGAAAAAGAAAACGCTTGGGGGTTAAGGGTTGGAAAGTTCCAAGTAGCATTGGGGGTAAAAGCGTTAAGCAACAACGACCTGTCAAGTTTACATTATTACAAAATAATTCAACAAATCTCAGTATCCTCCGGGCACCAGATAAAGTTACTGTATTTTATCATGCATTATTTTTCTGACTTTACCAACACAAAAAATAATAAACCATGAACATGTAGATATATAATTTTCTATAAATTTCAACAATTACCTATCTAAATAAGATACATACCTGTCAAGATTATTTTTCTAACAAAATACAGTACCAAGCTGTAAAAATACATTAAAAAAATTTAGCAAGCCGATTATGCTCTACAATCTTATTCAATTTCTACAAAATTCCAATATTTCAGGCTTTTATGAAATATTCTGACTTTTACACTAAGATCAAGAGCAAATTAGCACAACAGTAGATCTGTAAGTAAAAATATAAAAAGAGCAAAACATAAACTTCACACATACCTTAACTTAAATAAACACAGGCTAGCAACAATCATTCATGCAAAAATGGTTGCAATTAAAAGCAAAACCTATCATACACTATTCCATCCAAATCTGAGCTCCCTTTGTAAAGCAGTAAATCCCCAAATAAAATTAAAATCAAATTAAGAAAATACAATAACCACAATATATATATGGTATTGTATATAAGGTACCACAACACCATTTCTACTCTCAATATTCTCAAACGCTCGGAGAACAGAAAAATATAAAATAAGTGCATGACTAGGGTACTTACCAATGAGTTTTACTAGTTCTTGCACAAAGTCTTTACTGCAAGCAACAATGTGAAACCTCTTGCCACAATTTTTTACACAAGTTTCCAGTACCTGAAAATAGGTACACTGCTGTATGCTACAGAACTAGTATATATGATTTTCATGAAATCTAAAGGGAAGTGAAACAATGTGCCATTTGTAAGGTATTAGCTATGAAATGCTTAAGATAAAGTTGCTTATGGAAATATTTGAACATATATTGTACTCAAGGAAGGTTAACAAAATGTTCCTAGAAAGACTTCAACATTGAATAAGCGTGGTTCTGTGACATCAGTGGTTTAGGCACTTGTCTTCTAGTACTGCAGGATTTCCAATATAAAATAATTTCCTTTTAATAATTGTAAATCCCATTAATACTTCACCAAACAAGAAAAGACAAATATAACAAAGTCAACTCACTAAAACAAACTGTACAGTATTGTAATACTGTAATTTATTTAAGAAATATACTGTTCTCTCTCACTTAGTCACACTATTAAATCTAAATTGGCAGAATGGAGTGCAATGCTATATCCTATCCTATACTATAGTCCTATCCCATTAAGCTACACAAGCTTCCCTCATATCTTAGCCTAACTTTGGAATTTACTTAGCCTACCCCATCTACACTCCCAATTATGAATCAAAAGATAAACAATATCAACTTGTGTAAATTTCAATGTATCTGAGTAATGAATGTGGGTGTGAAAACTTGGCACACACATTGACAGAGGGATGTGATAACCCCACTGGCCACCTTTAAAAGATGCAAGCATACTTGGGTGATGTTGGGGTCGAGTAGTACAGAACTAGGATTTGAATTGCTAGGTCTGTGAAATGCTCCTAGTTTACAGCCCTTTAGTTCAAAGAGCTGTAACTGGGTACCAGCATCTGCTAAGGTAAAGAAAAAGGGTGTATATAGCAATTTCACACCTACAGACTTTCTTAGACAGGAAAGCTATACTCTTCTAGTGAAAATCCTACCAAAGGAGAAAGGCAAAGGCAAAAAAAAAAAAAAAAAAAAAGGCATAAAAAAGCCCAGCAACATTGGGTGTAGTTAGTACTCTGATGTAAGACCAACAACAAAAAACAAATACAAGCCAAATACTGTTAGTAAATAAGTCCCTAGAACTTCCAAATAGCAGGGAATAGGACCAGCAATCTCACTCCATAATCCATTGCGCAGAACAGAAGCGACAAAGTCTTCTGATGCCACCAACAAAGATAAAATTACACAAGTCACTTTCACATCCATACTTTAACTACAGAACTGTGGATTATATTCAGTGCAGATATTTTCCACATTACTAAGTACTTTACATAACTGCCCAAAAAGCTCATTAGAAACATACCAAACCACCTTCATCTCTCTAGCAAGCAGTCTCTCTGTTTCCTGGATATTGGGGCCATTCCCTCCCATTACCTACTTCATGTTATCTAGCTAACCATTTCTAAACCTCCCTCTCCTTTCTTCTAAATCTTCTTTATTATACCCTATATATAAGTGTTAACAATGAATGTACAGCAACTCACGATTACTAATACTATCACTCAGAAGTGCCTAGATATTTTAATTCCTATTGCTGACTTCAGCTAAGTGTGTACAAACCAGTGATGTCAAATTTTCTGTAGCCACTGATGACTTTAATCAACCTAGAGGTTAGAATGTTACTGCAATACTAAAATAAGCTTTACAACCCAACAAACATTGTAAATATATTAAAACATTGACAAAATGAACAGTTTCCTGATAATTCATGCTGCAAATAAAATTATGTATTTCACTTCCCTTTTAAGTATTTAATGGCTATATTTTAAAGGCAATAGCACAGAATTCACTTAAAGATAGCCTACTAAAACTATACATATATCAGTTATTAGCAGAAGTAACTTATTAACATTTACAATTGTCAGCAAGTTAGAAAGCAGTTTCTAAAGAAGCATTATATTGTATAATCAGCTCACATAAGCTCATTGGTAGATAACTCAATAAGGCCAGTAAGTTTATAAAATTATGAAAAACTAATACATACTTTGCACATAACCATAAAACAAATTCTGAATGGAAAGGAATTGGAAATCACAATAAAAATTGAGACTTTAATAAGTACCATGTATGTTTCTGGGAGTGGTAATACTTGACTCAAGACCCAACACTGGACAGCTTATTTTAGTGATGTTTCATACTATAGCCCAGAATCATGAAAAACTGGGACAACTCCAGATATAAAGTGTAAAAGGATAGCCCTTAGTTTATACATTGGGACCTAAAGTATGATCCACATAAAAATTAGCCACTAAAGTAACCTTGATATACTGTTAATTACTTTTTATCCAGAAGCTGATCAAGAGCATATTGCTTCCAAGCACTTAACATGAACTTTGCATTATATTCAAGCATTTAGAATGAACAGTGGCTGCAATATAATTTCAATTTGGGTAACTATCTCCTGAACATTGTTAGTAGCTTAAAATGTGAGCATAACACACAAATACAGTAATGCAGAGAAAGACATAATTACCGTTAAAGAATACATAACAACAGTATAGTTCTTAGGCTGACTAGTTAACCGTTTCCGGATAGCTTTAATTGCATCACGTGGGCCATCTTCGGATTCATTGATGAGGTCACAAATCTCCAAATTTAATCCCCAATCTTCTGATGCTAGCGTCTCTGAAGTTGCTTGTTCTGGAAAGAAAGATTGGAAGATCTTATTTGCACATTTATCTACATGGGACAAGTAGGCTTTCATAAATAGAATATCCAAATGTGATAAGAATGATCAGAAAAAGTCTGAGCAAAATACAATTGATCAGAAATTCTTTGAAAAATAACAAATGTTTAAAGTAATTTGTATTCTTTTTAGCTACACAAACCTGATTCCTTTAATAGGGACATTGTTTCAGCAGAAGCTGAATACGGTCGTTAGAGCTGTTTAACGAGTAATTGAACAGTTGACGGAGATTGCAGGCAAGAAACCCCACCCCTCACCCGTTTGAAACCTTCACTTTTGACCTTTCAGTCTAGAACTGTGAAGAGTGGTTGAAGAGGAAAGTTAGGTTAAAGGACCCAGGTTTATATAGCTAAGAAAAATACAAATTACTTTAAGGCCTACAGTAACAGGAGAAAACTCCTGCTGGGACATCGCCCAGGGGGTTCATGGTACGGGTTCCTGCTACATGGCTGCTATCCAGTCCCCTTAAAGAGAGGTAGCATTGAAAAGAACCCTTTCATTACAACTACAGCTGCCTCTCTCGACTTCCTTAACCTCTTCCTCAGCTTCACTTTAAAAGAATCAGAATCAAAGTTGGAGGATGAAGAGGACAATGTGGAAGAACAGCGAGCACTCTTCTTACCCTTCCTGACTCTCACTCTAGGCTCTAAAAGCTGAGGAGTGAGGTATGAGCAACCAGCAATTACGCTCCCTTGCGGAGAGAAACCACAAGGGTTGCTACACCAGGAGCCACAACACTGGGACACACTGTCACAGGGGGGAGAGAAGGTACACTCACAGCTAGTGGGCCGAAAGCACAACCACAGACGCAGAGGGAGCAAAAGTTACAGGCCAAGGACACCAAGGGGTCAGTGTGAAGGGCAAAGGGGAAGGGGGTGGAACACACGGGCTGGGTCAGGGAATGGGGTAATCCTAGGCACAGGGGTAACACGCAATTTAATAGACTGCAAGTTCTTTTCCAGCAAATTAAGATAAGTTAGCAGTTGAAGACAAGACAGGAGAACAATACTCTAAACAAGGAAGAATTCAAGGATCAAAACATATCTTCAGAATAATGTAGACTGACCACTGAAAATCTTAAAAGACTTTTTCAATAAGCCAAATTTTTGTGCAAGTGAAGAAGAAACAGACAATGTGTTTCTCAAAATTTAATTTGCAATCAAGAATCACAGCTAAAATTTTAGTTCTATATAATTAAACAAACATTATCAATACAGAGATCTGGATGTTGATGAGCCACTATCCTTGACCTACTTACAATCATACTTTGACCTTTGTTAGGGTTCAGCAACAAACTTTTAAAACCTAATGGATACTTTCGTCTTAAAATCAACTGACCCTACGGTAAAAGCTATAGAGATCAATACAAAATCAAGTCTGTGATTTATGATTCAAACATACAGTAAAGAGTAAGCTAAAGATGGACACTTAATCATTCAGATTAAAAAAAAAAAAAAAAAAACATTTAAAACTCACGAAAAATCATTACAGCAAGATCCTTAACACCATAATAGTAAATGCCTGGTAAGATGATAAATAGAATAGGCCTACCTGTACTATATATCTAATAATATCGATCTAGGTAAAATTAGTGCATAGTGCAAATTATGGGGCAGGAATTTGAACCCTAACAAAACTCCAGTATGATTGTAAGTAGGCCGAGTAAAGAGGCTCTTTAACATCCAGATCTCTGCAATGATATTTCTTTAACTATATAAGACTTAAAATTTTAGGTGTGATACTTCACTGTATACTGTGCTACAGTATATTTACTTTTGAGAAACACATTTAGTCTGTTTCTTCTTCAATTGCACAAAAAAATGGCTTATTGAGAGTGTCTTTTATGATTTTCAGATATCAATCTATAGTAGAATTCTGAAGAAATATTTTAATTCTTTCATTCTGCCTTGTTTCGAGTATTGTTCTCCTGCCTGATCTTCAACTGCTGAATCTCATCATAATTTGTTGGACAAAAAATTACAATCTAGTAAATTTTTCATTCTCGATCTAGATATTAATCTATAGCACTGCCGTTCAGTTAGTTTGTTATGCCCGTTGCTAAAGTTTTTTCATAATTCTGACCATCCTTTGTATACAAAACTTCCCAGACTGTACCACCCTGTATGTAGTACTAGGTATGCATTTAATACTAACAGTCATGACTTCTCCATCATAACGCTTGATACCAACGCTTGATACCAAACATTATAGAAGTCTTATTTCAGCTGTGACCAGATAGTTGAATTATCTTCCTAATCAGGCAGTTGAAACGGTGGAGCTTCAGCAGTTCAAAATTCCAGCAGTTCAAAAT
This sequence comes from Palaemon carinicauda, assembly GCF_036898095.1. NCBI lineage: Eukaryota > Metazoa > Arthropoda > Malacostraca > Decapoda > Palaemonidae > Palaemon > Palaemon carinicauda. The sequence continues at coordinate 43,164,970 of NC_090752.1, forward strand.
TTCAAGTTGAACAAGTCAACATGAGTCTCGCTTCCTTGTTTATATGTGACAGATCTATTTTAATATTTTTACTGATCTCAAGACATTTTATATACATTATTTACTACTTCTCATGTAGTTTATTTATTTCATTATTTCCTTCCCTCACAAGGCTATTTTTCTCTTTTGAAGCCAACAGGCTTATAGCATCCTGCTTTTCCCACTAGGGTTGTATAGTAGCTAGTAATAATAAAAAGGAAGAAATTTACTTTATACTGATAAGAAGTATATAGCAAATAACCAGCCATATATCATTAATAAAAAAATAAACTACTGTAATCATTGCCAAAAAATGTGAATGTTGCCAACTTGAAATTCCTTTTATCATATAGAAGTAATGTACCCAAAGTAGGAAAAATTGTTGGGATGATAACAGTCACCAGCCAGTAACTACTGACACCTCATTACGAATTTCAGCTATGCTGATATCATACTCCTAGAAAAGACATTGGTTTGTATACAAGTAGGAACAAATAGGGTAAGGTTTCCAGTGGCACTGGAATATATGGTAAGTATTCAACAAGGTACTATAGTTGGTTAATGGCAAGTGACATGAGGGGGAAGCCCCGCCCACCAGCCTGTCACATAATAGCCACTTTAGTCCCTAGTTCTAGGACTAAGAGGGGTAATTGATGTAGGAAATTTAATTTAAAAGACTGTGTGTATTGCTATGAAAAATACAAATAACTTTTAAAATGTTATTCTTTCCTATGCAGATATAAAAATTTTGTCATTCCAAGAATTGACACGCGCTCATTGACTGAAAATCCCGTAGACCCAGAGAGGAAAAGTTCTATTCTTCCCTGAATATGTCGTCCGTTCAACTCCCGTATGGAGCAAGGAGGGCAACTCCAACAACTGCATGACAGCTAATTATAGGATGCAAAAACTGTTGGGGCCTTGCCTTAGCTAGGCATCACCAGTGTTAAACCAGAAACATCAACGGAAATGATTGGCGAGATATCGATCTATTTTACCACTTTCCGGGAGGATGAAGAAGTTGCTTCTTGGTAGATGTATGCAAGAAAAATGCTTCATCGTATAATTCACCAACATCAAACATGCAAACAGCACTGTGGAAAATCGAGTCATTCAACCTTTACTTAATACCAAAAGCATTACCTAACATACCAAGTCCCATGAAGGACCAGGGAGTGTTATATAACTAATGAGAAGCCTGTTCAGTACCCAATAAAAGGGGCTCTAAGGGTGTGAGGGCAACATCCATAAAATCCACAGTGGCAAAAGTTGGCTAACATCTTCAGAACCTCCGTCCACTTTGTGCATGACATGTTATAATACCCGTAATGGTTTGTGTGAAAAACTTCATTAGTTTTTTTGTTTTTGTTTAAAGAGCTTCGAGCCCCTCCAACAAAATGTTGTAATATGTTTTTCTGATTTTATTAACAGGTAATTGACATCGTGCCGTACACTCAATAGGGATTCAGGTAGATGTCGAGCACAAGACAGTTTGCTCTTATCCATTATTCATAGTGTATTAAGAAAATAGTTTGATTAATGCCTGTCAACACACAGTACTCAGGGCAACCTTTCGGAGATTAGAACTACAGGACCTGAAATTACTCCTTTTGTTAAGGTATTTGTGATGGTGCAAGGAAGTCTTCCAGTAGAGATTCTATGAAATTTGTGAAGTGACTTGCCAGAGGTTGCCATGTGAAGGGTGCATTAATGATTGATGTGTGTAAAGATTTCAAGATTGTAATCATATGATTTGAGTTTTTTTAGTGGGGAGGATTCTTGGGATACTATTGCAATAGACACTTAAATGAAATTAGCCATATGTTGGTGTTTACTTTATCAGTAGGTATTCGGAAGAGGTGAGACTAAAAAAAACATTTTTATAGACATATTTATTAGATTTATGAGCATCATGACTTAAATGTATAGGGATACAGTTTTTCATTATTTACCTGGCAAGAGGGCTCTATTTTAAACCTCAATTCCAAAAGGTTTAAATTCTGTTCACTGTTCTTTGGTCTGCAGCCCTGTTAAAAGTGGCATACCGAACCATCCACATTGTATATTCTATTATAGGATAACCAGTTGTAACTTCATTATAAAATTGTCCAGAAGCTAGCATTGGTATATAGATAGCTATCTTTAAATTATGCTGATTGTGAGATCAATAGCTTTATTGTTATGGGAGTGTCCAATGTGTGGGCAGTTTTTAATTCTTTTAATTTTTTAGTCTAGCTATTGTAGGACTTTATAATTCCTTTACTTTATATTTTCATTTTGAAATAAATATTTTTTATTTTTGTGAACAGTAGTAAGCATTTCCTTTCATAAAATGTCTCCTAAAATAATAGGGAAGTTTTAAGGTTCTAGCTGGATCCCCTTGCCCAGTATAAAATCAAAGGGTGGTGGCCCATTTCTTCTTGACTGTTTACCTTTCGCCCAGATCTCTGGGTATTCCACCATATTTTTAGTGTAGTGAAAAGTTGGGGCATGGTCGGAATTCGGACACTAAACAGTCAGTGTTCTACGTCTGGCCGCAGTCTGCAAACCACAGCACTGTAAACCAGAAGACTACTGACAGGGCTGGGCTTGAGAATTCTTCCTTAAGATAACAGAGTTATACAGTGACCGAAGTCACATTAGCTAGTGAACAGCTTCACAAAGGCGGAAATTACACCCTGGTTAGGAACAATCCTCCATATCACGATAGGAACGAGAATGGTGGGCACGCAAGCTCCCAGTCTCTCCTGACCTACGGTGATGATGTTCAGTCCGAGTAAGATGGGTCACCTGCTCCTGGTGTAAAGGCAGTAACTGACCCCGAAAGGAAGAGAGCAACCACTATAAGTCCTAAGGAGCTTTTAGTGAAAGGCATTCCCATACAACTATCATCCTCATCTTCTCATGGAAGAAATGTCCGACGAAGGGAATTTAGGAGATTCCTTTGCCGCAACATAAGTCACTATACAAAAGGGGAGTAATGGGTACACTTAATGACAACGCATAGATCACTTCCCAGGGAACACTGTTGGCACCAAGTGATCCCGCCAAAAGAAATATTTTCACTATTACACATGGAGGTTAGGCAAACTCACTCGCAAAAGGGTAACTACTTCCCAAGAGAGGGGAAATAACAAGAAATCAGCATCCTGATCAGAAGAGCAAGAACAACACTCAAAAGAGGAGGGGGGGGGGGAGTTGCTTAGTAACCCTTTCGCAAAGGTAGACAATAAATTGAGTTTTGAAGGTTTGTATCCTCCAAGGAACAAAATTCGCCTACCTTTTGGCGACTTTCATGTACAAGCAATAACACCAAGATTCAAAAGTCAAGAAAGTATGACAGTACATCTGTACCCATTGTAGCCCGAGACAAAAGTGGCTATTCTGTGACGGGCAGATAGGCAGGGCTTCCCCATCATACCACTGTCATTACACAACTAACTTGTTAACAATTCAGTGGCCTTTCCAGAGCTACTGGAGATATATCCTAATTTCAAAAACCATAAGTTTCCCATACCATACTTTGGTTTCATTTCAAGCATTAATTTTCTATATGGAATAGCCAATGAATAAGAGGGGCCAGTGAATTATAGCTTGCACATCAATCAACATAAATGTCAACCACAACACACTGAGGTTTTTTAAATCCTTTTTTAAATTCTGAGAATATAATTGTGGCTTATTGTGCACACACCACTGTCGAAACCTGTTGGACTATTCTTTTATTTTTTCCCTGACATAATTACAACCTAATTATTCGAGGCAAGTAAAACATTTAAAAATGTTAGCGGTGAATTTCCCGGATGTTTTCATATTAGCCATTATCTATTGACAAGCTCTTCAGGTAATAGATGGATCCTGTAGAAAGAGGACGACGGCCCAGATGGGAGTTCAATCTATTTTGATCATTTATAATACTTAGGTAAATATATAAAGTACTTTAATTACACATACTAGCAAAACTGGAATTTGTTATAGGAAACGGGTGTCTGCTAGCTAGTTTGGCATTTTTTTCTGCAAGTTTAACGGGGGGCGATTCATAACTTAAGTATCGGTCGATTAAAATGTGGTCTATTTCTGATTTTGTCTACTGTTTACATTTAGGAGACAGATGGTGGATTATTGCGCATGTGTTGTTTACATTCACTTTTGCCAGCTGTTCTGTTTTTGTATGACGTAATCATTACCTGGCCTTTTTAACCATTTCAGAGCATCCAAATATTTATGCACAAAATTCCCGGATACTGTTCTACATCAGCCACTTTTCCAATCGCCCCTTTAGTTTCAGCATGACTACCATCACAAGAAGATGTCTCCAAAAGAGAAGTATAATACATTTTGAAATTTAAGTGTAATTTCGTCTACCTTAGCAATGTTCTGTTCAGTACACAGGTGTTGTTGCTCATGTCAAAGTAGAAAATATCCCAGAAATAACGACCACCGTGACTGGCGTGCGCAGCACATCCATACTCCGCTTGCCAGAACAGAGGATCAGTGAGGTAATGTTAATTTTATGAGCATTGCGAGCCCAAGCGGAGTAAAAAACATATGGCGTAAATTATAGATAACTATGATATTTTAATTTCCGGCCACTTACATGAACCATGTATTTTTCCAACTTTTTAAAATTATCAAAATTATTATTGACCATTATTACTTCAAATCATTCTTTTAATTAGTTTTCTCCCAACCAAAACTCTAAATTCACACTGTGATCTCCTATAATTGTTTTTATAAGGGGTGGTAGGAAAACTCATGAACGGGTGGTTTGCCCTAATATTCATGGTCAGAAATTCATAAAACTAATAGCGAGTAGGAAAAATATATATGTGTATTTAGCTAGACATTAAAGTATCCTATATTTACCCATACAGATGACTCTCTCCATTTACCAAAATACTGGCATGTGAGTAATCACCAGAATATCTGTTATCACAAAGTTTTATTAATACTATGTGTTATATATTTCTTAAGACTGCCTAGCCCATAGGCGGCATAAGTCATATTAGGAAAGAAGGGGCTTGCAGTCTCCTCTCCATGTAAATAAGGAGGAAAATCCAGGCATTATGTAAGGTTAGGTGGGTGTGGTTGTTACAAAATATTCCTGTTTTTCCTCGCCCAATATACAACCTGGTTTCCCTCAACACATGAGCTATGTATTAGTATAACTGTTTTTAGTATGATTTAAGTATATCTACCATCAGTGAACTGTGTAATACAATAGCTTTTTGTGTTTTTCCTGTGCACACAAAACCAAGTTCCCACTGGATTCAATCTAGATGTTCTATATAGCAGTGTTCGGAAACATGAATGACTGGTGATAAAAATTATATAAAACAAGATAAGTTGGAAAATTATGTGGTTCACACAACTACCATGGAATTAAAGTTTCATATTACTAAATTGGGAAAATATACAGTAGTGTAAATGAGTTTGGAACGAAATCAGTGCACAAAAACTTATTTCTCCATTTCAATATTTTTGAGTTCAGACTATTCATCAATTTCGTAACATGATCCATTCCTATCTTGGCTGATCTAATATCTGGATTATCATTGAATAAACAAACACATAACCAATATTTCTTAGCTTTCCATTCAATCAAAACATTTCTTGCATTGTTATGTATTTCGGTACTCTCGGTAACCTAACAATAAAAGGCATAATACAAATCTACGGTATCGCCGGTCATTTAACTAAACAAATCTAGATATAACTATAAATATCAAGGCCAGACTTTCATCAATTATTTGAAGCCTTACTAAGGCGATACACAGTACTGAATAGGCTACTAGCCTACCGTAGCCTAACTAGTTCAAAGTTCACATTCTAACTATTGCACCGTCAACGAGGGTATTTCCATTCTGTTACTTACTCATCAAGACTAAACGAAAATAATGAAATTTCTAACATGACAGTCATGACGAAGACCACAGTACGACTTTTTTTACTTCCTATTTTGACAATTCATGTCAGCAGACGACATCAGCTGACTCACATGACAGCTTGAGATGTGTAAACAACACATTTTTCCACATCTTCCTTTGTGAAATCGCTTATAATTCCATTACGATCTGTTTCACGGTTCCTTGGTGCTTTAACGAACGTATGCAAAAACGTAACAAATGCTGACAACTCGTCATACAAACCAATTTTCTGTCCGATTGGCGTAGCAAAAGGGTTTCCTCCAAAGAACGACATCTTGTTGTGTGACGTCACAGTCACTTACTGGTGATGGTGCTGCTGTGTTGCTGGTGTGTGGATGAATGAGTGAGCGACTTTCTCCCTAAATGACCTTCTCTGGTAATTTCGAACAATATTCTTTTCCTTTGAATGACTCACTTTCTCATAGGTATTTATCATAAAGATAATAATTATTATATATTCGTTTTTATCGAGATGAAAGGGGACACAAAGAGAGACGTGTGATAATTCTAAACCACCACCAAAAGCAGACTAGTTTGGTCCGCACGTGACAAGCCCGGTCGTTATTTCGTATGAGAGCATTGGAGATAAGGGTGTGTGGGATTTCGAAATGATTCGTGCTGTTCCTGACACGCATTGTAATTCATTTAAGCGACCACCGACGTGGAATTGGGATCGTTAGGTGAATAATTAAAGCGTGAACATTCATACAGTTATGCCTGATACTCTATTTGTTATCGAAGTACACATATACTGTTTAAGGTAGATTCCATGCACCCACAATTATTCATATATTATGTAATATAGATATCTATTTACATATAAGTAGAAAAGGTGAAAGAATTCAAAGATACGCGATAAAGATGCATCAAATTACTTACAATCAGCATAAGTAGGCATACCATAGTTCAAAATACCTGCATTCAATGTAGGTTAGTTAATGGCTGTTTGTGAACAATTTCAACAGGTACAAATAAAGTTGCCTACTGTACTTTTGAAACCAAACAAATGTTGAGTCAGACAGCTGCAAGAGTTGGTGGAAATGATTCAGGGTAGATATATTAAATGGATTTTCTAGATGTCATAACGCGTGTGATAGTTTGGAGGCCATCGCTAAAAATAGTTCATTAAAGAGAGAATGGAGATTAGAGCGACAAAATTACAGAATGTGATTCTAAACATTATGAATACTAACCAATTTACAGAAAAAAAGTTGAAGAATAATTTTCGCTCAAAACGGAAAAGGATTAGAGTTAGGGTAATTATCATTTGAAACAAAGGAAGACTCATTCAATGAGGCGATGAAGCTTAAATTTTCCAATAGACCTACCAATAAGATAATCAGCTACTTTAATATGTCTTATGATGAGGTGTGAAATGGGAGTTATATTGAAATGAGGCAAACCACTACTTTATTTCTATGTACAAATATGCAAGAGATATGAGAAAAAAATTCTTATCAACAATTTCAATAGAACATATGGGACGTCAACAGGAAAATTACATATATACAGATACGTAGCCTACATGTCGTTTGACATACTCAACTGTAGGCCTGTGTTCGATGATTAAATTGCAAGTCACAATTCGAAAGACGTAGATGACTCGGTTACCAAAGATGTTTGTGTGATAGAGTAAAATTATCAGTATCTTCTTTAGGAGAGTTCTTGCTCACCAATTATAATACTTTCGTAAAGCTTGCCGGTTTAGAATATTCCATATTTCAATATTTCATGCTAAATCATCTTCATTCTTTATAAATCATTATGGATCTTAAAATACATAGATACATACGAAATACACAAACAATATATAATATATATATATATATATATATATATATATATATATATATATATATATATATATATATATATATATATATATATATATAAATATATATATATATATATATATATATATATATATATATATATATATATATATATATATATATAGTGTGTGTGTGTGTACACAAATTCAAATTTCATTGTAACGACAAAAGTTCAATATTTAATCACGGATAAACAGTGGAATATCAAGTGCCATGCCAACTCTACAATTCTAGCCTTTGATCGCGGATATTTCAGCTAAATTTCATAGCTGGACGATTTACTATATATAAGATTGGAGGTTGTAATTTTGACTTTCACTCCAGCTAACAAAACCTTTCTCCCCTGCTTTTCCAACTAGGGTTGTACCTTAGATGATGATAAAACTACTACTACTACTACTACTAGCCTACTACTACTACTACTACTACTACTACTACTACTACTACTACTACTACTACTAATAATAATAATAATAATAATAATAATAATAATAATAATAATCACCAATCTTCATATTTAAGGGATATAACTTTTTTTACGCAAGGTTGTAACAACACCTGATGCGTGAAGGACAACAGTTGATGGAGCATGATGGGAAAAATGTGGTTGAAGTCTCACTTCAAGGTACGAAGATTTTGAAGGAAAATTAATAGTATTTAGAGAAAGTTCAGCTGTGAATGATGAAAATTATATGACAATGGATAAGGTAGAAACAAGGTTTTAATAAATTATGGCATATAAAATTAACGAATTTCTCCATAATTTGCTTAATTGTTATTATTATTGTACGCGGATAAATATTTAGATATGCATGCACATACAAACACACACACACACCCATTCAATCTTATTATCTCCCTCTCCCCCTACCCCAGGTACAGGGAGAGAGCGTGTTGTTATGTTTGACAATACCGCTCAGCGTGACAGCTAGGCCAAAATTAATAGAAGGTTAAGCATGTGATGGATGGCTTTGGGAAAACAAAATGAGATTATGTCAGGTAATATGCCACTTTCTCTTAAAAGAAAAGTATTTAATGAAATTGTCCTACCAGTTTCAATTTATGCATCAGAAACCTGGAGCCTTATTAAAGCCTTAGAACATATACAAGTTACAACTCTAAGGGGTATGGAAAGAATAATGATGGGAATAACATTGAGTGATAGGAAAAGAGAAACATGGATACGAGAGCAAACCGAAGTAGACACATAATGGGAACGACTGACAATAGATGGACGTTAAGAATAACAGAATGGGTTCCTAGATATGTATAAGAAGCAGGGAAAGGAAGAAAAGACAATAGATTGACGAACTGATAAAGTTTGCAAGGTGCAGATTGGCAAAGAAAAGCCCTAAACAGACGCACGTGGTAGGAAATGTCTGAGGCCTTTGTTTTGCAATTGACTAGTAACGGCTGATCATGATGATGATGATGATATACTCGTGTATGTATTGATATATATATATATATATATATATATATATATATATATATATATATATATATATATATATATATATATATATATATATATATATATATATATATATTGAGACACCTGCTCTTTATTATAAAGGGGAGATTATTATTATTATTATTATTATTATTATTATTATTATTATTATTATTAACCAACACCAGTTGGGAAAACAGAAGGCTTTTAGCCAAAGGGGCCCAATAGGGAAAGTGTTCACTCAAAATAAACGTAACGTGCTTAAAAGAGTTTTGCAATGATGGCAACAACTGGAATGTGTTCCTTAAACAATTTGCTCTAGATTTAATAAGTTACATTCAGATAGTTTTGAAATAAACAATAATTTATTTTAAAATATAATTGTTATCTAGAGGACCATATTTTTTTTTACAGTAATTTATATATTATTTCAGAATCTGTTATTACACATTCTCGCAGAATATTTTAGCATGATTTTTATGATCACGACTTCATGTGAAAATCTGATTTATTACAATCATGAATGTTGGTAATTGCTTTTGAGGAAATATAATTAGAAAAAAATGAAAGTGAGAAACAATTCATAATTTTATGTGATAATTAAAGTATTGTATTATTATTATTATTATTACAATTTTCCTTATAATTATCATTATTATTATTTTCATTATAATTATTATTATTATTATTATCATCATCATTATTATTATTATCATCATTATTATTATTATTATTATTATTATTATTATTATTATTATTATTATTATTATTATTATTATTATTATTATTATTACTTGTTAAGCTACAACCCTAGTTGGAAAAGCAGCATGCTATAAGCCTGAGGAGTTTTTCATATGATTACATTCGAGGAAAGTTGATTCTAAGAGAGAGAGAGAGAGAGAGAGAGAGAGAGAGAGAGAGAGAGAGAGAGAGAGAGAGAGAGAGAGAGAGAGAGAGATGTATAAAAATCATAATCATAATAATCCAGTATAATGATGAATGACATCTAATAATTCTCTCAATCGAGCCATTGGAGAAAGTATTCTAAAACTGATTTAAAAGTAGCACAAATGCTGCACGTATCTATGGGGTTTCAGTCACGTTATATACGCAATGTTACGTGATTGTGAGTGGCATGAAATGGAGAGAGAGAGAGAGAGAGAGAGAGAGAGAGAGAGAGAGAGAGAGAGAGAGACTAAGGCAAATATGGAATACCCAAGCAATTATTATTATTATTATTATTATTATTATTATTATTATTATTATTATTATTATCAGCTAAGCTACAACCCTAGCTGGAAAAGTAGGACGGTACAAGCCCAAGGGCTACAACGTGGAAAAATAGCTCAGTGAGGAAAGAAAATAAGGCAATGGATTATCTATATAAGACGTTACGAGTAAAGAACGATAATTACCCTAAGATCAGTAACAACGCAGAATAGATCTGTCGTTTATAAACTATGAAGAGATTCATAAAAAAAAAAAAAAAAAAAAAAAAAAAAAAAAAAAAAAAAAAAAAAAAAAAAAAATAAATATTCGCTTCATGGCGGAACTTGGTAGCAATAATAGTATTAATAACCGTAGTAGATAATATTGGCCTTATGTCAGGATGCTATGAAGACCTGAAGGGGCGAAGTGGACTGCAAGAGGATTAAAATGGTCAACTAAAAGGGCAAATCGTTCACTTCCGAGGCGTTGGAGTGACCGTAATCTTCTTATATCGACTTTACTTTTCTATTGGACACATTTTTTTTTTTTTTTTTTTTTTACCTTCTGCTGGTAGGTTTGGAAGAAATGTGGATATTTCTTAGTTCCTCTCATCACTCCAGGGAAAAAGAAGAAAAAAAAAAAGATTGAAACAATATGGACCAGTCTCTCTCTCTCTCTCTCTCTCTCTCTCTCTCTCTCTCTCTCTCTCTCTCTCTCTCTCTCTCTCTCTCTCTCTCTCTCTCTCTCTCTAATTTACGAATTCTCTTTAAAATTGCGAAGGAAAACTTATTCCCGTTTGATAATACAAGAACTAAAACTTAAAAAGTTAAAATTCTGTCGTTTCATTGAAAGCTTATCTGCCTTAAAATTTTCATCGCCGACTCTCTGTTCTTATCAAAGCGGTAAATCATTCAGCAAATCTTTTAAGATCGCAATTGCCTGAAGTATATCCATTAATCAGATAAGCAAGTATCAAAGGAATATCGCCGTACTATCAGTACTGACTTTAAATCAAATCGGAATCTACTAGATTTAGTTCAGTATGAATGGTAGGTTATTTATGAACGGGCAATAGATACGTACGGAGGTTGTATTAACTCTAGTATTTTATTGCAGCATTACTTCAAGCTTTAGGATTTTGGATATATTGAACGTGTTTGTATTATTTGAATAATGTACGGAATTTAATCGGATTTTATTATTACAAATTTTTATGCATTGGTATGTATCTTTTTATATATTGTCTCTCATATTGTTGCCCCGGTCTTTAAGCCAAGCATCAGAAGGCCGGGCGGTTAAGCCAAGCATCAGAAGGCCAGGCGGTTAAGCCAAGCATCAGAAGGCCGGGCGGTTAAGCCAAGCATCAGAAGGCCAGGCGGTTAAGCCAAGCATCAGAAGGCCAGGCGGTTAAGCCAAGCATCAAAAAGCCAGGCGGTTAAGCCAAGCATCAAAAGGCCAGGCGGTTAAACCAAGCAGCAATAAGCAAGGCGGTTAAGCCAAGCATCAGAAGGCCGGGCGGTTAAGCCAAGCATCAGAAGGCCGGGCGGTTAAGCCAAGCATCAGAAGGCCGGGCGGTGAAGCCAAGCATCAGAAGGCCAGGCGGTGAAGCCAAGCCTCAGAAGGCCAGGCGGTTAAGCCAAGCATCAGAAGGCCAGGCGGTTAAGCCAAGCATCAGAAGGCCGGGCGGTGAAGCCAAGCATCAGAAGGCCAGGCGGTGAAGCCAAGCCTCAGAAGGCCAGGCGGTTAAGCCAAGCATCAGAAGGCCAGGCGGTTAAGCCAAGCATCAGAAGGCCGGGCGGTGAAGCCAAGCATCAGAAGGCCAGGCGGTGAAGCCAAGCCTCAGAAGGCCAGGCGGTTAAGCCAAGCATCAGAAGGCAAGGCGGTTAAGCCAAGCATCAGAAGGCCGGGCGGTTAAGCCAAGCATCAGAAGGCCGGGCGGTTAAGCCAAGCATCAGAAGGCTGGGCGGTTAAGCCAAGCATCAGAAGGCCGGGCGGTTAAGCCAAGCATCAGAAGGCCGGGCGGTGAAGCCAAGCATCAGAAGGCCGGGCGGTTAAGCCAAGCATCAGAAGGCCAGGCGGTTAAGCCGAGCATCAGAAGGCCAGGCGGTTAAGCCAAGCATCAGAAGGCCAGGCGGTTAAGCCAAGCATCAGAAGGCCGGGCGGTGAAGCCAAGCATCAGAAGGCCAGGCGGTGAAGCCAAGCCTCAGAAGGCCAGGCGGTTAAGCCAAGCATCAGAAGGCCGGGCGGTTAAGCCAAGCATCAGAAGGCCGGGCGGTTAAGCCAAACATCAGAAGGCCAGGCGGTGAAGCCAAGCCTCAGAAGGCCGGGCGGTTAAGCCAAGCATCAGAAGGCCAGGCGGTTAAGCCAAGCAGCAATAAGCCAGGCGGTTAAGCCAAGCAGCAATAAGCCAGGCGGTTAAGCCAAGCATCAGAAGGCCAGGCGGTTAAGCCAAGCATCAGAAGGCCAGGCGGTTAAGCCAAACATCAGAAGGCCAGGCGGTTAAGCCAAACATCAGAAGGCCAGGCAGTTAAGCCAAACATCAGAAGGCCAGGCGGTTAAGCCAAGCATCAGAAGGCCAGGCGGTTAAGCCAAGCATCAGAAGGCCAGGCGGTTAAGCCAAGCATCAGAAGGCCAGGCGGTTAAGCCAAGCATCAGAAGGCCAGGCGGTTAAGCCAAGCATCAGAAGGCCAGGCGGTTAAGCCAAACATCAGAAGGCCAGGCGGTTAAGCCAAACATCAGAAGGCCAGGCGGTTAAGCCAAACATCAGAAGGCCAGGCGGTTAAGCCAAGCATCAGAAGGCCAGGCGGTTAAGCCAAACATCAGAAGGCCAGGCGGTTAAGCCAAGCATCAGAAGGCCAGGCGGTTAAGCCAAGCATCAGAAGGCCGGGCGGTTAAGCCAAGCATCAGAAGGCCAGGCGGTTAAGCCAAGCATCAGAAGGCCAGGCGGTTAAGCCAAACATCAGAAGGCCAGGCGGTTAAGCCAAGCATCAGAAGGCCAGGCGGTTAAGCCAAGCATCAGAAGGCCAGGCGGTTAAGCCAAGCATCAGAAAGCCAGGCGGTTAAGCCAAGCATCAGAAGGCCAGGCGGTTAAGCCAAACATCAGAAGGCCAGGCGGTTAAGCCAAACATCAGAAGGCCAGGCGGTTAAGCCAAGCATCAGAAGGCCAGGCGGTTAAGCCAAGCATCAGAAGGCCAGGCGGTTAAGCCAAACATCAGAAGGCCAGGCGGTTAAGCCAAGCATCAGAAGGCCAGGCGGTTAAGCCAAGCATCAGAAGGCCAGGCGGTTAAGCCAAGCATCAGAAGGCCAGGCGGTTAAGCCAAGCATCAGAAGGCCAGGCGGTTAAGCCAAGCAGCAATAAGCCAGGCGGTTAAGCCAAGCATCAGAAGGCCAGGCGGTTAAGCCAAGCATCAGAAGGCCAGGTGGTTAAGCCAAGCAGCAATAAGCCAGGCGGTAAAGCCAAGCATCAGAAGGCCAGGCGGTAAAGCCAAGCATCAGAAGGCCAGGCGGTTAAGCCAAGTATCAGAAGGCCAGGCGGTTAAGCCAAGCAGCAATAGGCCAGGCGGTAAAGCCAAGTATCTTAATTTCCTTACAACAATAAACTAAATAATTTCAAAACTTCACTGAAACTTATGCTAAAATAAAATTTTCCACTTTTTTTTTGTTTGAAAAACTGAAACTTATTCTAAAAAAAGTTTTCCACTATATATATATATATATATATATATATATATATATATATATATATATATATATATATATATATATATATTTTTTCATTTTTGTATTTTTTATTTTTTTTTTCATTTTTGTATTTTTTTATTTTTTTTTTATTTTATGTATTTTTTTGTTTTTTTATAAGCCAGGCGGTTAAGCCAAGCATCAGAAGGCCAGGCGGTTAAGCCAAGCATCAGAAGGCCAGGCGGTTAAGCCAAGCATCAGAAGGCCGGGCGGTTAAGCCAAGCATCAGAAGGCCGGGCGGTTAAGCCAAGCATCAAAAGGCCAGGCGGTTAAGCCAAGCATCAGAAGGCCGGGCGGTTAAGCCAAGCAGCAATAAGCCAGGCGGTTAAGCCAAGCATCAGAAGGCCGGGCGGTTAAGCCAAGCATCAGAAGGCCGGGCGGTTAAGCCAAGCATCAGAAGGCCGGGCGGTTAAGCCAAGCATCAGAAGGCCAGGCAGTTAAGCCAAGCATCAGAAGGCCGGGCGGTTAAGCCAAGCATCAGAAGGCCGGGCGGTTAAGCCAAGCATCAGAAGGCCGGGCGGTGAAGCCAAGCATCAGAAGGCCGGGCGGTTAAGCCAAGCAGCAATAAGCCAGGCGGTTAAGCCAAGCATCAGAAGGCCAGGCGGTTAAGCCAAGCATCAGAAGGCCAGGCGGTTAAGCCAAGCATCAGAAGGCCAGGCGGTTAAGCCAAGCATCAGAAGGCCAGGCGGTTAAGCCAAGCATCAGAAGGCCAGGCGGTTAAGCCAAGCAGCAATAAGCCAGGCGGTTAAGCCAAGCATCAGAAGGACGGGCGGTTAAGCCAAGCATCAGAAGGCCGGGCGGTTAAGCCAAGCAACAGAAGGCCGGGCGGTTAAGCCAAGCATCAGAAGGCCAGGGCGGTTAAGCCAAGCATCAGAAGGCCAGGCGGTTAAGCCAAGCATCAGAAGGCCGGGCGGTGAAGCCAAGCATCAGAAGGCCAGGCGGTGAAGCCAAGCCTCAGAAGGCCAGGCGGTGAAGCCAAGCATCAGAAGGCCAGGCGGTTAAGCCAAGCATCAGAAGGCCAGGCGGTGAAGCCAAGCATCAGAAGGCCAGGCGGTGAAGCCAAGCATCAGAAGGCCAGGCGGTTAAGCCAAGCATCAGAAGGCCAGGCGGTTAAGCCAAGCATCAGAAGGCCAGGCGGTTAAGCCAAGCATCAGAAGGCCAGGCGGTTAAGCCAAGCATCAGAAGGCCAGGCGGTTAAGCCAAGCATCAGAAGGCCAGGCGGTTAAGCCAAGCATCAGAAGGCCAGGCGGTTAAGCCAAGCATCAGAAGGCCAGGCGGTTAAGCCAAGCATCAGAAGGCCAGGCGGTTAGCCAAGCATCAGAAGGCCAGGCGGTGGAGCCAAGCATCAGAAGGCCAGGCGGTGGAGCCAAGCATCAGAAGGCCAGGCGGTGGAGCCAAGCATCAGAAGGCCAGGCGGTGGAGCCAAGCATCAGAAGGCCAGGCGGTGGAGCCAAGCATCAGAAGGCCAGGCGGTGGAGCCAAGCATCAGAAGGCCAGGCGGTGGAGCCAAGCATCAGAAGGCCAGGCGGTGGAGCCAAGCATCAGAAGGCCAGGCGGTGGAGCCAAGCATCAGAAGGCCAGGCGGTGGAGCCAAGCATCAGAAGGCCAGGCGGTGGAGCCAAGCATCAGAAGGCCAGGCGGTGGAGCCAAGCATCAGAAGGCCAGGCGGTGGAGCCAAGCATCAGAAGGCCAGGCGGTGGAGCCAAGCATCAGAAGGCCAGGCGGTGGAGCCAAGCATCAGAAGGCCAGGCGGTGGAGCCAAGCATCAGAAGGCCAGGCGGTGGAGCCAAGCATCAGAAGGCCAGGCGGTGGAGCCAAGCATCAGAAGGCCAGGCGGTGGAGCCAAGCATCAGAAGGCCAGGCGGTGGAGCCAAGCATCAGAAGGCCAGGCGGTGGAGCCAAGCATCAGAAGGCCAGGCGGTGGAGCCAAGCATCAGAAGGCCAGGCGGTGGAGCCAAGCATCAGAAGGCCAGGCGGTGGAGCCAAGCATCAGAAGGCCAGGCGGTGGAGCCAAGCATCAGAAGGCCAGGCGGTGGAGCCAAGCATCAGAAGGCCAGGCGGTGGAGCCAAGCATCAGAAGGCCAGGCGGTGGAGCCAAGCATCAGAAGGCCAGGCGGTGGAGCCAAGCATCAGAAGGCCAGGCGGTGGAGCCAAGCATCAGAAGGCCAGGCGGTGGAGCCAAGCATCAGAAGGCCAGGCGGTGGAGCCAAGCATCAGAAGGCCAGGCGGTGGAGCCAAGCATCAGAAGGCCAGGCGGTGGAGCCAAGCATCAGAAGGCCAGGCGGTGGAGCCAAGCATCAGAAGGCCAGGCGGTGGAGCCAAGCATCAGAAGGCCAGGCGGTGGAGCCAAGCATCAGAAGGCCAGGCGGTGGAGCCAAGCATCAGAAGGCCAGGCGGTGGAGCCAAGCATCAGAAGGCCAGGCGGTGGAGCCAAGCATCAGAAGGCCAGGCGGTGGAGCCAAGCATCAGAAGGCCAGGCGGTGGAGCCAAGCATCAGAAGGCCAGGCGGTGGAGCCAAGCATCAGAAGGCCAGGCGGTGGAGCCAAGCATCAGAAGGCCAGGCGGTGGAGCCAAGCATCAGAAGGCCAGGCGGTGGAGCCAAGCATCAGAAGGCCAGGCGGTGGAGCCAAGCATCAGAAGGCCAGGCGGTGGAGCCAAGCATCAGAAGGCCAGGCGGTGGAGCCAAGCATCAGAAGGCCAGGCGGTGGAGCCAAGCATCAGAAGGCCAGGCGGTGGAGCCAAGCATCAGAAGGCCAGGCGGTGGAGCCAAGCATCAGAAGGCCAGGCGGTGGAGCCAAGCATCAGAAGGCCAGGCGGTGGAGCCAAGCATCAGAAGGCCAGGCGGTGGAGCCAAGCATCAGAAGGCCAGGCGGTGGAGCCAAGCATCAGAAGGCCAGGCGGTGGAGCCAAGCATCAGAAGGCCAGGCGGTGGAGCCAAGCATCAGAAGGCCAGGCGGTGGAGCCAAGCATCAGAAGGCCAGGCGGTGGAGCCAAGCATCAGAAGGCCAGGCGGTGGAGCCAAGCATCAGAAGGCCAGGCGGTGGAGCCAAGCATCAGAAGGCCAGGCGGTGGAGCCAAGCATCAGAAGGCCAGGCGGTGGAGCCAAGCATCAGAAGGCCAGGCGGTGGAGCCAAGCATCAGAAGGCCAGGCGGTGGAGCCAAGCATCAGAAGGCCAGGCGGTGGAGCCAAGCATCAGAAGGCCAGGCGGTGGAGCCAAGCATCAGAAGGCCAGGCGGTGGAGCCAAGCATCAGAAGGCCAGGCGGTGGAGCCAAGCATCAGAAGGCCAGGCGGTGGAGCCAAGCATCAGAAGGCCAGGCGGTGGAGCCAAGCATCAGAAGGCCAGGCGGTGGAGCCAAGCATCAGAAGGCCAGGCGGTGGAGCCAAGCATCAGAAGGCCAGGCGGTGGAGCCAAGCATCAGAAGGCCAGGCGGTGGAGCCAAGCATCAGAAGGCCAGGCGGTGGAGCCAAGCATCAGAAGGCCAGGCGGTGGAGCCAAGCATCAGAAGGCCAGGCGGTGGAGCCAAGCATCAGAAGGCCAGGCGGTGGAGCCAAGCATCAGAAGGCCAGGCGGTGGAGCCAAGCATCAGAAGGCCAGGCGGTGGAGCCAAGCATCAGAAGGCCAGGCGGTGGAGCCAAGCATCAGAAGGCCAGGCGGTGGAGCCAAGCATCAGAAGGCCAGGCGGTGGAGCCAAGCATCAGAAGGCCAGGCGGTGGAGCCAAGCATCAGAAGGCCAGGCGGTGGAGCCAAGCATCAGAAGGCCAGGCGGTGGAGCCAAGCATCAGAAGGCCAGGCGGTGGAGCCAAGCATCAGAAGGCCAGGCGGTGGAGCCAAGCATCAGAAGGCCAGGCGGTGGAGCCAAGCATCAGAAGGCCAGGCGGTGGAGCCAAGCATCAGAAGGCCAGGCGGTGGAGCCAAGCATCAGAAGGCCAGGCGGTGGAGCCAAGCATCAGAAGGCCAGGCGGTGGAGCCAAGCATCAGAAGGCCAGGCGGTGGAGCCAAGCATCAGAAGGCCAGGCGGTGGAGCCAAGCATCAGAAGGCCAGGCGGTGGAGCCAAGCATCAGAAGGCCAGGCGGTGGAGCCAAGCATCAGAAGGCCAGGCGGTGGAGCCAAGCATCAGAAGGCCAGGCGGTGGAGCCAAGCATCAGAAGGCCAGGCGGTGGAGCCAAGCATCAGAAGGCCAGGCGGTGGAGCCAAGCATCAGAAGGCCAGGCGGTGGAGCCAAGCATCAGAAGGCCAGGCGGTGGAGCCAAGCATCAGAAGGCCAGGCGGTGGAGCCAAGCATCAGAAGGCCAGGCGGTGGAGCCAAGCATCAGAAGGCCAGGCGGTGGAGCCAAGCATCAGAAGGCCAGGCGGTGGAGCCAAGCATCAGAAGGCCAGGCGGTGGAGCCAAGCATCAGAAGGCCAGGCGGTGGAGCCAAGCATCAGAAGGCCAGGCGGTGGAGCCAAGCATCAGAAGGCCAGGCGGTGGAGCCAAGCATCAGAAGGCCAGGCGGTGGAGCCAAGCATCAGAAGGCCAGGCGGTGGAGCCAAGCATCAGAAGGCCAGGCGGTGGAGCCAAGCATCAGAAGGCCAGGCGGTGGAGCCAAGCATCAGAAGGCCAGGCGGTGGAGCCAAGCATCAGAAGGCCAGGCGGTGGAGCCAAGCATCAGAAGGCCAGGCGGTGGAGCCAAGCATCAGAAGGCCAGGCGGTGGAGCCAAGCATCAGAAGGCCAGGCGGTGGAGCCAAGCATCAGAAGGCCAGGCGGTGGAGCCAAGCATCAGAAGGCCAGGCGGTGGAGCCAAGCATCAGAAGGCCAGGCGGTGGAGCCAAGCATCAGAAGGCCAGGCGGTGGAGCCAAGCATCAGAAGGCCAGGCGGTGGAGCCAAGCATCAGAAGGCCAGGCGGTGGAGCCAAGCATCAGAAGGCCAGGCGGTGGAGCCAAGCATCAGAAGGCCAGGCGGTGGAGCCAAGCATCAGAAGGCCAGGCGGTGGAGCCAAGCATCAGAAGGCCAGGCGGTGGAGCCAAGCATCAGAAGGCCAGGCGGTGGAGCCAAGCATCAGAAGGCCAGGCGGTGGAGCCAAGCATCAGAAGGCCAGGCGGTGGAGCCAAGCATCAGAAGGCCAGGCGGTGGAGCCAAGCATCAGAAGGCCAGGCGGTGGAGCCAAGCATCAGAAGGCCAGGCGGTGGAGCCAAGCATCAGAAGGCCAGGCGGTGGAGCCAAGCATCAGAAGGCCAGGCGGTGGAGCCAAGCATCAGAAGGCCAGGCGGTGGAGCCAAGCATCAGAAGGCCAGGCGGTGGAGCCAAGCATCAGAAGGCCAGGCGGTGGAGCCAAGCATCAGAAGGCCAGGCGGTGGAGCCAAGCATCAGAAGGCCAGGCGGTGGAGCCAAGCATCAGAAGGCCAGGCGGTGGAGCCAAGCATCAGAAGGCCAGGCGGTGGAGCCAAGCATCAGAAGGCCAGGCGGTGGAGCCAAGCATCAGAAGGCCAGGCGGTGGAGCCAAGCATCAGAAGGCCAGGCGGTGGAGCCAAGCATCAGAAGGCCAGGCGGTGGAGCCAAGCATCAGAAGGCCAGGCGGTGGAGCCAAGCATCAGAAGGCCAGGCGGTGGAGCCAAGCATCAGAAGGCCAGGCGGTGGAGCCAAGCATCAGAAGGCCAGGCGGTGGAGCCAAGCATCAGAAGGCCAGGCGGTGGAGCCAAGCATCAGAAGGCCAGGCGGTGGAGCCAAGCATCAGAAGGCCAGGCGGTGGAGCCAAGCATCAGAAGGCCAGGCGGTGGAGCCAAGCATCAGAAGGCCAGGCGGTGGAGCCAAGCATCAGAAGGCCAGGCGGTGGAGCCAAGCATCAGAAGGCCAGGCGGTGGAGCCAAGCATCAGAAGGCCAGGCGGTGGAGCCAAGCATCAGAAGGCCAGGCGGTGGAGCCAAGCATCAGAAGGCCAGGCGGTGGAGCCAAGCATCAGAAGGCCAGGCGGTGGAGCCAAGCATCAGAAGGCCAGGCGGTGGAGCCAAGCATCAGAAGGCCAGGCGGTGGAGCCAAGCATCAGAAGGCCAGGCGGTGGAGCCAAGCATCAGAAGGCCAGGCGGTGGAGCCAAGCATCAGAAGGCCAGGCGGTGGAGCCAAGCATCAGAAGGCCAGGCGGTGGAGCCAAGCATCAGAAGGCCAGGCGGTGGAGCCAAGCATCAGAAGGCCAGGCGGTGGAGCCAAGCATCAGAAGGCCAGGCGGTGGAGCCAAGCATCAGAAGGCCAGGCGGTGGAGCCAAGCATCAGAAGGCCAGGCGGTGGAGCCAAGCATCAGAAGGCCAGGCGGTGGAGCCAAGCATCAGAAGGCCAGGCGGTGGAGCCAAGCATCAGAAGGCCAGGCGGTGGAGCCAAGCATCAGAAGGCCAGGCGGTGGAGCCAAGCATCAGAAGGCCAGGCGGTGGAGCCAAGCATCAGAAGGCCAGGCGGTGGAGCCAAGCATCAGAAGGCCAGGCGGTGGAGCCAAGCATCAGAAGGCCAGGCGGTGGAGCCAAGCATCAGAAGGCCAGGCGGTGGAGCCAAGCATCAGAAGGCCAGGCGGTGGAGCCAAGCATCAGAAGGCCAGGCGGTGGAGCCAAGCATCAGAAGGCCAGGCGGTGGAGCCAAGCATCAGAAGGCCAGGCGGTGGAGCCAAGCATCAGAAGGCCAGGCGGTGGAGCCAAGCATCAGAAGGCCAGGCGGTGGAGCCAAGCATCAGAAGGCCAGGCGGTGGAGCCAAGCATCAGAAGGCCAGGCGGTGGAGCCAAGCATCAGAAGGCCAGGCGGTGGAGCCAAGCATCAGAAGGCCAGGCGGTGGAGCCAAGCATCAGAAGGCCAGGCGGTGGAGCCAAGCATCAGAAGGCCAGGCGGTGGAGCCAAGCATCAGAAGGCCAGGCGGTGGAGCCAAGCATCAGAAGGCCAGGCGGTGGAGCCAAGCATCAGAAGGCCAGGCGGTGGAGCCAAGCATCAGAAGGCCAGGCGGTTAAGCCAAGCATCAGAAGGCCAGGCGGTTAAGCCAAGCATCAGAAGGCCAGGCGGTTAAGCCAAGCATCAGAAGGCCAGGCGGTTAAGCCAAGCAGCAATAAGGCCAGGCGGTTAAGCCAAGCATCAGAAGGCCAGGCGGTTAAGCCAAGCATCAGAAGGCCAGGCGGTTAAGCCAAGCATCAGAAGGCCAGGCGGTTAAGCCAAGCATCAGAAGGCCAGGCGGTTAAGCCAAGCATCAGAAGGCCAGGCGGTTAAGCCAAGCATCAGAAGGCCAGGCGGTTAAGCCAAGCATCAGAAGGCCAGGCGGTTAAGCCAAGCATCAGAAGGCCAGGTGGTTAAGCCAAGCAGCAATAAGCCAGGCGGTAAGCCAAGCATCAGAAGGCCATGGTTAAGCCAAGCATCAGAAGGCCAGGCGGTTAAGCCAAGCATCAGAAGGCCAGGTGGTTAAGCCAAGCAGCAATAGACCAGGCGGTAAAGCCAAGCATCTTAATTTCCTTACAACAATAAACTAAATAATTTCAAAACTTCACTGAAACTTATGCTAAAATAAAATTTTCCACTTTTTTTTTTGTTTGAAAAACTGAAACTTATTCTAAAAAAAGTTTTCCACTATATATATATATATATATATATATATATATATATATATATATATATATATATATATATATATATATATATATATATATGTATATATATATATATATATATATATATATATATTTTTTTTTTTCATTTTTGTATTTTTTATTTTTTTTTTCATTTTTGTATTTTTTTATTTTTTTTTTTATTTTTGTATTTTTTTGTTTTTTATAAGCCAGGTGGTTAAGCCAAGCATCAGAAGGCCAGGCGGTTAAGCCAAGCATCAGAAGGCCAGGCGGTTAAGCCAAGCATCAGAAGGTCAGGCGGTTAAGCCAAGCATCAGAAGGCCAGGCGGTTAAGCCAAGCATCAGAAGGCCAGGCGGTTAAGCCAAGCATCAAAAGACCAGGCGGTTAAGCCAAGCAGCAATAAGCCAGGCGGTTAAGCCAAGCATCAGAAGGCCAGGCGGTTAAGCCAAGCATCAGAAGGCCAGGCGGTTAAGCCAAGCATCAGAAGGCCAGACGGTTAAGCCAAGCATCAGAAAGCCAGGCGGTTAAGCCAAGCATCAGAAGGCCAGGCGGTTAAGCCAAGCATCAGAAGGCCGGGCGGTTAAGCCAAGCATCAAAAGACCAGGCGGTTAAGCCAAGCATCAAAAGGCCAGGCGGTTAAGCCAAGCAGCAATAAGCCAGGCGGTTAAGCCAAGCATCAGAAGGCCGGGCGGTTAAGCCAAGCATCAGAAGGCTGGGCGGTTAAGCCAAGCATCAGAAGGCCGGGCGGTTAAGCCAAGCATCAGAAGGCCAGGCGGTTAAGCCAAGCATCAGAAGGCCGGGCGGTTAAGCCAAGCATCAAAAGACCAGGCGGTTAAGCCAAGCATCAAAAGGCCAGGCGGTTAAGCCAAGCAGCAATAAGCCAGGCGGTTAAGCCAAGCATCAGAAGGCCGGGCGGTTAAGCCAAGCATCAGAAGGCCGGGCGGTTAAGCCAAGCATCAGAAGGCCGGGCGGTTAAGCCAAGCATCAGAAGGCCGGGCGGTTAAGGCAAGCATCAGAAGTCCGGGCGGTTAAGCCAAGCATCAGAAGACCGGGCGGTTAAGCCAAGCATCAGAAGGCCAGGCGGTTAAGCCAAGCATCAGATGGACGGGCGGTTAAGCCAAGCATCAGAAGGCCGGGCGGTTAACCAAGCACCAAGCATCAGAAGGCCAGGCGGTTAAGCCAAGCCTCAGAAGGCCAGGCGGTTAAGCCAAGCCTCAAAAGGCCAGGCGGTTAAGCCAAGCATCAGAAGGCCAGGCGGTTAAGCCAAGCATCAGAAGGCCAGGCGGTTAAGCCAAGTAGCAATAAGCCAGGCGGTTAAGCCAAGCATCAGAAGGCCAGGCGGTTAAGCCAAGCAACAGAAGGCCGGGCGGTTAAGCCAAGCATCAGAAGGCCGGGCGGTTAAGCCAAGCATCAGAAGGCCAGGTGGTTAAGCCAAGCATCAGAAGGCCAGGCGGTTAAGCCAAGCATCAGAAGGCCAGGCGGTTAAGCCAAGCATCAGAAGGCCAGGCAGTTAAGCCAAGCAGCAATAAGCCAAGCATCAGAAGGCCAGGCGGTTAAGCCAATCATCAGAAGGCCAGGCGGTTAAGCCAAGCATCAGAAGGCCAGGCGGTTAAGCCAAGCATCAGAAGGCCGGGCGGTGAAGCAAAGCATCAGAAGGCCAGGCGGTGAAGCCAAGCCTCAGAAGGCCAGGCGGTTAAGCCAAGCATCAGAAGGCCAGGCGGTTAAGCCAAGCATCAGAAGGCCGGGCGGTTAAGCCAAGCATCAGAAGGCCGGGCGGTTAAGCCAAGCATCAGAAGGCCGGGCGGTTAAGCCAAGCATCAGAAGGCCGGGCGGTTAAGCCAAGCATCAGAAGGCCGGGCGGTGAAGCCAAGCATCAGAAGGCCGGGCGGTTAAGCCAAGCATCAGAAGGCCAGGCGGTTAAGCCGAGCATCAGAAGGCCAGGCGGTTAAGCCAAGCATCAGAAGGCCAGGCGGTTAAGCCAAGCATCAGAAGGCCGGGCGGTGAAGCCAAGCATCAGAAGGCCAGGCGGTGAAGCCAAGCCTCAGAAGGCCAGGCGGTTAAGCCAAGCATCAGAAGGCCGGGCGGTTAAGCCAAGCATCAGAAGGCCGGGCGGTTAAGCCAAACATCAGAAGGCCAGGCGGTGAAGCCAAGCCTCAGAAGGCCGGGCGGTTAAGCCAAGCATCAGAAGGCCAGGCGGTTAAGCCAAGCAGCAATAAGCCAGGCGGTTAAGCCAAGCAGCAATAAGCCAGGCGGTTAAGCCAAGCATCAGAAGGCCAGGCGGTTAAGCCAAGCATCAGAAGGCCAGGCGGTTAAGCCAAACATCAGAAGGCCAGGCAGTTAAGCCAAACATCAGAAGGCCAGGCGGTTAAGCCAAGCATCAGAAGGCCAGGCGGTTAAGCCAAGCATCAGAAGGCCAGGCGGTTAAGCCAAGCATCAGAAGGCCAGGCGGTTAAGCCAAGCATCAGAAGGCCAGGCGGTTAAGCCAAGCATCAGAAGGCCAGGCGGTTAAGCCAAACATCAGAAGGCCAGGCGGTTAAGCCAAACATCAGAAGGCCAGGCGGTTAAGCCAAACATCAGAAGGCCAGGCGGTTAAGCCAAACATCAGAAGGCCAGGCGGTTAAGCCAAGCATCAGAAGGCCAGGCGGTTAAGCCAAGCATCAGAAGGCCAGGCGGTTAAGCCAAACATCAGAAGGCCAGGCGGTTAAGCCAAGCATCAGAAGGCCAGGCGGTTAAGCCAAACATCAGAAGGCCAGGCGGTTAAGCCAAGCATCAGAAGGCCAGGCGGTTAAGCCAAGCATCAGAAGGCCAGGCGGTTAAGCCAAGCATCAGAAGGCCAGGCGGTTAAGCCAAGCATCAGAAGGCCAGGCGGTTAAGCCAAACATCAGAAGGCCAGGCGGTTAAGCCAAGCATCAGAAGGCCAGGCGGTTAAGCCAAGCATCAGAAGGCCAGGCGGTTAAGCCAAGCATCAGAAGGCCAGGCGGTTAAGCCAAACATCAGAAGGCCAGGCGGTTAAGCCAAGCATCAGAAGGCCAGGCGGTTAAGCCAAGCATCAGAAGGCCAGGCGGTTAAGCCAAGCATCAGAAGGCCAGGCGGTTAAGCCAAGCATCAGAAGGCCAGGCGGTTAAGCCAAGCAGCAATAAGCCAGGCGGTTAAGCCAAGCATCAGAAGGCCAGGCGGTTAAGCCAAGCATCAGAAGGCCAGGTGGTTAAGCCAAGCAGCAATAAGCCAGGCGGTAAAGCCAAGCATCAGAAGGCCAGGCGGTAAAGCCAAGCATCAGAAGGCCAGGCGGTTAAGCCAAGTATCAGAAGGCCAGGCGGTTAAGCCAAGCAGCAATAGGCCAGGCGGTAAAGCCAAGTATCTTAATTTCCTTACAACAATAAACTAAATAATTTCAAAACTTCACTGAAACTTATGCTAAAATAAAATTTTCCACTTTTTTTTTGTTTGAAAAACTGAAACTTATTCTAAAAAAAGTTTTCCACTATATATATATATATATATATATATATATATATATATATATATATATATATATATATATATTTTTTCATTTTTGTATTTTTTATTTTTTTTTTCATTTTTGTATTTTTGTATTTTTTTTTTTATTTTTGTATTTTTTTGTGTTTTTTTATAAGCCAGGCGGTTAAGCCAAGCATCAGAAGGCCAGGCGGTTAAGCCAAGCATCAGAAGGCCAGGCGGTTAAGCCAAGCATCAGAAGGCCGGGCGGTTAAGCCAAGCATCAGAAGGCCGGGCGGTTAAGCCAAGCATCAAAAGGCCAGGCGGTTAAGCCAAGCATCAGAAGGCCGGGCGGTTAAGCCAAGCAGCAATAAGCCAGGCGGTTAAGCCAAGCATCAGAAGGCCGGGCGGTTAAGCCAAGCATCAGAAGGCCGGGCGGTTAAGCCAAGCATCAGAAGGCCGGGCGGTTAAGCCAAGCATCAGAAGGCCAGGCAGTTAAGCCAAGCATCAGAAGGCCGGGCGGTTAAGCCAAGCATCCGAAGGCCAGGCGGTTAAGCCAAGTAGCAATAAGCCAGGCGGTTAAGCCAAGCATCAGAAGGCCAGGCGGTTAAGCCAAGCAACAGAAGGCCGGGCGGTTAAGCCAAGCATCAGAAGGCCGGGCGGTTAAGCCAAGCATCAGAAGGCCAGGTGGTTAAGCCAAGCATCAGAAGGCCAGGCGGTTAAGCCAAGCATCAGAAGGCCAGGCGGTTAAGCCAAGCATCAGAAGGCCAGGCAGTTAAGCCAAGCAGCAATAAGCCAAGCATCAGAAGGCCAGGCGGTTAAGCCAATCATCAGAAGGCCAGGCGGTTAAGCCAAGCATCAGAAGGCCAGGCGGTTAAGCCAAGCATCAGAAGGCCGGGCGGTGAAGCCAAGCATCAGAAGGCCAGGCGGTGAAGACAAGCCTCAGAAGGCCAGGCGGTTAAGCCAAGCATCAGAAGGCCAGGCGGTTAAGCCAAGCATCAGAAGGCCGGGCGGTTAAGCCAAGCATCAGAAGGCCGGGCGGTTAAGCCAAGCATCAGAAGGCCGGGCGGTTAAACCAAGCATCAGAAGGCCGGGCGGTTAAGCCAAGCATCAGTAGGCCGGGCGGTTAAGCCAAGCATCAGAAGGCCAGGCGGTTAAGCCGAGCATCAGAAGGCCAGGCGGTTAAGCCAAGCATCAGAAGGCCAGGCGGTTAAGCCAAGCATCAGAAGGCCGGGCGGTGAAGCCAAGCATCAGAAGGCCAGGCGGTGAAGCCAAGCCTCAGAAGGCCAGGCGGTTAAGCCAAGCATCAGAAGGCCGGGCGGTTAAGCCAAGCATCAGAAGGCCGGGCGGTTAAGCCAAACATCAGAAGGCCAGGCGGTGAAGCCAAGCCTCAGAAGGCCGGGCGGTTAAGCCAAGCATCAGAAGGCCAGGCGGTTAAGCCAAGCAGCAATAAGCCAGGCGGTTAAGCCAAGCAGCAATAAGCCAGGCGGTTAAGCCAAGCATCAGAAGGCCAGGCGGTTAAGCCAAGCATCAGAAGGCCAGGCGGTTAAGCCAAACATCAGAAGGCCAGGCGGTTAAGCCAAACATCAGAAGGCCAGGCAGTTAAGCCAAACATCAGAAGGCCAGGCGGTTAAGCCAAGCATCAGAAGGCCAGGCGGTTAAGCCAAGCATCAGAAGGCCAGGCGGTTAAGCCAAGCATCAGAAGGCCAGGCGGTTAAGCCAAGCATCAGAAGGCCAGGCGGTTAAGCCAAACATCAGAAGGCCAGGCGGTTAAGCCAAACATCAGAAGGCCAGGCGGTTAAGCCAAGCATCAGAAGGCCAGGCGGTTAAGCCAAGCATCAGAAGGCCAGGCGGTTAAGCCAAACATCAGAAGGCCAGGCGGTTAAGCCAAGCATCAGAAGGCCAGGCGGTTAAGCCAAGCATCAGAAGGCCAGGCGGTTAAGCCAAGCATCAGAAGGCCAGGCGGTTAAGCCAAGCATCAGAAGGCCAGGCGGTTAAGCCAAGCATCAGAAGGCCAGGCGGTTAAGCCAAGCATCAGAAGGCCAGGCGGTTAAGCCAAGCATCAGAAGGCCAGGCGGTTAAGCCAAGCATCAGAAGGCCAGGCGGTTAAGCCAAGCATCAGAAGGCCAGGCGGTTAAGCCAAGCATCAGAAGGCCAGGCGGTTAAGCCAAGCATCAGAAGGCCAGGCGGTTAAGCCAAGCATCAGAAGGCCAGGCGGTTAAGCCAAGCATCAGAAGGCCAGGCGGTTAAGCCAAGCATCAGAAGGCCAGGCGGTTAAGCCAAGCATCAGAAGGCCAGGCGGTTAAGCCAAGCATCAGAAGGCCAGGCGGTTAAGCCAAGCATCAGAAGGCCAGGCGGTTAAGCCAAGCAGCAATAAGCCAGGCGGTTAAGCCAAGCATCAGAAGGCCAGGCGGTTAAGCCAAGCATCAGAAGGCCAGGTGGTTAAGCCAAGCAGCAATAAGCCAGGCGGTAAAGCCAAGCATCAGAAGGCCAGGCGGTAAAGCCAAGCATCAGAAGGCCAGGCGGTTAAGCCAAGTATCAGAAGGCCAGGCGGTTAAGCCAAGCAGCAATAGGCCAGGCGGTAAAGCCAAGTATCTTAATTTCCTTACAACAATAAACTAAATAATTTCAAAACTTCACTGAAACTTATGCTAAAATAAAATTTTCCACTTTTTTTTTGTTTGAAAAACTGAAACTTATTCTAAAAAAAGTTTTCCACTATATATATATATATATATATATATATATATATATATATATATATATATATTTTTTCATTTTTGTATTTTTTATTTTTTTTTTCATTTTTGTATTTTTTTATTTTTTTTTTTATTTTTGTATTTTTTTGTGTTTTTTTATAAGCCAGGCGGTTAAGCCAAGCATCAGAAGGCCAGGCGGTTAAGCCAAGCATCAGAAGGCCAGGCGGTTAAGCCAAGCATCAGAAGGCCGGGCGGTTAAGCCAAGCATCAGAAGGCCGGGCGGTTAAGCCAAGCATCAAAAGGCCAGGCGGTTAAGCCAAGCATCAGAAGGCCGGGCGGTTAAGCCAAGCAGCAATAAGCCAGGCGGTTAAGCCAAGCATCAGAAGGCCGGGCGGTTAAGCCAAGCATCAGAAGGCCGGGCGGTTAAGCCAAGCATCAGAAGGCCGGGCGGTTAAGCCAAGCATCAGAAGGCCAGGCAGTTAAGCCAAGCATCAGAAGGCCGGGCGGTTAAGCCAAGCATCAGAAGGCCAGGCGGTTAAGCCAAGTAGCAATAAGCCAGGCGGTTAAGCCAAGCATCAGAAGGCCAGGCGGTTAAGCCAAGCAACAGAAGGCCGGGCGGTTAAGCCAAGCATCAGAAGGCCGGGCGGTTAAGCCAAGCATCAGAAGGCCAGGTGGTTAAGCCAAGCATCAGAAGGCCAGGCGGTTAAGCCAAGCATCAGAAGGCCAGGCGGTTAAGCCAAGCATCAGAAGGCCAGGCAGTTAAGCCAAGCAGCAATAAGCCAAGCATCAGAAGGCCAGGCGGTTAAGCCAATCATCAGAAGGCCAGGCGGTTAAGCCAAGCATCAGAAGGCCAGGCGGTTAAGCCAAGCATCAGAAGGCCGGGCGGTGAAGCCAAGCATCAGAAGGCCAGGCGGTGAAGACAAGCCTCAGAAGGCCAGGCGGTTAAGCCAAGCATCAGAAGGCCAGGCGGTTAAGCCAAGCATCAGAAGGCCGGGCGGTTAAGCCAAGCATCAGAAGGCCGGGCGGTTAAGCCAAGCATCAAAAGGCCAGGCGGTTAAGCCAAGCATCAGAAGGCCGGGCGGTTAAGCCAAGCAGCAATAAGCCAGGCGGTTAAGCCAAGCATCAGAAGGCCGGGCGGTTAAGCCAAGCATCAGAAGGCCGGGCGGTTAAGCCAAGCATCAGAAGGCCGGGCGGTTAAGCCAAGCATCAGAAGGCCAGGCAGTTAAGCCAAGCATCAGAAGGCCGGGCGGTTAAGCCAAGCATCAGAAGGCCAGGCGGTTAAGCCAAGTAGCAATAAGCCAGGCGGTTAAGCCAAGCATCAGAAGGCCAGGCGGTTAAGCCAAGCAACAGAAGGCCGGGCGGTTAAGCCAAGCATCAGAAGGCCGGGCGGTTAAGCCAAGCATCAGAAGGCCAGGTGGTTAAGCCAAGCATCAGAAGGCCAGGCGGTTAAGCCAAGCATCAGAAGGCCAGGCGGTTAAGCCAAGCATCAGAAGGCCAGGCAGTTAAGCCAAGCAGCAATAAGCCAAGCATCAGAAGGCCAGGCGGTTAAGCCAATCATCAGAAGGCCAGGCGGTTAAGCCAAGCATCAGAAGGCCAGGCGGTTAAGCCAAGCATCAGAAGGCCGGGCGGTGAAGCCAAGCATCAGAAGGCCAGGCGGTGAAGACAAGCCTCAGAAGGCCAGGCGGTTAAGCCAAGCATCAGAAGGCCAGGCGGTTAAGCCAAGCATCAGAAGGCCGGGCGGTTAAGCCAAGCATCAGAAGGCCGGGCGGTTAAGCCAAGCATCAGAAGGCCGGGCGGTTAAGCCAAGCATCAGAAGGCCGGGCGGTTAAGCCAAGCATCAGAAGGCCGGGCGGTTAAGCCAAGCATCAGAAGGCCAGGCGGTTAAGCCGAGCATCAGAAGGCCAGGCGGTTAAGCCAAGCATCAGAAGGCCAGGCGGTTAAGCCAAGCATCAGAAGGCCGGGCGGTGAAGCCAAGCATCAGAAGGCCAGGCGGTGAAGCCAAGCCTCAGAAGGCCAGGCGGTTAAGCCAAGCATCAGAAGGCCGGGCGGTTAAGCCAAGCATCAGAAGGCCGGGCGGTTAAGCCAAACATCAGAAGGCCAGGCGGTGAAGCCAAGCCTCAGAAGGCCGGGCGGTTAAGCCAAGCATCAGAAGGCCAGGCGGTTAAGCCAAGCAGCAATAAGCCAGGCGGTTAAGCCAAGCAGCAATAAGCCAGGCGGTTAAGCCAAGCATCAGAAGGCCAGGCGGTTAAGCCAAGCATCAGAAGGCCAGGCGGTTAAGCCAAGCATCAGAAGGCCAGGCGGTTAAGCCAAGCATCAGAAGGCCAGGCGGTTAAGCCAAGCATCAGAAGGCCAGGCGGTTAAGCCAAGCATCAGAAGGCCAGGCGGTTAAGCCAAGCATCAGAAGGCCAGGCGGTTAAGCCAAGCATCAGAAGGCCAGGCGGTTAAGCCAAGCATCAGAAGGCCAGGCGGTTAAGCCAAGCATCAGAAGGCCAGGCGGTTAAGCCAAGCATCAGAAGGCCAGGCGGTTAAGCCAAGCATCAGAAGGCCAGGCGGTTAAGCCAAGCATCAGAAGGCCAGGCGGTTAAGCCAAGCATCAGAAGGCCAGGCGGTTAAGCCAAGCATCAGAAGGCCAGGCGGTTAAGCCAAGCATCAGAAGGCCAGGCGGTTAAGCCAAGCATCAGAAGGCCAGGCGGTTAAGCCAAGCATCAGAAGGCCAGGCGGTTAAGCCAAGCATCAGAAGGCCAGGCGGTTAAGCCAAGCATCAGAAGGCCAGGCGGTTAAGCCAAGCATCAGAAGGCCAGGCGGTTAAGCCAAGCATCAGAAGGCCAGGCGGTTAAGCCAAGCATCAGAAGGCCAGGCGGTTAAGCCAAGCATCAGAAGGCCAGGCGGTTAAGCCAAGCATCAGAAGGCCAGGCGGTTAAGCCAAGCATCAGAAGGCCAGGCGGTTAAGCCAAGCATCAGAAGGCCAGGCGGTTAAGCCAAGCATCAGAAGGCCAGGCGGTTAAGCCAAGCATCAGAAGGCCAGGCGGTTAAGCCAAGCATCAGAAGGCCAGGCGGTTAAGCCAAGCATCAGAAGGCCAGGCGGTTAAGCCAAGCATCAGAAGGCCAGGCGGTTAAGCCAAGCATCAGAAGGCCAGGCGGTTAAGCCAAGCATCAGAAGGCCAGGCGGTTAAGCCAAGCATCAGAAGGCCAGGCGGTTAAGCCAAGCATCAGAAGGCCAGGCGGTTAAGCCAAGCATCAGAAGGCCAGGCGGTTAAGCCAAGCATCAGAAGGCCAGGCGGTTAAGCCAAGCATCAGAAGGCCAGGCGGTTAAGCCAAGCATCAGAAGGCCAGGCGGTTAAGCCAAGCATCAGAAGGCCAGGCGGTTAAGCCAAGCATCAGAAGGCCAGGCGGTTAAGCCAAGCATCAGAAGGCCAGGCGGTTAAGCCAAGCATCAGAAGGCCAGGCGGTTAAGCCAAGC
This sequence comes from Palaemon carinicauda, assembly GCF_036898095.1. Classification (NCBI taxonomy): domain Eukaryota; kingdom Metazoa; phylum Arthropoda; class Malacostraca; order Decapoda; family Palaemonidae; genus Palaemon; species Palaemon carinicauda. Next base: position 43,196,334 of record NC_090752.1, read on the forward strand.
ATCAGAAGGCCAGGCGGTTAAGCCAAGCATCAGAAGGCCAGGCGGTTAAGCCAAGCAGCAATAAGCCAGGCGGTTAAGCCAAGCATCAGAAGGCCAGGTGGTTAAGCCAAGCATCAGAAGGCCAGGTGGTTAAGCCAAGCAGCAATAAGCCAGGCGGTAAAGCCAAGCATCAGAAGGCCAGGCGGTAAAGCCAAGCATCAGAAGGCCAGGCGGTTAAGCCAAGTATCAGAAGGCCAGGCAGTTAAGCCAAGCAGCAATAGGCCAGGCGGTAAAGCCAAGTATCTTAATTTCCTTACAACAATAAACTAAATAATTTCAAAACTTCACTGAAACTTATGCTAAAATAAAATTTTCCACTTTTTTTTTGTTTGAAAAACTGAAACTTATTCTAAAAAAAGTTTTCCACTATATATATATATATATATATATATATATATATATATATATTTTTTTTTTTTTTCATTTTTGTATTTTTTATTTTTTTTTTCATTTTTGTATTTTTTTATTTTTTTTTTTATTTTTGTATTTTTTTGTGTTTTTTTATAAGCCAGGCGGTTAAGCCAAGCATCAGAAGGCCAGGCGGTTAAGCCAAGCATCAGAAGGCCAGGCGGTTAAGCCAAGCATCAGAAGGCCGGGCGGTTAAGCCAAGCATCAGAAGGCCGGGCGGTTAAGCCAAGCATCAAAAGGCCAGGCGGTTAAGCCAAGCATCAGAAGGCCGGGCGGTTAAGCCAAGCAGCAATAAGCCAGGCGGTTAAGCCAAGCATCAGAAGGCCGGGCGGTTAAGCCAAGCATCAGAAGGCCGGGCGGTTAAGCCAAGCATCAGAAGGCCGGGCGGTTAAGCCAAGCATCAGAAGGCCAGGCAGTTAAGCCAAGCATCAGAAGGCCAGGCGGTTAAGCCAAGCATCAGAAGGCCGGGCGGTTAAGCCAAGCATCAGAAGGCCGGGCGGTGAAGCCAAGCATCAGAAGGCCGGGCGGTTAAGCCAAGCAGCAATAAGCCAGGCGGTTAAGCCAAGCATCAGAAGGCCAGGCGGTTAAGCCAAGCATCAGAAGGCCAGGCGGTTAAGCCAAGCATCAGAAGGCCAGGCGGTTAAGCCAAGCATCAGAAGGCCAGGCGGTTAAGCCAAGCATCAGAAGGCCAGGCAGTTAAGCCAAGCAGCAATAAGACAGGCGGTTAAGCCAAGCATCAGAAGGCCGGGCGGTTAAGCCAAGCATCAGAAGGCCGGGCGGTTAAGCCAAGCAACAGAAGGCCGGGCGGTTAAGCCAAGCATCAGAAGGCCGGGCGGTTAAGCCAAGCATCAGAAGGCCGGGCGGTTAAGCCAAGCATCAGAAGGCCGGGCGGTGAAGCCAAGCATCAGAAGGCCAGGCGGTGAAGCCAAGCCTCAGAAGGCCAGGCGGTGAAGCCAAGCCTCAGAAGGCCAGGCGGTTAAGCCAAGCATCAGAAGGCCAGGCGGTGAAGCCAAGCATCAGAAGGCCAGGCGGTTAAGCCGAACATCAGAAGGCCAGGCGGTTAAGCCAAGCATCAGAAGGCCAGGCGGTTAAGCCAAGCATCAGAAGGCCAGGCGGTGAAGCCAAGCATCAGAAGGCCAGGCGGTGAAGCCAAGCATCAGAAGGCCAGGCGGTGAAGCCAAGCATCAGAAGGCCAGGCGGTTAAGCCAAGCATCAGAAGGCCAGGCGGTGAAGCCAAGCATCAGAAGGCCAGGCGGTTAAGCCAAGCATCAGAAGGCCAGGCGGTGAAGCCAAGCCTCAGAAGGCCAGGCGGTTAAGCCGAGCATCAGAAGGCCAGGCGGTTAAGCCAAGCAGCAATAAGCCAGGCGGTTAAGCCAAGCAGCAATAAGCCAGGCGGTTAAGCCAAGCATCAGAAGGCCAGGCGGTTAAGCCAAGCATCAGAAGGCCAGGCGGTTAAGCCAAGCATCAGAAGGCCAGGCGGTTAAGCCAAGCATCAGAAGGCCAGGAGGTTAAGCCAAGCATCAGAAGGCCAGGCGGTTAAGCCAAGCAGCAATAAGCCAGGCGGTTAAGCCAAGCATCAGAAGGCCAGGCGGTTAAGCCAAGCATCAGAAGGCCAGGAGGTTAAGCCAAGCATCAGAAGGCCAGGAGGTTAAGCCAAGCATCAGAAGGCCAGGCGGTTAAGCCAAGCATCAGAAGGCCAGGCGGTTAAGCCAAGCATCAGAAGGCCAGGAGGTTAAGCCAAGCATCAGAAGGCCAGGCGGTTAAGCCAAGCATCAGAAGGCCAGGCGGTTAAGCCAAGCATCAGAAGGCCAGGCGGTTAAGCCAAGCATCAGAAGGCCAGGAGGTTAAGCCAAGCATCAGAAGGCCAGGCGGTTAAGCCAAGCATCAGAAGGCCAGGAGGTTAAGCCAAGCATCAGAAGGCCAGGCGGTTAAGCCAAGCATCAGAAGGCCAGGAGGTTAAGCCAAGCATCAGAAGGCCAGGCGGTTAAGCCAAGCATCAGAAGGCCAGGCGGTTAAGCCAAGCATCAGAAGGCCAGGCGGTTAAGCCAAGCATCAGAAGGCCAGGAGGTTAAGCCAAGCATCAGAAGGCCAGGCGGTTAAGCCAAGCATCAGAAGGCCAGGCGGTTAAGCCAAGCATCAGAAGGCCAGGCGGTTAAGCCAAGCATCAGAAGGCCAGGCGGTTAAGCCAAGCATCAGAAGGCCAGGAGGTTAAGCCAAGCATCAGAAGGCCAGGCGGTTAAGCCAAGCATCAGAAGGCCAGGAGGTTAAGCCAAGCATCAGAAGGCCAGGCGGTTAAGCCAAGCATCAGAAGGCCAGGCGGTTAAGCCAAGCATCAGAAGGCCAGGCGGTTAAGCCAAGCATCAGAAGGCCAGGCGGTTAAGCCAAGCATCAGAAGGCCAGGAGGTTAAGCCAAGCATCAGAAGGCCAGGCGGTTAAGCCAAGCATCAGAAGGCCAGGAGGTTAAGCCAAGCATCAGAAGGCCAGGCGGTTAAGCCAAGCATCAGAAGGCCAGGAGGTTAAGCCAAGCATCAGAAGGCCAGGCGGTTAAGCCAAGCATCAGAAGGCCAGGCGGTTAAGCCAAGCATCAGAAGGCCAGGCGGTTAAGCCAAGCATCAGAAGGCCAGGAGGTTAAGCCAAGCATCAGAAGGCCAGGAGGTTAAGCCAAGCATCAGAAGGCCAGGCGGTTAAGCCAAGCATCAGAAGGCCAGGAGGTTAAGCCAAGCATCAGAAGGCCAGGCGGTTAAGCCAAGCATCAGAAGGCCAGGCGGTTAAGCCAAGCATCAGAAGGCCAGGAGGTTAAGCCAAGCAGCAATAAGCCAGGCGGTTAAGCCAAGCATCAGAAGGCCAGGCGGTTAAGCCAAGCAGCAATAAGGCAGGCGGTTAAGCCAAGCATCAGAAGGCCAGGCGGTTAAGCCAAGCATCAGAAGGCCAGGTGGTTAAGCCAAGCAGCAATAAGCCAGGCGGTAAAGCCAAGCATCAGAAGGCCAGGCGGTTAAGCCAAGCATCAGAAGGCCAGGTGGTTAAGCCAAGCAGCAATAAGCCAGGCGGTAAAGCCAAGCATCAGAAGGCCAGGTGGTTAAGCCAAGCAGCAATAAGCCAGGCGGTAAAGCCAAGCATCAGAAGGCCAGGCGGTTAAGCCAAGCATCAGAAGGCCAGGTGGTTAAGCCAAGCAGCAATAGACCAGGCGGTAAAGCCAAGCATCTTAATTTCCTTACAACAATAAACTAAATAATTTCAAAACTTCACTGAAACTTATGCTAAAATAAAATTTTCCACTTTTTTTTTTTGTTTGAAAAACTGAAACTTATTCTAAAAAAAGTTTTCCACTATATATATATATATATATATATATATATATATATATATATATATATATATATATATTTTTTTTTTCATTTTTGTATTTTTTATTTTTTTTTTCATTTTTGTATTTTTTTATTTTTTTTTTTATTTTTGTATTTTTTTGTTTTTTATAAGCCAGGTGGTTAAGCCAAGCATCAGAAGGCCAGGCGGTTAAGCCAAGCATCAGAAGGCCAGGCGGTTAAGCCAAGCATCAGAAGGTCAGGCGGTTAAGCCAAGCATCAGAAGGCCAGGCGGTTAAGCCAAGCATCAGAAGGCCAGGCGGTTAAGCCAAGCATCAAAAGACCAGGCGGTTAAGCCAAGCAGCAATAAGCCAGGCGGTTAAGCCAAGCATCAGAAGGCCAGGCGGTTAAGCCAAGCATCAGAAGGCCAGGCGGTTAAGCCAAGCATCAGAAGGCCAGACGGTTAAGCCAAGCATCAGAAAGCCAGGCGGTTAAGCCAAGCATCAGAAAGCCAGGCGGTTAAGCCAAGCATCAGAAGGCCGGGCGGTTAAGCCAAGCATCAAAAGACCAGGCGGTTAAGCCAAGCATCAAAAGGCCAGGCGGTTAAGCCAAGCAGCAATAAGCCAGGCGGTTAAGCCAAGCATCAGAAGGCCGGGCGGTTAAGCCAAGCATCAGAAGGCTGGGCGGTTAAGCCAAGCATCAGAAGGCCGGGCGGTTAAGCCAAGCATCAGAAGGCCAGGCGGTTAAGCCAAGCATCAGAAGGCCGGGCGGTTAAGCCAAGCATCAAAAGACCAGGCGGTTAAGCCAAGCATCAAAAGGCCAGGCGGTTAAGCCAAGCAGCAATAAGCCAGGCGGTTAAGCCAAGCATCAGAAGGCCGGGCGGTTAAGCCAAGCATCAGAAGGCCGGGCGGTTAAGCCAAGCATCAGAAGGCCGGGCGGTTAAGCCAAGCATCAGAAGGCCGGGCGGTTAAGGCAAGCATCAGAAGTCCGGGCGGTTAAGCCAAGCATCAGAAGGCCGGGCGGTTAAGCCAAGCATCAGAAGGCCAGGCGGTTAAGCCAAGCATCAGATGGACGGGCGGTTAAGCCAAGCATCAGAAGGCCGGGCGGTTAACCAAGCACCAAGCATCAGAAGGCCAGGCGGTTAAGCCAAGCCTCAGAAGGCCAGGCGGTTAAGCCAAGCCTCAAAAGGCCAGGCGGTTAAGCCAAGCATCAGAAGGCCAGGCGGTTAAGCCAAGCATCAGAAGGCCAGGCGGTTAAGCCAAGTAGCAATAAGCCAGGCGGTTAAGCCAAGCATCAGAAGGCCAGGCGGTTAAGCCAAGCAACAGAAGGCCGGGCGGTTAAGCCAAGCATCAGAAGGCCGGGCGGTTAAGCCAAGCATCAGAAGGCCAGGTGGTTAAGCCAAGCATCAGAAGGCCAGGCGGTTAAGCCAAGCATCAGAAGGCCAGGCGGTTAAGCCAAGCATCAGAAGGCCAGGCAGTTAAGCCAAGCAGCAATAAGCCAAGCATCAGAAGGCCAGGCGGTTAAGCCAATCATCAGAAGGCCAGGCGGTTAAGCCAAGCATCAGAAGGCCAGGCGGTTAAGCCAAGCATCAGAAGGCCAGGCGGTTAAGCCAAGCATCAGAAGGCCAGGCGGTTAAGCCAAGCAGCAATAAGCCAGGCAGTAAAGCCAAGCATCAGAAGGCCAGGCGGTTAAGCCAAGCATCAGAAGGCCAGGCGGTTAAGCCAAGCATCAGAAGGCCAGGCGGTTAAGCCAAGCAGCAATAGGCCAGGCGGTAAAGCCAAGCATCTTAATTTCCTTACAACAATAAACTAAATAATTTCTAAACTTCACTGAAACTTATGCTAAAAAAAATTTTTCCACTTTTTTTTTGTTTGAAAAAAAAATCAAAACTTAACTGAAACTTATTCTAAAAAAAGTTTTCCACTATATATATATTTTTTTTTCATTTTTGTATTTTTTATTTTTTTTTCATTTGTATTTTTTTATTTTTTTTTTTATTTTTGTATTTTTTTTTATAAGCCAGGCGGTTAAGCCAAGCATCAGAAGGCCGGGCGGTTAAGCCAAGCATCAAAAAGCCAGGCGGTTAAGCCAAGCATCAAAAGGCCAGGCGGTTAAGCCAAGCAGCAATAAGCCAGGCGGTTAAGCCAAGCAGCAATAAGCCAGGCGATTAAGCCAAGCATCAGAAGGCCGGGCGGTTAAGCCAAGCATCAGAAGGCCGGGCGGTTCAGCCAAGCATCAGAAGGCCGGGCGGTTAAGCCAAGCATCAAAAGGCCGGGCAGTTAAGCCAAGCATCAGAAGGCCGGGCGGTTAAGCCAAGCATCAGAAGGCCGGGCGGTTAAGCCAAGCATCAGAAGGCCAGGCGGTGAAGCCAAGCCTCAGAAGGCCAGGCGGTTAAGCCAAGCATCAGAAGGCAAGGCGGTTAAGCCAAGCAGCAATAAGCCAGGCAGTTAAGCCAAGCAGCAATAAGCCAGGCGGTTAAGCCAAGCAGCAATAAGCCAAGCATCAGAAGGCCAGGCGGTTAAGCCAAGCATCAGAAGGCCGGGCGGTTAAGCCAAGCATCAGAAGGCCAGGCGGTTAAGGCAAACATCAGAAGGCAAGGCGGTTAAGCCAAGCATCAGAAGACAAGGCGGTTAAGCCAAGCAGCAATAAGCCAGGCGGTTAAGCCAAGCAGCAATAAGCCAGGCGGTTAAGCCAAGCATCAGAAGGCCAGGCGGTTAAGCCAAGCATCAGAAGGCCAGGCGGTTCAGCCAAGCCTCAGAAGGCCAGGCGGTTCAGCCAAGCCTCAGAAGGCCAGGCGGTTAAGCCAAGCATCAGAAGGCCAGGCGGTTCAGCCAAGTCTCAGAAGGCCAGGCGGTTAAGCCAAGCATCAGAAGGCCAGGCGGTTCAGCCAAGCATCAGAAGGCCAGGCGGTTCAGCCAAGCATCAGAAGGCCAGGCGGTTAAGCCAAGCATCAGAAGGCCAGGCGGTTCAGCCAAGCATCAGAAGGCCAGGCGGTTAAGCCAAGCATCAGAAGGCCAGGCGGTTCAGCCAAGCATCAGAAGGCCAGGCGGTTAAGCCATGCATCAGAAGGCCAGGCGGTTCAGCCAAGCATCAGAAGGCCAGGCGGTTAAGCCAAGCATCAGAAGGCCAGGCGGTTCAGCCAAGCATCAGAAGGCCAGGCGATTAAGCCAAGCATCAGAAGGCCAGGCGGTTCAGCCAAGCCTCAGAAGGCCAGGCGGTTAAGCCAAGCATCAGAAGGCCAGGCGGTTCAGCCAAGCCTCAGAAGGCCAGGCGGTTAAGCCAAGCCTCAGAAGGCCAGGCGGTTCAGCCAAGCCTCAGAAGGCCAGGCGGTTAAGCCAAGCATCAGAAGGCAAGGCGGTTAAGCCAAGCAGCAATAAGCCAGGCGGTTAAGCCAAGCAGCAATAAGCCAGGCGGTTAAGCCAAGCAGCAATAAGCCATGCGGTTAAGCCAAGCATCAGAAGGCCAGGCGGTTAAGCCAAGCATCAGAAGGCCAGGCGGTTAAGCCAAGCATCAGAAGGCCAGGCGGTTAAGCCAAACATCAGAAGGCAAGGCGGTTAAGCCAAGCATCAGAAGGCAAGGCGGTTAAGCCAAGCAGCAATAAGCCAGGCGGTTAAGAAAGCAGCAATAAGCCAGGCGGTTAAGCCAAGCATCAGAAGGCCAGGCGGTTAAGCCAAGCATCAGAAGGCCAGGCGGTTCAGCCAAGCCTCAGAAGGCCAGGCGGTTCAGCCAAGCCTCAGAAGGCCAGGCGGTTAAGCCAAGCATCAGAAGGCCAGGCGGTGAAGCCAAGCATCAGAAGGCCAGGCGGTGAAGCCAAGCCTCAGAAGGCCAGGCGGTGAAGCCAAGCATCAGAAGACCAGGCGGTTAAGCCAAGCAGCAATAAGCCAGGCGGTTAAGCCAAGCAGCAATAAGCCAAGCATCAGAAGGCCAGGCGGTTAAGCCAAGCATCAGAAGGCCAGGCGGTTAAGCCAAACATCAGAAGGCCAGGCGGTTAAGCCAAGCATCAGAAGGCCAGGCGGTTAAGCCAAGCATCAGAAGGACAGGCGGTTAAGCCAAGCATCAGAAGGCCAGGCGGTTAAGCCAAGCATCAGAAGGCCAGGCGGTTAAGCGAAACAGCAATAAGCCAGGCGGTTAAGCCAAGCATCAGAAGGCCAGGCGGTTAAGCCAAGCATCAAAAGGCCAGGTGGTTAAGCCAAGCAGCAATAAGCCAGGCGGTAAAGCCAAGCATCAGAAGGCCAGGCGGTTAAGCCAAGTATCAGAAGGCCAGGAGGTTAAGCCAAGCATCAGAAGGCCAGGCGGTTAAGCCAAGCAGCAATAAGCCAGGCGGTTAAGCCAAGCATCAGAAGGCTGGGCGGTTAAGCCAAGCATCAGAAGGCCGGGCGGTTAAGCCAAGCATCAGAAGGCCGGGCGGTTAAGGCAAGCATCAGAAGGCCGGGCGGTTAAGCCAAGCATCAGAAGGCCGGGCGGTGAAGCCAAGAATCAGAAGGCCAGGCGGTTAAGCCAAGCATCAGAAGGCCAGGCGGTTAAGCCAAGCATCAGAAGGCCAGGCGGTTAAGCCAAGCATCAGAAGTCCAGGCGGTTAAGCCAAGCATCAGAAGGCCGGGCGGTTAAGCCAAGCATCAGAAGGCCAGGCGGTTAAGCCAAGCATCAAAAGACCAGGCGGTTAAGCCAAGCATCAAAAGGCCAGGCGGTTAAGCCAAGCAGCAATAAGCTAGGCGGTTAAGCCAAGCATCAGAAGGCCTGGCGGTTAAGCCAAGCATCAGAAGGCCGGGCGGTTAAGCCAAGCATCAGAAGGCCGGGCGGTTAAGCCAAGCATCAGAAGGCCGGGCGGTTAAACCAAGCATCAGAAGTCCGGGCGGTTAAGCCAAGCATCAGAAGGCCGGGCGGTTAAGCCAAGCATCAGAAGGCCGGGCGGTTATGCCAAGCATCAGATGGACGGGTGGTTAAGCCAAGCATCAGAGGGCCGGGCGGTTAACCAAGCATCAGAAGGCCGGGCGGTTAAGCCAAGCATCAGAAGGCCGGGCGGTTAAGCCAAGCATCAGAAGGCCGGGCGGTTAAGCCAAGAATCAGAAGGCCAGGCGGTTAAGCCAAGCAGCAATAAGCCAGGCGGTTAAGCCAAGCATCAGAAGGCCAGGCGGTTAAGCCAAGCCTCAGAAGGCCAGGCGGTTAAGCCAAGCATCAGAAGGCCGGGCGGTTAAGCCAAGCATCAGAAGGCCAGGCGGTTAAGCCAAGCAGCAATAAGCCAGGCGGTTAAGCCAAGCATCAGAAGGCCTGGCAGTTAAGCCAAGCCTCAGAAGGCCAGGCTGTTAAGCCAAGCCTCAGAAGGCCAGGCGGTTAAGCCAAGCCTTAGAAGGCCAGGAGGTTAAGCCAAGCATCAGAAGGCCAGGCGGTTAAGCCAAGCATCAGAAGGCCGGGCGGTTAAGCCAAGCATCAGAAGGCCGGGCGGTTAAGCCAAGCATCAGAAGGCCGGGCGGTTAAGCCAAGCATCAGAAGGCCGGGCGGTTAAGCCAAGCATCAGAAGGCCAGGCGGTTAAGCCAAGCATCAGAAGGCCAGGCGGTTAAGCCAAGCAGCAATAAGCCAGGCGGTTAAGCCAAGCATCAGAAGGCCAGGCGGTTAAGCCAAGCATCAGAAGGCCAGGCGGTTAAGCCAAGCATCAGAAGGCCAGGCGGTTAAGCCAAGTATCAGAAGGCCAGGCGGTTAAGCCAAGCATCAGAAGGCCAGGCGGTTAAGCCAAGCAGCAATAAGCCAGGCGGTAAAGCCAAGCATCAGAAGGCCAGGCGGTTAAGCCAAGCATCAGAAGGCCAGGCGGTTAAGCCAAGCAGCAATAAGCCAGGCAGATAAGCCAAGCATCAGAAGGCCAGGCGGTTAAGCCAAGCATCAGAAGGCCAAGCGGTTAAGCCAAGCATCAGAAGGCCAGGCGGTTAAGCCAAGCATCAGAAGGCCAGGCGGTTAAGCCAAGCAGCAATAAGCCAGGCGGTAAAGCCAAGCATCAGAAGGCCAGGCGGTAAAGCCAAGCATCAGAAGGCCAGGCGGTTAAGCCAAGCATCAGAAGGCCAGGCGGTTAAGGCAAGCATCAGAAGGCCAGGCGGTTAAGCCAAGCATCAGAAGGCCAGGCGGTTAAGCCAAGCAGCAATAAGCCAGGCGGTTAAGCCAAGCATCAGAAGGCCAGGCGGTTAAGCCAAGCATCAGAAGGCCAGGCGGTTAAGCCAAGCATCAGAAGGCTGGGCGGTTAAGCCAAGCATCAGAAGGCCAGGCGGTTAAGCCAAGCATCAGAAGGCCAGGCGGTAAAGCCAAGCATCAGAAGGCCGGGCGGTTAAGCCAAGCATCAGAAGGCCGGGCGGATAAGCCAAGCATCAGAAGGCCAGGCGGTTAAGCCAAGCATCAGAAGGCCGGGCGGTTAAGCCAAGCAACAGAAGGCCAGGCGGTTAAGCCAAGCATCAGAAGGCCGGGCGGTTAAGCCAAGCATCAGAAGGCCAGGCAGTTAAGCCAAGCAGCAATAAGCCAGGCGGTTAAGCCAAGCATCAGAAGGCAAGGCGGTTAAGCCAAGCATCAGAAGGCCAGGCGGTTAAGCCAAGCATCAAAAAGCCAGGCGGTTAAGCCAAGCATCAAAAGGCCAGGCGGTTAAGCCAAGCAGCAATAAGCCAGGCGGTTAAGCCAAGCATCAGAAGGCCGGGCGGTTAAGCCAAGCATCAGAAGGTCGGGCGGTTAAGCCAAGCATCAGAAGGCCGGGCGGTGAAGCCAAGCATCAGAAGGCCGGGCGGTTAAGCCAAGCATCAGAAGGCCGGGCGGTGAAGCCAAGCATCAGAAGGCCGGGCGGTTAAGCCAAGCATCAGAAGGCCAGGCGGTGAAGCCAAGCCTCAGAAGGCCAGGCGGTTAAGCCAAGCATCAGAAGGCCAGGCGGTTAAGCCAAGCAGCAATAAGCCAGGCGGTTAAGCCAAGCAGCAATAAGCCAGGCGGTTAAGCCAAGCATCAGAAGGCCAGGCGGTTAAGCCAAGCATCAGAAGGCCAGGCGGTTAAGCCAAACATCAGAAGGCCAGGCGGTTAAGCCAAGCATCAGAAGGCCAGGCGGTTAAGCCAAGCATCAGAAGGCCAGGCGGTTAAGCCAATCATCAGAAGGCCAGGCGGTTAAGCCAAGCAGCAATAAGCCAGGCGGTTAAGCCAAGCATCAGAAGGCCAGGTGGTTAAGCCAAGCATCAGAAGGCCAGGTGGTTAAGCCAAGCAGCAATAAGCCAGGCGGTAAAGCCAAGCATCAGAAGGCCAGGCGGTAAAGCCAAGCATCAGAAGGCCAGGCGGTTAAGCCAAGTATCAGAAGGCCAGGCGGTTAAGCCAAGCAGCAATAGGCCAGGCGGTAAAGCCAAGTATCTTAATTTCCTTACAACAATAAACTAAATAATTTCAAAACTTCACTGAAACTTATGCTAAAATAAAATTTTCCACTTTTTTTGTTTTTGTTTGAAAAACTGAAACTTATTCTAAAAAAAGTTTTCCACTATATATATATATATATATATATATATATATATTTTTTTTTTTCATTTTTGTATTTTTTATTTTTTTTTTTCATTTATGTATTTTTTTATTTTTTTTTTATTTTTGTATTTTTTTGTTTTTTATAAGCCAGGCGGTTAAGCCAAGCATCAGAAGGCCAGGCGGTTAAGCCAAGCATCAGAAGGCCAGGCGGTTAAGCCAAGCATCAGAAGGCCGGGCGGTTAAGCCAAGCATCAGAAGACCGGGCGGTTAAGCCAAGCATCAAAAGGCCAGGCGGTTAAGCCAAGCATCAGAAGGCCGGGCGGTTAAGCCAAGCAACAATAAGCCAGGCGGTTAAGCCAAGCATCAGAAGGCCGGGCGGTTAAGCCAAGCATCAGAAGGCCGGGCGGTTAAGCCAAGCATCAGAAGGCCGGGCGGTTAAGCCAAGCATCAGAAGGCCGGGCGGTTAAGCCAAGCATCAGAATGCCGGGCGGTTAAGCCAAGCATCAGAAGGCCGGGCGGTTAAGCCAAGCAGCAATTAGCCAGGCGGTTAAGCCAAGCATCAGAAGGCCAGGCGGTTAAGCCAAGCAGCAATAAGCCAGGCAGTTAAGCCAAGCATCAGAAGGCCAGGCGGTTAAGCCAAGCATCAGAAGGCCAGGCGGTTAAGCCAAGCATCAGAAGGCCAGGCGGTTAAGCCAAGCATCAGAAGGCCAGGCAGTTAAGCCAAGCAGCAATAAGCCAGGCGGTTAAGCCAAGCATCAGAAGGCCAGGCGGTTAAGCCAAGCATCAGAAGGCCAGGCGGTTAAGCCAAACATCATTAGGCCAGGCTGTTGAGCCAAGCATTCTTAGGCCAGGCGATTAAGCCAAGCATTATTAGACCAGGCAGTTAAGCCAAGCATCACTAGGCCAGGCGGTTAAGCCAAGCATCACTAGACCAGGCGGTTAAGCAAGCATTATTAGGCCAGGCAGTTAAGCCAAACATTATTAGGCCAGGCTGTTAAGCCAAGCATCATTAGGACAGGTAGTTAAGCCAATCATTACTAGGGCAGGTAGTTGAGCCTTGCATTATTAGGCCAGGTATTTAAGCCAAGCATCAAAAGGCCAGGCAGTTAAGCCAAGCATCATTAGGCTGGGCAGTTAAGCCAAGCATCATCAGGCCAGGCAGTTAAGCCAAGCATCATTAGGCCAGGCAGTTAAGCCAAGCATCATTAGGCCAGGCAGTTAAGCCAAGCATCATTAGGCCAGGTGGTTAAGCCAAGCATCATTAGGCCAGGCAGTTAAGCCAAGACTCATTAGGCCAGGTGGTTAAGCCAAGCATCATTAGGCCTGGCGGTTAAGCCAAGCATCATTAGGCCAGGCGGTTAAGCCAAGCATCATCAGGCCAGGCAGTTAAGCCAGGCATCATCAGGCCAGGCGGTTAAGCCAAGCATCATCAGGCCAGGCGGTTAAGCCAAGCATCATCAGGCCTGGCAATTAAGCCAAGCATTATTAGGCCAGGCAGTTAAGCCAAGCATCATTAGGCCAGGCAGTTAAGCCAAGCATTATTAGGCCAGGCAGTTAAGCCAAGCATTATTAGGCCAGGCAGTTAAGCCTTGCATTATTAGGCCAGGCAGTTAAGCCAAGCATCATTAGGCCAGGCAGTTAAGCCATCCCTCCTTAGCCCAGATAGTTAAGCCAAACTTTCATAGGCCAGTCAGTTGAGCCAAACATCCTAAGCTGAGGCAGTTACGCAAAACTTCCTTAGGTATGGCCTCTAAGCCATATTTCCCAAGGCAAGGCATTTTCGCCATACAACCTTAGCCCAGGTAGTTAAGCCAAGCACCCCTATACAAATCAGGTAAGCCAAACATCCCTAGTCCACGCGTTCATGCCAAACATTTTAAGTCCAGTCACCTAGGCCCTTCTTTTTAGGCCAGCCAGTTAAGCGTTTCGGTTTTTTTCCGGACAGTTCAGCCACACATAAACCAAGTAGTTAAGCCAAACCTTCCTAGATAGGGCAGGTCAGCCAACACCCTTAGGCCAGGCAGTTAAGCCATACACCCTCAGACAAAGTAGTTTAGCCAAACCTCCTTAGCCCTGTCAGTTGAGCCAAACATCCTTAGCCAAGGAAGTTAAGCCAAGCACCATTAGGCCAGGCATTTAAGCCAAGCATTATTAGGCCAGGCGGTTAAGCCAAGCATTATTAGGCCAAGCGGTTAAGCCAAGCATCATTAGGCCAGGCGGTTAAGCCAAGCATCATTAAGCCAGGCGGTTAAGCCAAGCATCAGAAGGCCAGGTGGTTAAGCCAAGCATCAGAAGGCCAGGCGGTTAAGCCAAGCATCAGAAGGCCAGGCGGTTAAGCCAAGCATCACTAGGCCAGGCAGTTAAGCCAAGCAGCAATAAGCCAGGCGGTTAAGCCAAGCATCAGAAGGCCAGGCGGTTAAGCCAAGCAGCAATAAGCCAGGTGGTTAAGCCAAGCATCATTAGGCCAGGCGGTTGAACCAAGCATCAGAAGGCCAGGCGGTTAAGACAAGCAGCAATAAGCCAGGCGGTTAAGCCAAGCATCAGAAGGCCAGGCGGTTAAGCCAAGCATCAGAAGGCCAGGCGGTTAAGCCAAGCATCAGAAGGCCAGGCGGTTAAGCAAAGCATCAGAAGGCCAGGCGGTTAAGCCAAGCAGCAATAAGCCAGGCGGTTAAGCCAAGCATCAGAAGGCCAGGCGGTTAAGCCAAGCATCAGAAGGCCAGGCGGTTAAGCCAAGCATCAGAAGGCCAGGTGGTTAAGCCAAGCATCAGAAGGCCAGGCGGTTAAGCCAAGCATCAGAAGGCCAGGCGGTTAAGCCAAGCATCAGAAGGCCAGGCGGTTAAGCAAAGCATCAGAAGGCCAGGCGGTTAAGCCAAGCAGCAATAAGCCAGGCAGTTAAGCCATCCCTCCTTAGCCCAGATAGTTAAGCCAAACTTTCATAGGCCAGTCAGTTGAGCCAAACATCCTAAGCTGAGGCAGTTACGCAAAACTTCCTTAGGTATGGCCTCTAAGCCATATTTCCCAAGGCAAGGCATTTTCGCCATACAACCTTAGCCCAGGTAGTTAAGCCAAGCACCCCTATACAAATCAGGTAAGCCAAACATCCCTAGTCCACGCGTTCATGCCAAACATTTTAAGCCCAGTCACCTAGGCCCTTCTTTTTAGGCCAGCCAGTTAAGCGTTTTGGTTTTTTCCGGACAGTTCAGCCACACATAAACCAGGTAGTTAAGCCAAACCTTCCTAGATAGGGCAGGTCAGCCAACACCCTTAGGCCAGGCAGTTAAGCCATACACCCTCAGACAAAGTAGTTTAGCCAAACCTCCTTAGCCCTGTCAGTTGAGCCAAACATCCTTAGCCAAGGCAGTTAAGCCAAGCACCATTAGGCCAGGCATTTAAGCCAAGCATTATTAGGCCAGGCGGTTAAGCCAAGCATTATTAGGCCAAGCGGTTAAGCCAAGCATTATTAGGCTAGGCGGTTAAGCCAAGCATCATTAGGCCAGGCGGTTAAGCCAAGCAGCAATAAGCCAGGCGGTTAAGCCAAGCATCAGAAGGCCAGGCGGTTAAGCCAAGCATCAGAAGGCCAGGCGGTTAAGCCAAGCATCAGAAGGCCAGGCGGTTAAGCCAAGCATCAGAAGGCCAGGCGGTTAAGCCAAGCATCACTAGGCCAGGCGGTTAAGCCAAGCATAAGAAGGCCAGGCGGTTAAGCCAAGCATCACTAGGCCAGGCGGTTAAGCCAAGCATCACTAGGCCAGGCGGTTAAGCCAAGCAGCAATAAGCCAGGCGGTTAAGCCAAGCATCAGAAGGCCAGGCGGTTAAGCCAAGCAGCAATAAGCCAGGCGGTTAAGCCAAGCATCAGAAGGCCAGGCGGTTTAACCAAGCATCAGAAGGCCAGGCGGTTAAGCCAAGCAGCAATAAGCCAGGCGGTTAAGCCAAGCATCAGAAGGCCAGGCGGTTAAGCCAAGCATCAGAAAGCCAGGCGGTTAAGCCAAGCATCAGAAGGCCAGGCGGTTAAGCCAAGCATCAGAAGGCCAGGCGGTTAAGCCAAGCATCAGAAGGCCAGGCGGTTAAGCCAAGCAGCAATAAGCCAGGCGGTTAAGCCAAGCATCAGAAGGCCAGGCGGTTAAGCCAAGCATCAGAAGGCCGGGCGGTTAAGCCAAGCATCAGAAGGCCAGGCGGTTAAGCCAAGCACACAGAAGGCCAGGCGGTTAAGCCAAGCATCAGAAGGCCAGGCGGTTAAGCCAAGCAGCAATAAGCCAGGCGGTTAAGCCAAGCATCAGAAGGCCAGGCGGTTAAGCCAAGCATCAGAAGGCCAGGCGGTTAAGCCAAGCATCAGAAGGCCAGGCGGTTAAGCCAAGCATCAGAGGGCCAGGCAGTTAAGCCAAGCAGCAATAAGCCAGGCGGTTAAGCCAAGCATCAGAAGGCCAGGCGGTTAAGCCAAGTATCAGAAGGCCGGGCGGTTAAGCCAAGCATCAGAAGGCCAGGCGGTTGGGCCAAGCCTCAGAAGGCAAGGCGGTTAAGCCAAGCAGCAATAAGCCAGGCGGTTAAGCCAAGCATCAGAAGGCCGGGCGGTTAAGCCAAGCATCAGAAGGCCAGGCGGTTAAGCCAAGCATCAGAAGGCCGGGCGGTTAAGCCAAGCATCAGAAGGCCGGGCGGTTAAGCCAAGCATCAGAAGGCCAGGCGGTTAAGCCAAGCAGCAATAAGCCAGGCGGTTAAGCCAAGCATCAGAAGGCCAGGCGGTTAAGCCAAGCATCAGAAGGCCAGGCGGTTAAGCCAAGCAGCAATAAGCCAGGCGGTTAAGCCAAACATCAGAAGGCCAGGCAGTTAAGCCAAGCATCAGAAGGCCAGGCGGTTAAGCCAAGCATCAGAAGGCCAGGCGGTTAAGCCAAGCATCAGAAGGCCAGGCAGTTAAGCCAAGCAGCAATAAGCCAGGCGGTTAAGCCAAGCATCAGAAGGCCAGGCGGTTAAGCCAAGCATCAGAAGGCCGGGCGGTTAAGCCAAGCATCAGAAGGCCAGGCGGTTAAGCCAAGCATCAGAAGGCCGGGCGGTTAAGCCAAGCATCAGAAGGCCAGGCGGTAAAGCCAAGCAGCAATAAGCCAGGCGGTTAAGCCAAGCATCAGAAGGCCAGGCGGTTAAGCCAAGCATCAGAATGCCAGGCGGTTAAGCCAAGCATCAGAAGGCCAGGCGGTTAAGCCAAGCAGCAATAAGCCAGGCGGTTAAGCCAAGCATCAGAAGGCCAGGCGGTTAAGCCAAGCATCAGAAGGCCAGGCGGTTAAGCCAAGCATCAGAAGGCCAGGCGGTTAAGCCAAGCATCAGAAGGCTGGGCGGTTAAGCCAAGCATCAGAAGGCCAGGCGGTTAAGCCAAGCATCAGAAGGCCAGGCGGTTAAGCCAAGCAGCAATAAGCCAGGCGGTTAAGCCAAGTATCAGAAGGCCAGGCGGTTAAGCCAAGCAGCAATAAGCCAGGCGGTTAAGCCAAGCATCAGAAGGCCAGGCGGTTAAGCCAAGCATCAGAAGGCCAGGCGGTTAAGCCAAACATCAGAAGGCCAGGCAGTTAAGCCAAGCAGCAATAAGCCAGGCGGTTAAGCCAAGCATCAGAAGGCCAGGCGGTTAAGCCAAGCATCAGAAGGCCGGGCGGTTAAGCCAAGCATCAGAAGGCCGGGCGGTTAAGCCAAGCATCAGAAGGCCAGGCGGCTAAGCCAAGCATCAGAAGGCCGGGCGGTTAAGCCAAGCATCAGAAGGCCAGGCGGTTAAGCCAAGCATCAAAAGGCCAGGCGGTTAAGCCAAGCATCAGAAGGCCAGGCGGTTAAGCCAAGCATCAGAAGGCCAGGCGGTTAAGCCAAGCAGCAATAAGCCAGGCAGTTAAGCCAAGCATCAGAAGGCCAGGCGGTTAAGCCAAGCAGCAATAAGCCAGGCGGTTAAGCCAAGCATCAGAAGGCCAGGCGGTTAAGCCAAGCATCAGAAGGCCAGGCGGTTAAGCCAAGCAGCAATAAGCCAGGCGGTTAAGCCAAGCATCAGAAGGCCAGGCGGTTAAGCCAAGCATCAGAAGGCCAGGCGGTTAAGCCAAGCAGCAATAAGCCAGGCGGTTAAGCCAAGCATCAGAAGGCCAGGCGGTTAAGCCAAGCATCATTAGGCCAGGCGGTTAAGCCAAGCAGCAATAAGCCAGGCGGTTAAGCCAAACATCAGAAGGCCGGGCGGTTAAGCCAAGCATCGGAAGGCCAGGCGGTTAAGCCAAGCATCAGAAGGCCAGGCGGTTAAGCCAAGCATCAGAAGGCCAGGCGGTTAAGCCAAGCATCAGAAGGCCAGGCGGTTAAGCCAAGCAGCAATAAACCAGGCTGTTAAGCCAAGTATCAGAAGGCCAGGCGGTTAAGCCAAGCATCAGAAGACCAGGCGGTTAAGCCAAGCAGCAATAAGCCAGGCGGTTAAGCCAAGCAGCAATAAGCCAGGCGGTTAAGCCAAGCATCAGAAGGCCAGGCGGTTAAGCCAAGCATCAGAAGGCCAGGCGGTTAAGCCAAGCATCAGAAGGCCAGGCGGTTAAGCCAAGCATCAGAAGGCCAGGCGGTTAAGCCAAGCAGCAATAAGCCAGGCGGTAAAGCCAAGCATCAGAAGGCCAGGCGGTTAAGCCAAGCATCAGAAGGCCAGGCGGTTAAGCCAAGCATCAGAAGGCCAGGCGGTTAAGCCAAGCAGCAATAAGCCAGGCGGTAAAGCCAAGCATCAGAAGGCCAGGCGGTTAAGCCAAGCATCAGAAGGCCAGGCGGTTAAGCCAAGCATCAGAAGGCCAGACGGTTAAGCCAAGCATCAGAAGGCCAGGCAGTTAAGCCAAGCAGCAATAAGCCAGGCGGTAAAGCCAAGCATCAGAAGGCCAGGCGGTTAAGCCAAGCATCAGAAGGCCAGGCGGTTAAGCCAAGCATCAGAAGGCCAGGCGGTAAAGCCAAGCATCAGAAGGCCAGGCGGTAAAGCCAAGCATCAGAAGGCCAGGCGGTTAAGCCAAGCATCAGAAGGCCAGGCGGTAAAGCCAAGCATCAGAAGGCCAGGCGGTAAAGCCAAGCATCAGAAGGCCAGGCGGTAAAGCCAAGCATCAGAAGGCCAGGCGGTAAAGCCAAGCATCAGAAGGCCAGGCGGTAAAGCCAAGCATCAGAAGGCCAGGCGGTTAAGCCAAGCATCAGAAGGCCGGGCGGTTAAGCCAAGCATCAGAAGGCCAGGCGGTTAAGCCAAGCAGCAATAAGCCAGGCGGTAAAGCCAAGCATCAGAAGGCCAGGCGGTTAAGCCAAGCATCAGAAGGCCAGGCGGTTAAGCCAAGCATCAGAAGGCCAGGCGGTTAAGCCAAGCATCAGAAGGCCAGGCGGTAAAGCCAAGCATCAGAAGGCCAGGCGGTTAAGCCAAGCATCAGAAGGCCAGGCGGTAAAGCCAAGCATCAGAAGGCCAGGCGGTAAAGCCAAGCATCAGAAGGCCAGGCGGTAAAGCCAAGCATCAGAAGGCCAGGCGGTTAAGCCAAGCATCAGAAGGCCAGGCGGTTAAGGCAAGCATCAGAAGGCCAGGCGGTTAAGCCAAGCATCAGAAGGCCAGGCGGTTAAGCCAAGCAGCAATAAGCCAGGCGGTTAAGCCAAGCATCAGAAGGCCAGGCGGTTAAGCCAAGCATCAGAAGGCCAGGCGGTTAAGCCAAGCATCAGAAGGCCGGGCGGTTAAGCCAAGCATCAGAAGGCCAGGCGGTTAAGCCAAGCATCAGAAGGCCAGGCGGTAAAGCCAAGCATCAGAAGGCCGGGCGGTTAAGCCAAGCATCAGAAGGCCGGGCGGTTAAGCTAAGCATCAGAAGGCCAGGCGGTTAAGCCAAGCATCAGAAGGCCGGGCGGTTAAGCCAAGCATCAGAAGGCCAGGCGGTTAAGCCAAGCATCAGAAGGCCGGGCGGTTAAGCCAAGCATCAGAAGGCCAGGCAGTTAAGCCAAGCAGCAATAAGCCAGGCGGTTAAGCCAAGCATCAGAAGGCAAGGCGGTTAAGCCAAGCATCAGAAGGCCAGGCGGTTAAGCCAAGCATCAAAAAGCCAGGCGGTTAAGCCAAGCATCAAAAGGCCAGGCGGTTAAGCCAAGCAGCAATAAGCCAGGCGGTTAAGCCAAGCATCAGAAGGCCGGGCGGTTAAGCCAAGCATCAGAAGGTCGGGCGGTTAAGCCAAGCATCAGAAGGCCGGGCGGTGAAGCCAAGCATCAGAAGGCCGGGCGGTTAAGCCAAGCATCAGAAGGCCGGGCGGTGAAGCCAAGCATCAGAAGGCCGGGCGGTTAAGCCAAGCATCAGAAGGCCAGGCGGTGAAGCCAAGCCTCAGATGGCCAGGCGGTTAAGCCAAGCATCAGAAGGCCAGGCGGTTAAGCCAAGCAGCAATAAGCCAGGCGGTTAAGCCAAGCAGCAATAAGCCAGGCGGTTAAGCCAAGCATCAGAAGGCCAGGCGGTTAAGCCAAACATCAGAAGGCCAGGCGGTTAAGCCAAGCATCAGAAGGCCAGGCGGTTAAGCCAAGCATCAGAAGGCCAGGCGGTTAAGCCAATCATCAGAAGGCCAGGCGGTTAAGCCAAGCAGCAATAAGCCAGGCGGTTAAGCCAAGCATCAGAAGGCCAGGTGGTTAAGCCAAGCATCAGAAGGCCAGGTGGTTAAGCCAAGCAGCAATAAGCCAGGCGGTAAAGCCAAGCATCAGAAGGCCAGGCGGTAAAGCCAAGCATCAGAAGGCCAGGCGGTTAAGCCAAGTATCAGAAGGCCAGGCGGTTAAGCCAAGCAGCAATAGGCCAGGCGGTAAAGCCAAGTATCTTAATTTCCTTACAACAATAAACTAAATAATTTCAAAACTTCACTGAAACTTATGCTAAAATAAAATTTTCCACTTTTTTTTTTTTTGTTTGAAAAACTGAAACTTATTCTAAAAAAAGTTTTCCACTATATATATATATATATATATATATATATTTTTTTTTTCATTTTTGTATTTTTTATTTTTTTTTTTCATTTATGTATTTTTTTATTTTTTTTTTATTTTTTTATTTTTTTGTTTTTTATAAGCCAGGCGGTTAAGCCAAGCATCAGAAGGCCAGGCGGTTAAGCCAAGCATCAGAAGGCCAGGCGGTTAAGCCAAGCATCAGAAGGCCGGGCGGTTAAGCCAAGCATCAGAAGACCGGGCGGTTAAGCCAAGCATCAAAAGGCCAGGCGGTTAAGCCAAGCATCAGAAGGCCGGGCGGTTAAGCCAAGCAACAATAAGCCAGGCGGTTAAGCCAAGCATCAGAAGGCCGGGCGGTTAAGCCAAGCATCAGAAGGCCGGGCGGTTAAGCCAAGCATCAGAAGGCCGGGCGGTTAAGCCAAGCATCAGAAGGCCGGGCGGTTAAGCCAAGCATCAGAATGCCGGGCGGTTAAGCCAAGCATCAGAAGGCCGGGCGGTTAAGCCAAGCAGCAATTAGCCAGGCGGTTAAGCCAAGCATCAGAAGGCCAGGCGGTTAAGCCAAGCAGCAATAAGCCAGGCAGTTAAGCCAAGCATCAGAAGGCCAGGCGGTTAAGCCAAGCATCAGAAGGCCAGGCGGTTAAGCCAAGCATCAGAAGGCCAGGCGGTTAAGCCAAGCATCAGAAGGCCAGGCAGTTAAGCCAAGCAGCAATAAGCCAGGCGGTTAAGCCAAGCATCAGAAGGCCAGGCGGTTAAGCCAAGCATCAGAAGGCCAGGCGGTTAAGCCAAACATCATTAGGCCAGGCTGTTGAGCCAAGCATTCTTAGGCCAGGCGATTAAGCCAAGCATTATTAGACCAGGCAGTTAAGCCAAGCATCACTAGGCCAGGCGGTTAAGCCAAGCATCACTAGACCAGGCGGTTAAGCAAGCATTATTAGGCCAGGCAGTTAAGCCAAACATTATTAGGCCAGGCTGTTAAGCCAAGCATCATTAGGACAGGTAGTTAAGCCAATCATTACTAGGGCAGGTAGTTGAGCCTTGCATTATTAGGCCAGGTATTTAAGCCAAGCATCAAAAGGCCAGGCAGTTAAGCCAAGCATCATTAGGCTGGGCAGTTAAGCCAAGCATCATCAGGCCAGGCAGTTAAGCCAAGCATCATTAGGCTAGGCAGTTAAGCCAAGCATCATTAGGCCAGGCAGTTAAGCCAAGCATCATTAGGCCAGGTGGTTAAGCCAAGCATCATTAGGCCAGGCAGTTAAGCCAAGACTCATTAGGCCAGGTGGTTAAGCCAAGCATCATTAGGCCTGGCGGTTAAGCCAAGCATCATTAGGCCAGGCGGTTAAGCCAAGCATCATCAGGCCAGGCAGTTAAGCCAGGCATCATCAGGCCAGGCGGTTAAGCCAAGCATCATCAGGCCAGGCGGTTAAGCCAAGCATCATCAGGCCTGGCAATTAAGCCAAGCATTATTAGGCCAGGCAGTTAAGCCAAGCATCATTAGGCCAGGCAGTTAAGCCAAGCATTATTAGGCCAGGCAGTTAAGCCAAGCATTATTAGGCCAGGCAGTTAAGCCTTGCATTATTAGGCCAGGCAGTTAAGCCAAGCATCATTAGGCCAGGCAGTTAAGCCATCCCTCCTTAGCCCAGATAGTTAAGCCAAACTTTCATAGGCCAGTCAGTTGAGCCAAACATCCTAAGCTGAGGCAGTTACGCAAAACTTCCTTAGGTATGGCCTCTAAGCCATATTTCCCAAGGCAAGGCATTTTCGCCATACAACCTTAGCCCAGGTAGTTAAGCCAAGCACCCCTATACAAATCAGGTAAGCCAAACATCCCTAGTCCACGCGTTCATGCCAAACATTTTAAGTCCAGTCACCTAGGCCCTTCTTTTTAGGCCAGCCAGAAAGCGTTTCGGTTTTTTCCGGACAGTTCAGCCACACATAAACCAAGTAGTTAAGCCAAACCTTCCTAGATAGGGCAGGTCAGCCAACACCCTTAGGCCAGGCAGTTAAGCCATACACCCTCAGACAAAGTAGTTTAGCCAAACCTCCTTAGCCCTGTCAGTTGAGCCAAACATCCTTAGCCAAGGAAGTTAAGCCAAGCACCATTAGGCCAGGCATTTAAGCCAAGCATTATTAGGCCAGGCGGTTAAGCCAAGCATTATTAGGCCAAGCGGTTAAGCCAAGCATCATTAGGCCAGGCGGTTAAGCCAAGCATCATTAAGCCAGGCGGTTAAGCCAAGCATCAGAAGGCCAGGCGGTTAAGCCAAGCATCAGAAGGCCAGGCGGTTAAGCCAAGCATCAGAAGGCCAGGCGGTTAAGCCAAGCATCACTAGGCCAGGCAGTTAAGCCAAGCAGCAATAAGCCAGGCGGTTAAGCCAAGCATCAGAAGGCCAGGCGGTTAAGCCAAGCAGCAATAAGCCAGGTGGTTAAGCCAAGCATCAGAAGGCCAGGCGGTTGAACCAAGCATCAGAAGGCCAGGCGGTTAAGACAAGCAGCAATAAGCCAGGCGGTTAAGCCAAGCATCAGAAGGCCAGGCGGTTAAGCCAAGCATCAGAAGGCCAGGCGGTTAAGCCAAGCATCAGAAGGCCAGGCGGTTAAGCAAAGCATCAGAAGGCCAGGCGGTTAAGCCAAGCAGCAATAAGCCAGGCGGTTAAGCCAAGCATCAGAAGGCCAGGCGGTTAAGCCAAGCATCAGAAGGCCAGGCGGTTAAGCCAAGCATCAGAAGGCCAGGTGGTTAAGCCAAGCATCAGAAGGCCAGGCGGTTAAGCCAAGCATCAGAAGGCCAGGCGGTTAAGCCAAGCATCAGAAGGCCAGGCGGTTAAGCAAAGCATCAGAAGGCCAGGCGGTTAAGCCAAGCAGCAATAAGCCAGGCAGTTAAGCCATCCCTCCTTAGCCCAGATAGTTAAGCCAAACTTTCATAGGCCAGTCAGTTGAGCCAAACATCCTAAGCTGAGGCAGTTACGCAAAACTTCCTTAGGTATGGCCTCTAAGCCATATTTCCCAAGGCAAGGCATTTTCGCCATACAACCTTAGCCCAGGTAGTTAAGCCAAGCACCCCTATACAAATCAGGTAAGCCAAACATCCCTAGTCCACGCGTTCATGCCAAACATTTTAAGCCCAGTCACCTAGGCCCTTCTTTTTAGGCCAGCCAGTTAAGCGTTTTGGTTTTTTCCGGACAGTTCAGCCACACATAAACCAGGTAGTTAAGCCAAACCTTCCTAGATAGGGCAGGTCAGCCAACACCCTTAGGCCAGGCAGTTAAGCCATACACCCTCAGACAAAGTAGTTTAGCCAAACCTCCTTAGCCCTGTCAGTTGAGCCAAACATCCTTAGCCAAGGCAGTTAAGCCAAGCACCATTAGGCCAGGCATTTAAGCCAAGCATTATTAGGCCAGGCGGTTAAGCCAAGCATTATTAGGCCAAGCGGTTAAGCCAAGCATTATTAGGCTAGGCGGTTAAGCCAAGCATCATTAGGCCAGGCGGTTAAGCCAAGCAGCAATAAGCCAGGCGGTTAAGCCAAGCATCAGAAGGCCAGGCGGTTAAGCCAAGCATCAGAAGGCCAGGCGGTTAAGCCAAGCATCAGAAGGCCAGGCGGTTAAGCCAAGCATCAGAAGGCCAGGCGGTTAAGCCAAGCATCACTAGGCCAGGCGGTTAAGCCAAGCATAAGAAGGCCAGGCGGTTAAGCCAAGCATCACTAGGCCAGGCGGTTAAGCCAAGCAGCAATAAGCCAGGCGGTTAAGCCAAGCATCAGAAGGCCAGGCGGTTAAGCCAAGCAGCAATAAGCCAGGCGGTTAAGCCAAGCATCAGAAGGCCAGGCGGTTTAACCAAGCATCAGAAGGCCAGGCGGTTAAGCCAAGCAGCAATAAGCCAGGCGGTTAAGCCAAGCATCAGAAGGCCAGGCGGTTAAGCCAAGCATCAGAAGGCCAGGCGGTTAAGCCAAGCATCAGAAGGCCAGGCGGTTAAGCCAAGCATCAGAAGGCCAGGCGGTTAAGCCAAGCATCAGAAGGCCAGGCGGTTAAGCCAAGCAGCAATAAGCCAGGCGGTTAAGCCAAGCATCAGAAGGCCAGGCGGTTAAGCCAAGCATCAGAAGGCCGGGCGGTTAAGCCAAGCATCAGAAGGCCAGGCGGTTAAGCCAAGCATCAGAAGGCCAGGCGGTTAAGCCAAGCATCAGAAGGCCAGGCGGTTAAGCCAAGCAGCAATAAGCCAGGCGGTTAAGCCAAGCATCAGAAGGCCAGGCGGTTAAGCCAAGCATCAGAAGGCCAGGCGGTTAAGCCAAGCATCAGAAGGCCAGGCGGTTAAGCCAAGCATCAGAGGGCCAGGCAGTTAAGCCAAGCAGCAATAAGCCAGGCGGTTAAGCCAAGCATCAGAAGGCCAGGCGGTTAAGCCAAGTATCAAAAGGCCGGGCGGTTAAGCCAAGCATCAGAAGGCCAGGCGGTTGGGCCAAGCCTCAGAAGGCAAGGCGGTTAAGCCAAGCAGCAATAAGCCAGGCGGTTAAGCCAAGCATCAGAAGGCCGGGCGGTTAAGCCAAGCATCAGAAGGCCAGGCGGTTAAGCCAAGCATCAGAAGGCCGGGCGGTTAAGCCAAGCATCAGAAGGCCGGGCGGTTAAGCCAAGCATCAGAAGGCCAGGCGGTTAAGCCAAGCAGCAATAAGCCAGGCGGTTAAGCCAAGCATCAGAAGGCCAGGCGGTTAAGCCAAGCATCAGAAGGCCAGGCGGTTAAGCCAAGCAGCAATAAGCCAGGCGGTTAAGCCAAACATCAGAAGGCCAGGCAGTTAAGCCAAGCATCAGAAGGCCAGGCGGTTAAGCCAAGCATCAGAAGGCCAGGCGGTTAAGCCAAGCATCAGAAGGCCAGGCAGTTAAGCCAAGCAGCAATAAGCCAGGCGGTTAAGCCAAGCATCAGAAGGCCAGGCGGTTAAGCCAAGCATCAGAAGGCCGGGCGGTTAAGCCAAGCATCAGAAGGCCAGGCGGTTAAGCCAAGCATCAGAAGGCCGGGCGGTTAAGCCAAGCATCAGAAGGCCAGGCGGTAAAGCCAAGCAGCAATAAGCCAGGCGGTTAAGCCAAGCATCAGAAGGCCAGGCGGTTAAGCCAAGCATCAGAATGCCAGGCGGTTAAGCCAAGCATCAGAAGGCCAGGCGGTTAAGCCAAGCAGCAATAAGCCAGGCGGTTAAGCCAAGCATCAGAAGGCCAGGGGGTTAAGCCAAGCATCAGAAGGCCAGGCGGTTAAGCCAAGCATCAGAAGGCCAGGCGGTTAAGCCAAGCATCAGAAGGCTGGGCGGTTAAGCCAAGCATCAGAAGGCCAGGCGGTTAAGCCAAGCATCAGAAGGCCAGGCGGTTAAGCCAAGCAGCAATAAGCCAGGCGGTTAAGCCAAGCATCAGAAGGCCAGGCGGTTAAGCCAAGCAGCAATAAGCCAGGCGGTTAAGCCAAGCATCAGAAGGCCAGGCGGTTAAGCCAAGCATCAGAAGGCCAGGCGGTTAAGCCAAACATCAGAAGGCCAGGCAGTTAAGCCAAGCAGCAATAAGCCAGGCGGTTAAGCCAAGCATCAGAAGGCCAGGCGGTTAAGCCAAGCATCAGAAGGCCGGGCGGTTAAGCCAAGCATCAGAAGGCCGGGCGGTTAAGCCAAGCATCAGAAGGCCAGGCGGCTAAGCCAAGCATCAGAAGGCCGGGCGGTTAAGCCAAGCATCAGAAGGCCGGGCGGTTAAGCCAAGCATCAGAAGGCCAGGCGGTTAAGCCAAGCATCAAAAGGCCAGGCGGTTAAGCCAAGCATCAGAAGGCCAGGCGGTTAAGCCAAGCATCAGAAGGCCAGGCGGTTAAGCCAAGCAGCAATAAGCCAGGCAGTTAAGCCAAGCATCAGAAGGCCAGGCGGTTAAGCCAAGCAGCAATAAGCCAGGCGGTTAAGCCAAGCATCAGAAGGCCAGGCGGTTAAGCCAAGCATCAGAAGGCCAGGCGGTTAAGCCAAGCAGCAATAAGCCAGGCGGTTAAGCCAAGCATCAGAAGGCCAGGCGGTTAAGCCAAGCATCAGAAGGCCAGGCGGTTAAGCCAAGCAGCAATAAGCCAGGCGGTTAAGCCAAGCATCAGAAGGCCAGGCGGTTAAGCCAAGCATCATTAGGCCAGGCGGTTAAGCCAAGCAGCAATAAGCCAGGCGGTTAAGCCAAACATCAGAAGGCCGGGCGGTTAAGCCAAGCATCGGAAGGCCAGGCGGTTAAGCCAAGCATCAGAAGGCCAGGCGGTTAAGCCAAGCATCAGAAGGCCAGGCGGTTAAGCCAAGCATCAGAAGGCCAGGCGGTTAAGCCAAGCAGCAATAAGCCAGGCTGTTAAGCCAAGTATCAGAAGGCCAGGCGGTTAAGCCAAGCATCAGAAGACCAGGCGGTTAAGCCAAGCAGCAATAAGCCAGGCGGTTAAGCCAAGCAGCAATAAGCCAGGCGGTTAAGCCAAGCATCAGAAGGCCAGGCGGTTAAGCCAAGCATCAGAAGGCCAGGCGGTTAAGCCAAGCATCAGAAGGCCAGGCGGTTAAGCCAAGCATCAGAAGGCCAGGCGGTTAAGCCAAGCAGCAATAAGCCAGGCGGTAAAGCCAAGCATCAGAAGGCCAGGCGGTTAAGCCAAGCATCAGAAGGCCAGGCGGTTAAGCCAAGCATCAGAAGGCCAGGCGGTTAAGCCAAGCAGCAATAAGCCAGGCGGTAAAGCCAAGCATCAGAAGGCCAGGCGGTTAAGCCAAGCATCAGAAGGCCAGGCGGTTAAGCCAAGCATCAGAAGGCCAGACGGTTAAGCCAAGCATCAGAAGGCCAGGCAGTTAAGCCAAGCAGCAATAAGCCAGGCGGTAAAGCCAAGCATCAGAAGGCCAGGCGGTTAAGCCAAGCATCAGAAGGCCAGGCGGTTAAGCCAAGCATCAGAAGGCCAGGCGGTAAAGCCAAGCATCAGAAGGCCAGGCGGTAAAGCCAAGCATCAGAAGGCCAGGCGGTTAAGCCAAGCATCAGAAGGCCAGGCGGTAAAGCCAAGCATCAGAAGGCCAGGCGGTAAAGCCAAGCATCAGAAGGCCAGGCGGTAAAGCCAAGCATCAGAAGGCCAGGCGGTAAAGCCAAGCATCAGAAGGCCAGGCGGTAAAGCCAAGCATCAGAAGGCCAGGCGGTTAAGCCAAGCATCAGAAGGCCGGGCGGTTAAGCCAAGCATCAGAAGGCCAGGCGGTTAAGCCAAGCAGCAATAAGCCAGGCGGTAAAGCCAAGCATCAGAAGGCCAGGCGGTTAAGCCAAGCATCAGAAGGCCAGGCGGTTAAGCCAAGCATCAGAAGGCCAGGCGGTTAAGCCAAGCATCAGAAGGCCAGGCGGTAAAGCCAAGCATCAGAAGGCCAGGCGGTTAAGCCAAGCATCAGAAGGCCAGGCGGTAAAGCCAAGCATCAGAAGGCCAGGCGGTAAAGCCAAGCATCAGAAGGCCAGGCGGTTAAGCCAAGCATCAGAAGGCCAGGCGGTTAAGCCAAGCATCAGAAGGCCAGGCGGTTAAGCCAAGCAGCAATAAGCCAGGCGGTAAAGCCAAGCATCAGAAGGCCAGGCGGTTAAGCCAAGCATCAGAAGGCCAGGCGGTTAAGCCAAGCATCAGAAGGCCAGGCGGTTAAGCCAAGCATCAGAAGGCCAGGCGGTTAAGCCAAGCAGCAATAAGCCAGGCGGTAAAGCCAAGCATCAGAAGGCCAGGCGGTTAAGCCAAGCATCAGAAGGCCAGGCGGTTAAGCCAAGCATCTTAATTTCCTTACAACAATAAACTAAATAATTTCAAAACTTCACTGAAACTTATGCTAAAAAAAAAATTTCCACTTTTTTTCTGTTTGAGAAAAAAAAATCAAAACTTAACTGAAACTTATTCTAAAAAAAGTTTTCCACTATATATTTTTTTTTTCCTTTTTGTATTTTTTTTTTCATTTTTGTATTTTTTTATTTTTTTGTTATTTTTGTATTTTTGTATTTTTTTTTTTTCATTTTTTTTTCTATTTAAAACACCTTTTTATGTTCACTACACTAAACACTTAAGTTCCACCTTAATAGAAGTATTGGTCTCCATAACCCTGATTATTTTGCTAAAAAAAAAAAAAAAAATTCCACTATAATTTTTGTTTGAAAAAAAAATAAAAACTTAACTGAAACTTATTCTAAAAAATGTTTCCACTATATATATATTTTTTTTTCATTTTTGTATTTTTTTTTTTTTTTTTTTTTTTTTTTTTTTTTTCTATTTAAAACACCTTTTTATGTTCACTACACTAAACACCTAAGTTCCACCTTAATAGAAGTATTGGTCTCCATAACCCTGATTATTCTGTCCATCTTGGTTCCTCCGTCCATGATTGTTCCTTGGAGGCTCCTGATCATAAGTCCACCGTCCATGATTGTTCCTTGGAGGCTCCTGATGATAAGTCCAACGTTCATCCCTTCCCCAGGGGTTGAATCCCCCAAATTCCCAGGGTTCCTCCTGCTGTGAGCACTGTCGGCGAAGTTCTTCATCGTAATCTCTTCGGTTCTGTTTGTCCACCAGAATAAGTTTAGCATTCACGACCTTCTTGTACTTCTCTTCGAAAGCGTCCTGTATGAACTCGGGTTTGTCCCTATGTCTGTCCGGGTGGCACATCATGGACAGCTCTTTGAAGGCTTTCATAATTTCAGCCTTCGTGGCTGTCTGTTCCACGCCCAAAACCTCATAATGACCTTTGTCTTCCCATTGCTTCTTTAGAGCCAGAGTATCATCAATGATTTTGAAATTTGTTTCCGATTTCTTCACCTTAACAGTTTCGAAGTCCTTTAGGGCAGCGTCGAAAAGGCCAAGTTTGAGAAGGTGCTTTCCTCGTAACATGTACGCCTTCCATCCTTCTACGCCTTTCTCGATGGCCTTGCAACAGTCCAGCACAATGTGCAGATGAGGAGGATTATCAGTGGCGGAGGTCACTTCAGCCCGAAGGACATGCAAAAGAGCAGTTTCTTCATCCTTCTCCGTCTCGATAGCCAAGGCTGCAGTGAAAATGTCCACAGCCTCTTTGAACTTGTTATTCATCTGAGAAAATAGTCCTTCCTTAAGTAAGTTTCCTCTCTTATTTTCATTTTCATTGATCAGTTTTATCTCTTCGTTTTCAGCTCTTATAGTTTTCAATAACTTCTCCTGTTCTTTCAGTTGAAGATCCTTTTTGTTGATTTCGTTTTCGAGTTTTTGATAGTCAGACGTCTTGTCTATGATTTCCTTTTCTTTCAATGCTTTCAATTCTTCCATTTCATTCTTCAATTGATTTAGAAGCTCAGTTTTTTCATCCAGCATTTTTGTGATTTTTTCATTTTCAGCTTGTAGATTTTGATTTAATTTATCCTGTTCTTCCAGCTGATGATCCTTTTGGTTGATTTCGTTTTCGAGTTTTTGATAGTCAGACGTCTTGTCTATGATTTCCTTTTCTTTCAATGCTTTCAATTCTTCCATTTCATTCCTCAATTGATTTAGAAGCTCAGTTTTTTCATCCTGCATTTTTGTGAGCTTTTCATTTTCAGCTTGTAGATTTTGATTTAATTTATCCTGTTCTTCCAGCTGATGATCCTTTTGGTTGATTTCGTTTTCGAGTTTTTGATAGTCAGACGTCTTGTCTATGATTTCCTTTTCTTTCAATGCTTTCAATTCTTCCATTTCATTCTTCAATTGATTTAGAAGCTCAGTTTTTTCATCCAGCATTTTTGTGATTTTTTCATTTTCAGCTTGTAGATTTTGATTTAATTTATCCTTTTCTTTCAGCTGATGATCCTTTTTCTTGATTTCGTTTTCGAGTTTTTGATAGCCAGACGTCTTTTCTATAATTTCCTCTTTCAATGCTTTCAATTCTTCCATTTCATTCTTCAGTTGATTTAGAAGCTCAGTTTTTTCATCCTGCATTTTTGTGAGATTTTCATTTTCTGCTTGTAGATTTTGCATTAATTTATCCTGTTCTTTCCTTTGAAGATCTTTCTCGGCGCATTCAATTAGCAGGTTTTGATACTCAGTATCTTTCTGAGTTTTCAGTTTTTCCTGCTCCTCTTTTTGTGCAATAATTTCATCGACTACTCCTCTCAATTCATTAAGTTGTCCCTCCAACTTGTTCTTTTCCTCCTCAGGATTTTCCACAGGAATGATTCCATCCAGATAATCAGTTTCGAGTTCCAGTCCGTCCAATAGGTTTAGATTATCGCTGATAACAGCTTCCATTTCTGGAGTACCTTCACCTTCATCTTCTTTTGCTGTCTTTCTCACAGCAAATACGATTCCGGCGATTAAGGCCAAAGCACCAGCCACACCGATGTAAATGGGCCTGTTACCATGCAAAAATCCATTCCTAGTCTCAACGTCGAATCCGGAGAGAAGTCTGCCACCGAACCATGTTGATTTAAACTGGTCGTTGAATCGCAGAGCTTCTGCCTCCATTTGCGGCAATCCATGTTCACACCCTTGAAGTTCCTCACGGGCTTTCCACAAGCCCCCGATCCCGGGACAGTGCTGCAGCCACCTACTGAGGAATCCATCCTGAGAGGCGACTGCATGACAGTCTCCGAAGCGCGGTGCCTCTGGGAAGAGCCACGAAAACCACTTGAACACAAAGGACTCTTGTAGACTCCGCAGCTGTTCCTGTAATTTCAGCTTCACTTCCTCGCATGCTGCATTCTGTTCTTGAATAACTGAAGCAGCATTTTGATGCCAGTTGAGTTTTGCTTTGAGATTTTCCATCCACATTGCAAATGCGTGATTAAAGTAGTTAGCCATAATCATTCATACCGAATCTGAGATGCGAAGTGAGCATTAATTTGAAAAAAAGAAAAAGTAGATTATAGGCTCTGAAGACTTTTCAGCCTCCTGGAAACGTTTTGAGTCACGAGCTCCACTGACGGAATTCCCGGCCATTTTTATACTTCTTTTCAGTCAGAAAACGGCGTTAACATGAGATAATAATATTATTATTATTATTATTATTATTAATAATAATAATAATAATAATAATAATAATAATAATAATAATAATAATAATAATAATAATAATAATAATAATAATAATAATAATTGAAAAAAGTAGACTGGCCTCTGAAGACTTTTTTACCTTCTGGAGACGTTTTGAAATTTTGTCTCCCGGAGCAGTTTCGAATCAGCAGGTATTCTTTGAAGGCAATAGCCTTAGCGGCGTCAAGATGTTTCCTGCAGGAATTCTCCCATATTTCCTCAGCTTCTTTGATGTTTCCTGCAGGAATTCTCTCATATTTCCTCAGCTTCTTTGATGTTTCCTGCAGGAATTCTCTCATATTTCCTCAGCTTCTTTGAGGTTTTCGGCGTAATCGTTTAGCTTAATAAACGATGATTATTCCTTTCTTTCATGCTTTCTTCACTACAGCACAGTTTCGATAAAACTATTCTTATCAAGCTGGTTTACATAATTTTATTATTCCTTTTATACACCAGAAGTCATTTGATAAAGACAGAGTTTTGTCGAAACTGTGTTGTAGAGAAGAAAGCCTGAGAGAAAGGAATAATCATCTTTTATTAGACTAAACGATTACGCCGAGAACATCAAAGAAGCTGAGGAAATATGGGAGAATTCCTGCAGGAAACATCAAAGAAGCTGAGGAAATATGAGAGAATTCCTGCAGGAAACATCAAAGAAGCTGAGGAAATATGAGAGAATTCCTGCAGGAAACATCAAAGAAGCTGAGGAAATATGGGAGAATTCCTGCAGGAAACATCAAAGAAGCTGAGGAAATATGAGAGAATTCCTGCAGGAAACATCAAAAGAAGCTGAGGAAATATGAGAGAATTCCTGCAGGAAACATCTTGAGGCCGCTAAGGCTATTGCCTTCAAGGAATATATATATATATATATATATATATATATATATATATATATATATATATATATATATATATATATATATATATATATCATTTACTCTTACGGCTATTGACGCAAAGGGCCTCAGTTAGATTTCGCTAGTCATTTCTCTCTCTCTCTCTCTCTCTCTCTCTCTCTCTCTCTCTCTCTCTCTCTCTCTCTCTCGCTATATATATATATATATATATATATATATATATATATATATATATATATATACACATATATATATATAAATATACATATATATATATATATATATAAATATATGAGAGAGAGAGAGAGAGAGAGAGAGAGAGAGAGAGAGAGAGAGAGAGAGAGAGAGAGAGAGAGAGATGACTGGTGAAATCTAACGGACGCCCTTTGCGTCAATAGGCGTAGTAGGAGATGATATATATATATATATATATATATATATATATATATATATATATATATATATATATACATATATATATATATATATATATATATATATATATACATATATATATATATATATATATATATATATATATATATATATATATATATATATATATATATATATGTGCATGTGAAATTTTGACAATATTCCATTGCATTACGATTTGACTGAATAACCAGTTTTTCTTAAAACCAGTTTTGTTTTTTTTCATTCTGGAAACCTGTTTTAACTAACAATTTCGTATAAAGGTTTAGGAGAAATGACGTCATCCATGTTCACTTGTGTGTTCGTATGTTCGATCATCATCATCAACCGTGCAACAAGTGGGATGAGAGAGAGAGAGAGAGAGAGAGAGAGAGAGAGAGAGAGAGAGAGAGAGAGACCCAAACACGTTACTTGGAGAACATTTTTATTAGTAGTAGTACTATTAGTGTCATAGCCTCGAGTTCTCTTGCTTGAGGGTACACTCGGGCATACTGTTCTATGTGTGTTTATTTCCTTTCCTCACTGGGCTATTTTCCTTGCTGGAAATATAGCATCATGTTTTTTTTTAAGTACGTTGTAGCTTGGCTACTACTACTACTACTACTATATATACGTATATATATATATATATATATATATATATATATATATATATATATATATATATATATATATACTGTACATATATATACTGTACATATATATATGCACGTATAAATAGTAGTAGTAGTAGTAGCCAAGCTACAACGTACTTAAAAAAAAACATGATGCTATATTTCCAGCAAGGAAAATAGCCCAGTGAGGAAAGGAAATAAACACACATAGAACAGTATGCCCGAGTGTACCCTCAAGCAAGAGAACTCGAGGCTATGACACTAATAGTACTACTACTAATAAAAATGTTCTCCAAGTAACGTGTTTGGTTCTCTGTCTCTCTCTCTCTCTCTCTCTCTCTCTCTCTCTCTCTCTCTCTCTCTCTCTCTCTCTCTCTCTCATCCCACTTGTTGCACGGTTGATGATGATGATCGAACATACGAACACACAAGTGAACATGGATGACGTCATTTCTCCTAAACCTTTATACGAAATTGTTAGTTAAAACAGGTTTCCAGAATGAAAAAACAAAACAAAACTGGTTTTAAGAAACACTGGTTTTCATACGCTCCTGTGTTGCAGGTATTCAGTGAAATCGTAATTCAATGTAATATTGTCATAATAAAAATTGAAACAACGACAACAAATGATAATAATAACAATAATAATAATAATAATAATAATAATAATAATAATAATAACAAAGTCTTTTTATAGTTTCTATATGAAATATCTATTTTGACGTTACTGTTCTTAAAATATTTTATTAATTGTTAATTATTTTTTATGTCTTTTATTTATTTACTTATTTCATTCCCTCACTAGACTGTTTTTCCTTGTTGGAGCCCTTGGGCTTATAGACTCCTGCTTTTCCAACTAGGGTTGTAGCTTAGCTAATAATAATAATAATAATAATAATAATAATAATAATAATAAATAATTCGGTTTTCTGTAAATATTATTATTATTATTATTATTATTATTATTATTATTATTATTATTACCTAAGCTACAACCCTTGTTAGAAAAACAGGATGCTATAATCTCAAAGGCTCCAACAGGAAAAAAATAGCCCAGTGAGGAAATGAAATAAGTACATAAATAAACGACAGGAGAAATAATTAACAATTAATAAAATATTTTAAAAACAGTAACGTAAAAATAGATATTTCATATATAATCTATAAAGACTTTATTATTATTATTATTATTATTATTATTATTATTATTATTATTATTATTATGAAAAAGCCAAATGAAACACTGGTGTCAAAAAAATAACAATGCTACAAGTGTAAGCCTTAGCGGAGGTCTGCACTCTAGTTTTTTTTTTTTGCGAATTTTGGAGTCTTCATCCATACCATTCATTATCATCTATACACTTAAAACCCTCCGCTACCTTAACTGCTACCCACCACAGTTAATTAACCACCCGGTATGCAATTCATTACTTATGACAAGAAATGTAAACATTAATTTATTCATTCAGCGCCCCGGTAGAAAACAAAAATAAAATCTAATCAACTTATTGTAAAAAAGAAAGGAAAGGGGAAAAAAACCGAGAGAAACAAATAAACTTTGCAACGAGACTTGTGAAATTTCGTTAGGAAGAAAATTGACGATTTTGACTATGAATTTTTTGGTGCTGCTATAGTGTGATTCCTACCATCAGAATTCTTCTATTTCTGGGAGTACCTATTTTCTATTAATAAACTATCTCATCAGATTTTTCTCTTATTACAGGAGTGTTTATTTTCTTTTTCTAAAATTGTTTTTTCTCTTTCTTTCCTTTGATCTACAGCAGACAAATTTTACTTCTCGTTAGTCTATGATCGCTTGACTTCAACTTATTACTTCAGCCAACGAAGTTGGAAGGAGGTTATGTTTTAGCCCCTATTTGTCTATTCGTTTATTTGTGAACAATTTACAGGCCACAATTTTACTCACGGAGAAGTGAAACTTTCAGGGATTAATTGTTATATTGAGACGTCGAAGTAATTCAATTTTCAAAGTCCTAGGTTAAAGGTCAGGGTCAAGCAAAAGTTAGGTAGCCTTCATATATTTCTACATATATTGATTATGTGGGAAAATAACCACTAAATAATGTTGTAAAGTACTATAAAAAAGGAAAAATACTAAAAGAAGTAAACAATCAAATGTTAAATGCCGTATATATATATATATATATATATATATATATATATATATATATATACTGTATATATATATATATATATACTGTATATATATATATATATATATATATATATATATATATATATATATATATAAATATATACATATATACAAGCATCAAAAGGCCAGGCGGTTTAGCCAAGCAGCAATAAGCCAGGCGGTTAAGCCAAGCATCAGAAGGCCGGGCGGTTAAGCCAAGCATCAGAAGGCCGGGCGGTTAAGCCAAGCATCAGAAGGCCGGCCGGTTAAGCCAAGCATCAGAAGGCCGGCCGGTTAAGCCAAGCATCAGAAGGCCGGCCGGTTAAGCCAAGCATCAGAAGGCCGGGCGGTTAAGCCAAGCATCAGAAGGCCGGCCGGTTAAGCCAAGCATCAGAAGGCCGGCCGGTTAAGCCAAGCATCAGAAGGCCGGGCGGTTAAGCAAAGCATCAGAAGGCCGGCCGGTTAAGCCAAGCATCAGAAGGCCGGGCGGTTAAGCCAAGCATCAGAAGGCCGGCCGGTTAAGCCAAGCATCAGAAGGCCGGGCGGTTAAGCCAAGCATCAGAAGGCCGGCCGGTTAAGCCAAGCATCAGAAGGCCGGGCGGTTAAGCCAAGCATCAGAAGGCCGGCCGGTTAAGCCAAGCATCAGAAGGCCGGGCGGTTAAGCCAAGCATCAGAAGGCCGGCCGGTTAAGCCAAGCATCAGAAGGCCGGGCGGTTAAGCCAAGCATCAGAAGGCCGGGCGGTTAAGCCAAGCATCAGATGGACGGGCGGTTAAGCCAAGCATCAGAAGGCCGGGCAGTTAACCAAGCATCAGAAGGCCGGGCGGTTAAGCCAAGCATCAGAAGGCCGGGCGGTTAAGCCAAGCATCAGAAGGCCAGGCGGTTAAGCCAAGCAGCAATAAGCCAGGCGGTTAAGCCAAGCATCAGAAGGCCAGGCGGTTAAGCCAAGCCTCAGAAGGCCAGGCGGTTAAGCCAAGCATCAGAAGGCCAGGCGGTTAAGCCAAGCATCAGAAGGCCAGGCGGTTAAGCCAAGCAGCAATAAGCCAGGCGGTTAAGCCAAGCATCAGAAGGCCAGGCGGTTAAGCCAAGCATCAGAAGGCCAGGCGGTTAAGCCAAGCATCAGAAGGCCGGGCGGTTAAGCCAAGCATCAGAAGGCCAGGCGGTTAAGCCAAGCATCAAAAACCCAGGCGGTTAAGCCAAGCAGCAATAAGCCAGGCGGTTAAGCCAAGCATCAGAAGGCCAGGCGGTTAAGCCAAGCATCAGAAGGCCAGGCGGTTAAGCCAAGCATCAGAAGGCCAGGCGGTTAAGCCAAGCATCAGAAGGCCAGGCGGTTAAGCCAAGCATCAGAAGGCCAGGCGGTTAAGCCAAGCATCAGAAGGCCAGGCGGTTAAGCCAAGCAGCAATAAGCCAGGCGGTTAAGCCAAGCATCAGAAGGCCAGGCGGTTAAGCCAAGCATCAGAAGGCCAGGCGGTTAAGCCAAGCAGCAATAAGCCAGGCGGTTAAGCCAAGCATCAGAAGGCCAGGCGGTTAAGCCAAGCATCAGAAGGCCAGGCGGTTAAGCCAAGCGGTTAAGCCAAGCATCAGAAGGCCAGGCGGTTAAGCCAAGCATCAGAAGGCCAGGCGGTTAAGCCAAGCATCAGAAGGCCAGGCGGTTAAGCCAAGCATCAGAAGGCCAGGCGGTTAAGCCAAGCATCAGAAGGCCAGGCGGTTAAGCCAAGCATCAGAAGGCCAGGCGGTTAAGCCAAGCATCAGAAGGCCAGGCGGTTAAGCCAAGCAGCAATAAGCCAGGCGGTTAAGCCAAGCATCAGAAGGCCAGGCGGTAAAGCCAAGCATCAGAAGGCCAGGCAGTTAAGCCAAGCATCAGAAGGCCAGGCGGTTAAGCCAAGCATCAGAAGGCCAGGCGGTTAAGCCAAGCATCAAAAACCCAGGCGGTTAAGCCAAGCATCAAAAGGCCAGGCGGTTAAGCCAAGCAGCAATAGGCTAGCCGGTAAAGCCAAGCATCTTAATTTCCTTACAACAATAAACTAAATAATTTCAAAACTTCACTGAAACTTATGCTAAAAAAGATTTTCCACTTTATTCTTTGTTTGAAAAAAAAATCAAAACTTAACTGAAACTTATTCTAAAAAAAGTTTTCCACTATATATATTTTTTTTTTCATTTTTGTATTTTTTATTTTTTTTTTCATTTTTGTATTTTTTTATTTTTTTTTTTATTTTTTGTATTTTTTTGTTTTTTATAAGCCAGGCGGTTAAGCCAAGCATCAGAAGGACAGGCGGTTAAGCCAAGCATCAGAAGGCCAGGCGATTAAGCCAAGCATCAGAAGGCCAGGCGGTTAAGATAAGCAGCAATAAGCCAGGCGGTTAAGCCAAGCATCAAAAACCCAGGCGGTTAAGCCAAGCATCAAAAGGCCAGGCGGTTAAGCCAAGCAGCAATAAGCCAGGCGGTTAAGCCAAGCATCAGAAGGCCGGGCGGTTAAGCCAAGCATCAGAAGGCCAGGCGGTTAAGCCAAGCATCAGAAGGCCAGGCGGTTAAGCCAAGCATCAGAAGGCCAGGCGGTTAAGCCAAGCAGCAATAAGCCAGGCAGTAAGGCCAAGCATCAGAAGGCCAGGCGGTTAAGCCAAGCATCAGAAGGCCAGGCGGTTAAGCTAAGCATCAAAAACCCAGGCGGTTAAGCCAAGCATCAAAAGGCCAGGCGGTTAAGCCAAGCAGCAATAAGCCAGGCGGTTAAGCCAAGCATCAGAAGGCCAGGCGGTTAAGCCAAGCATCAGAAGGCCGGGCGGTTAAGCCAAGCATCAGAAGGCCGGGAGGTTAAGCCAAGCATCAGAAGGCCGGGCGGTTAAGCCAAGCATCAGAAGGCCGGGCGGTTAAGCCAAGCCTCAGAAGGCCGGGCGGTTAAGCCAAGCATCAGAAGGCCAGGCGGTGAAGCCAAGCCTCAGAAGGCCAGGCGGTTAAGCCAAGCATCAGAAGGCCAGGCGGTTAAGCCAAGCAGCAATAAGCCAGGCGGTTAAGCCAAGCAGCAATAAGCCAGGCGGTTAAGCCAATCATCAGAAGGCCAGGCGGTTAAGCCAAGCATCAGAAGGCCAGGCGGTTAAGCCAAGCATCAGAAGGACAGGCGGTTAAGCCAAGCATCAGAAAGCTAGGCGGTTAAGCCAAGCATCAGAAGGCCAGGCGGTTAAGCCAAGCAGCAATAAGCCAGGCGGTTAAGCCAAGCATCAGAAGGCCAGGCGGTTAAGCCAAGCATCAGAAGGACAGGCGGTTAAGCCAAGCATCAGAAGGCCAGGCGGTTAAGCCAAGCATCAGAAAGCCAGGCGGTTAAGCCAAGCATCAGAAGGCCGGGCGGTTAAGCCAAGCAGCAATAAGCCAGGCGGTTAAGCCAAGCATCAGAAGGCCGGGCGGTTAAGCCAAGCATCAGAAGGCCGGGCGGTTAAGCCAAGCATCAGAAGGCCGGGCGGTTAAGCCAAGCATCAGAAGGCCGGGCGGTTAAGCCAAGCCTCAGAAGGCCGGGCGGTTAAGCCAAGCATCAGAAGGCCAGGCGGTTAAGCCAAGCAGCAATAAGCCAGGCGGTTAAGCCAAGCAGCAATAAGCCAGGCGGTTAAGCCAAGCCTCAGAAGGCCGGGCGGTTAAGCCAAACATCAGAAGGCCAGGCGGTTAAGCCAAGCCTCAGAAGGCCAGGCGGTTAAGCCAAGCATCAGAAGGCCAGGCAGTGAAGCCAAGCATCAGAAGGCCAGGCGGTTAAGCCAAGCATCAGAAGGCCAGGAGGTTAAGCCAAGCAGCAATAAGCCAGGCGGTTAAGCCAAGCATCAGAAGGCCAGGCGGTTAAGCCAAGCATCAGAAGGCCAGGCGGTTAAGCCAAGCATCAGAAGGCCGGGCGGTTAAGCCAAGCATCAGAAGGCCAGGCGGTTAAGCCAAGCATCAAAAACCCAGGCGGTTAAGCCAAGCATCAGAAGGCCAGGCGGTTAAGCCAAGCAGCAATAAGCCAGGCGGTTAAGCCAAGCATCAGAAGGCCAGGCGGTTAAGCCAAGCATCAGAAGGCCAGGCGGTTAAGCCAAGCATCAGAAGGCCAGGCGGTTAAGCCAAGCATCAGAAGGCCAGGCGGTTAAGCCAAGCATCAGAAGGCCAGGCGGTTAAGCCAAGCATCAGAAGGCCAGGCGGTTAAGCCAAGCATCAGAAGGCCAGGCGGTTAAGCCAAGCGGTTAAGCCAAGCATCAGAAGGCCAGGCGGTTAAGCCAAGCATCAGAAGGCCAGGCGGTTAAGCCAAGCATCAGAAGGCCAGGCGGTTAAGCCAAGCATCAGAAGGCCAGGCGGTTAAGCCAAGCATCAGAAGGCCAGGCGGTAAAGCCAAGCATCAGAAGGCCAGGCAGTTAAGCCAAGCATCAGAAGGCCAGGCGGTTAAGCCAAGCATCAGAAGGCCAGGCGGTTAAGCCAAGCATCAAAAACCCAGGCGGTTAAGCCAAGCATCAAAAGGCCAGGCGGTTAAGCCAAGCAGCAATAGGCTAGCCGGTAAAGCCAAGCATCTTAATTTCCTTACAACAATAAA
This sequence comes from Palaemon carinicauda, assembly GCF_036898095.1. NCBI lineage: Eukaryota > Metazoa > Arthropoda > Malacostraca > Decapoda > Palaemonidae > Palaemon > Palaemon carinicauda. The sequence continues at coordinate 43,236,028 of NC_090752.1, forward strand.
CTAAATAATTTCAAAACTTCACTGAAACTTATGCTAAAAAAGATTTTCCACTTTATTCTTTGTTTGAAAAAAAAATCAAAACTTAACTGAAACTTATTCTAAAAAAAGTTTTCCACTATATATATTTTTTTTTTCATTTTTGTATTTTTTATTTTTTTTTTCATTTTTGTATTTTTTTATTTTTTTTTTATTTTTTGTATTTTTTTGTTTTTTATAAGCCAGGCGGTTAAGCCAAGCATCAGAAGGACAGGCGGTTAAGCCAAGCATCAGAAGGCCAGGCGATTAAGCCAAGCATCAGAAGGCCAGGCGGTTAAGATAAGCAGCAATAAGCCAGGCGGTTAAGCCAAGCATCAAAAACCCAGGCGGTTAAGCCAAGCATCAAAAGGCCAGGCGGTTAAGCCAAGCAGCAATAAGCCAGGCGGTTAAGCCAAGCATCAGAAGGCCGGGCGGTTAAGCCAAGCATCAGAAGGCCGGGCGGTTAAGCCAAGCATCAGAAGGCCGGGCGGTTAAGCCAAGCATCAGAAGGCCGGGCGGTTAAGCCAAGCCTCAGAAGGCCGGGCGGTTAAGCCAAGCATCAGAAGGCCAGGCGGTGAAGCCAAGCCTCAGAAGGCCAGGCGGTTAAGCCAAGCATCAGAAGGCCAGGCGGTTAAGCCAAGCATCAGAAGGCCGGGCGGTTAAGCCAAGCATCAGAAGGCCAGGCGGTTAAGCCAAGCATCAGAAGGCCAGGCGGTTAAGCCAAGCATCAGAAGGCCAGGCGGTTAAGCCAAGCAGCAATAAGCCAGGCGGTTAAGCCAAGCATCAGAAGGCCAGGCGGTTAAGCCAAGCATCAGAAGGCCAGGCGGTTAAGCCAAGCAGCAATAAGCCAGGCAGTAAAGCCAAGCATCAGAAGGCCGGGCGGTTAAGCCAAGCATCAGAAGGCCGGGCGGTTAAGCCAAGCATCAGAAGGCCGGGCGGTTAAGCCAAGCATCAGAAGGCCGGGCGGTTAAGCCAAGCATCAGAAGGCCGGGCGGTTAAGCCAAGCATCAGAAGGCCGGGCGGTTAAGCCAAGCATCAGAAGGCCGGGCGGTTAAGCCAAGCATCAGAAGGCCCGGGCGGTTAAGCCAAGCATCAGAAGGCCGGGCGGTTAAGCCAAGCATCAGAAGGCCCGGGCGGTTAAGCCAAGCATCAGAAGGCCGGGCGGTTAAGCCAAGCATCAGAAGGCCCGGGCGGTTAAGCCAAGCATCAGAAGGCCGGGCGGTTAAGCCAAGCATCAGTAGGCCCGGGCGGTTAAGCCAAGCATCAGAAGGCCGGGCGGTTAAGCCAAGCATCAGTAGGCCCGGGCGGTTAAGCCAAGCATCAGAAGGCCGGGCGGTTAAGCCAAGCAGCAATAAGCCCGGGCGGTTAAGCCAAGCATCAGAAGGCCGGGCGGTTAAGCCAAGCATCAGAAGGCCGGGCGGTTAAGCCAAGCATCAGAAGGCCGGGCGGTTAAGCCAAGCATCAGAAGGCCGGGCGGTTAAGCCAAGCATCAGAAAGCCGGGCGGTTAAGCCAAGCATCAGAAGGCCGGGCGGTTAAGCCAAGCATCAGAAGACCCGGGCGGTTAAGCTAAGCATCAGAAGGCCGGGCGGTTAAGCCAAGCATCAGAAGGCCAGGCGGTTAAGCCAAGCATCAGAAGGCCGGGCGGTTAAGCCAAGCATCAGAAGGCCAGGCGGTTAAGCCAAGCATCAGAAGGCCAGGCAGTTAAGCCAAGCAGCAATAAGCCAGGCAGTAAAGCCAAGCATCAGAAGGCCAGGCGGTTAAGCCAAGCATCAGAAGGCCAGGCGGTTAAGCCAAGCCTCAGAAGGCCAGGCGGTTAAGCCAAGCATCAGAAGGCCAGGAGGTTAAGCCAAGCATCAGAAGGCCAGGCGGTTAAGCCAAGCATCAGAAGGCCGGGCGGTTAAGCCAAGCATCAGAAGGCCAGGCGGTTAAGCCAAGCATCAGAAGGCCAGGCGGTTAAGCCAAGCATCAGAAGGCCAGGCGGTTAAGCCAAGCAGCAATAAGCCAGGCGGTTAAGCCAAGCATCAGAAGGCCAGGCGGTTAAGCCAAGCATCAGAAGGCCAGGCGGTTAAGCCAAGCATCAGAAGGCCAGGCGGTTAAGCCAAGCATCAGAAGGCCAGGCGGTTAAGCCAAGCAGCAATAAGCCAGGCAGTAAGGCCAAGCATCAGAAGGCCAGGCGGTTAAGCCAAGCATCAGAAGGCCAGGCGGTTAAGCCAAGCATCAAAAACCCAGGCGGTTAAGCCAAGCATCAAAAGGCCAGGCGGTTAAGCCAAGCAGCAATAAGCCAGGCGGTTAAGCCAAGCATCAGAAGGCCGGGCGGTTAAGCCAAGCATCAGAAGGCCGGGCGGTTAAGCCAAGCATCAGAAGGCCGGGCGGTTAAGCCAAGCATCAGAAGGCCGGGCGGTTAAGCCAAGCCTCAGAAGGCCGGGCGGTTAAGCCAAGCATCAGAAGGCCAGGCGGTGAAGCCAAGCCTCAGAAGGCCAGGCGGTTAAGCCAAGCATCAGAAGGCCAGGCGGTTAAGCCAAGCAGCAATAAGCCAGGCGGTTAAGCCAAGCAGCAATAAGCCAGGCGGTTAAGCCAATCATCAGAAGGCCAGGCGGTTAAGCCAAGCATCAGAAGGACAGGCGGTTAAGCCAAGCATCAGAAAGCCAGGTGGTTAAGCCAAGCATCAGAAGGCCAGGCGGTTAAGCCAAGCAGCAATAACCCAGGCGGTTAAGCCAAGCATCAGAAGGCCAGGCGGTTAAGCCAAGCATCAGAAGGACAGGCGGTTAAGCCAAGCATCAGAAGGCCAGGCGGTTAAGCCAAGCATCAGAAAGCCAGGCGGTTAAGCCAAGCATCAGAAGGCCGGGCGGTTAAGCCAAGCATCAGAAGGCCGGGCGGTTAAGCCAAGCATCAGAAGGCCGGGCGGTTAAGCCAAGCATCAGAAGGCCGGGCGGTTAAGCCAAGCATCAGAAGGCCGGGCGGTTAAGCCAAGCCTCAGAAGGCCGGGCGGTTAAGCCAAGCATCAGAAGGCCAGGCGGTTAAGCCAAGCATTAATAAGCCAGGCGGTTAAGCCAAGCAGCAATAAGCCAGGCGGTTAAGCCAAGCCTCAGAAGGCCGGGCGGTTAATCCAAGCATCAGAAGGTCAGGCGGTTAAGCCAAGCCTCAGAAGGCCAGGCGGTTAAGCCAAGCATCAGAAGGCCAGGCGGTGAAGCCAAGCATCAGAAGGCCAGGCGGTTAAGCCAAGCATCAGAAGGCCAGGCGGTTAAGCCAAGCAGCAATAAGCCAGGCGGTTAAGCCAAGCATCAGAAGGCCAGGCGGTTAAGCCAAGCATCAGAAGGCCAGGCGGTGAAGCCAAGCATCAGAAGGCCAGGCGGTTAAGCCAAGCAGCAATAAGCCAGGCGATTAAGCCAAGCAGCAATAAGCCAGGCGGTTAAGCCAATCATCAGAAGGCCAGGCGGTTAAGCCAAGCATCAGAAGGCCAGGCGGTTAAGCCAAGCATCAGAAGGCCAGGCGGTGAAGCCAAGCATCAGAAGGCCAGGCGGTTAAGCCAAGCAGCAATAAGCCAGGCGGTTAAGCCAAGCATCAGAAGGCCAGGCGGTTAAGCCAAGCATCAGAAGGCCAGGCGGTGAAGCCAAGCATCAGAAGGCCAGGCGGTTAAGCCAAGCAGCAATAAGCCAGGCGGTTAAGCCAAGCATCAGAAGGCCAGGCGGTTAAGCCAAGCATCAGAAGGCCAGGCGGTGAAGCCAAGCATCAGAAGGCCAGGCGGTTAAGCCAAGCAGCAATAAGCCAGGCGGTTAAGCCAAGCATCAGATGGCCAGGCGGTTAAGCCAAGCATCAAAAGGCCAGGCGGTGAAGCCAAGCATCAGAAGGCCAGGCGGTGAAGCCAAGCATCAGAAGGCCAGGCGGTTAAGCCAAGCAGCAATAAGCCAGGCGGTTAAGCCAAGCATCAGAAGGCCAGGCGGTGAAGCCAAGCAGCAATAAGCCAGGCGGTTAAGCCAAGCATCAGAAGGCCAGGCGGTTAAGCCAAGCATCAGAAGGCCAGGCGGTTAAGCCAAGCAGCAATAAGCCAGGCGGTTAAGCCAAGCATCAGAAGGCCAGGCGGTTAAGCCAAGCATCAGAAGGCCAGGCGGTGAAGCCAAGCATCAGAAGGCCAGGCGGTTAAGCCAAGCAGCAATAAGCCAGGCGGTTAAGCCAAGCATCAGATGGCCAGGCGGTTAAGCCAAGCATCAAAAGGCCAGGCGGTGAAGCCAAGCATCAGAAGGCCAGGCGGTGAAGCCAAGCATCAGAAGGCCAGGCGGTTAAGCCAAGCAGCAATAAGCCAGGCGGTTAAGCCAAGCATCAAAAGGCCAGGCGGTGAAGCCAAGCATCAGAAGGCCAGGCGGTGAAGCCAAGCATCAGAAGGCCAGGCAGTTAAGCCAAGCAGCAATAAGCCAGGCGGTTAAGCCAAGCAGCAATAAGCCAGGCGGTTAAGCCAAGCAGCAATAAGCCAGGCGGTTAAGCCAAGCATCAGAAGGCCAGGCGGTTAAATCTTTTGGATCTCATGTTTTGAATATAATGATGTTTGTTGTATCCAAATAACTTGTGCAATTGAGTCCTGCTAATCATTCAAATGCAATGTTGCGTCACTTTATTCAGGCTGCAATTGATGATGCCCCTTCCTATATTGCACACTATACATAAATACTGTAAGACAATCATTTTAGATGTAGCCTATTGAGTAATGTCATTGTCTAAGAATAACATTAAAATACTCAACCGTAAACTATGGTCATATCACACACAATAACAATGATCACTGGTGTATGAGCTTTGTGTACATGATATGTGACATACGCGGATAGGAAGGCTCGCATGTATATACTGTAGGCCTATATATTTCATACGATGTCTTAGGCCTTAGGGGCTTATTTGATGGTATTTATCGTTATGGTTTAGAGCAACAAATTAGGTAAATGGAACGGAAGCAAAGCATGTTCTCTCTCTCTCTCTCTCTCTCTCTCTCTCTCTCTCTCTCTCTCTCTCTCTCTAACTGAATGATCATTATCATAATTGGCAAAGGAACATAGCTGGTTAACCGAGGATTGAATGGTTGGCATTAGAGAAAACCTGAGAGTAGTTATTGTTGCATTCATCCTAGAGTGATATGTTAAAAGAACAGGGCAGCTATGTAAACTAGTTATAATATATCCAGCATATCCATGTTTTAATTATTCATGCTACCCTGTTTCGAGTATTGGTCTCCTGTCTGGTCTTCAGCTGCCGATTCTCATCTTAATTTGTTGGACAGAAACTTACCGTCTATTAAATTTCTTATTCCTGATCTAGATATTAATCCCCGACACTGTCGTTTAATTAATTCGTTATGTATGTTACATAAGATTTTTCATAATTCTCATCATCTTGTTCGTAATACTTATAAGCATGGAGTTAATTCTAAGAGTCAGGCCTTCTCCATCATGAGGCCCAATACTAGACAGTATTCTAGAAGATTTATTCCAGCTGTGACCAGGTTGTGGAATGATCTTTCTAATCGGATAGTTGAATCGATAGAACTTCAAAAGTTCAAACTTGCAGCAAATATTTTTTTTAAGTTGAACAGGCTGACATAATTCTTTTTTTATAGTTTATATATGAAATATCTGTTTTGATGTTACTGTTTTTAAAGTATTTCATCTTAATTGCTCATTATTTCTCATATAATTTATTTTTCTCCTTATTTCCTTTCCTCACTGGGCTATTTTTCCCTGTTGGAGCCCTTGAGCTTATAGCACCTTGCTTTTCCAACTAGGATTGTAGCTTAGCTAGTAATAATAATTATAATATAACCTCCCTCTTCCTTTCTGAGGTTAACTATTCTATCTTATTTCTCTTCCTCTTATTTCTTTTAAATTTTCATAGTTTATATATGAAAGATCTATTTTAATGTTGTTACTGTTTTTAAAATATTTGATTTTAATCATTCATTACTTCTCTTGAAGTTTATTTATTTCCTTTCTTCCTTTCCTCACTGGGCTACTTTTCCCTGTTGGAGCCCTTGGGCTTATAGCATTTTTCTTTTCCAAGTACGGTTGTAGCTTAGCTAATGATGGGGGGGGGGCAACTGATATTTTCGGCTGCGGAGTTAATAACTCCTATACCAATATATATACATATATATATATATATATATATATATATATATCAAATGAAATTTTTTAAGGGATTATTTAGATATATATATAAGCTTTATTTCCGCTAATTTTCATGTTCATACCTGCTATAGGCATGCCCTAGCTGTCAGTTTTGTTCGTAAGTGACGACTTTTAGCTAAAAAAATCAGTGAGGAGGAGCAAACTACTCCTAGAGTTTTACAGATATCTAAATTATTTTCCCAGTGTTTGATTAGTGTTATGTGAACTACATTCATATCTATTTTCGTCTTGATACTTGCCATAGAAAAGTCACAGAAGCCCTTTTTCGATATCCACGGGAGGCCGATTTTCGGCGGCACCGTAAATTACTCGTAGAATACTTGGCTAACTAACTACTATAGTCAATTCTTTTTAGTGAGGCAGATTTGCACTGACTCGCAGGGGTGCCCTTTTAGCTCGGAAAAGTTTCCTACTATCTGATTGGTTGAGGCAGATTTGCACCGACTAGCAGGGGTGCCCTTTTAGCTCGGAAAAGTTTCCTGATCGCTGATTAGTTGGACGAGACAATTTTAATCAATCAGATAGCAGGAAACTTTTCCGAGCTAAAAGGGCACCCCTGCGAGTCGGTGCAAATCTGCCTCACTAAAAAAAAATTAACTATAGTGAAATTGCATTACGAAGCAATATGATAGTGTTCCCAGACTGAAAAAAAAGCCTTGAACATTCGTTCCATTGTTACTCCAAAAACATGAGTCAATGATGGTAAGCTTTATCCAACTACAACAATAACCTAATTTTTTTGCCATTATACTGTCCTTCCGGTCTAAAGCGCTGCTATTTTTGTTTTCCTTTTTTCTTTTTCTTCGGGGATGTCATTCAAGTCCTCAACCTCTTCGGAGAAGTTGAATTAAACCGTCATGCACAATTTTACCCAGTGTCTCGTCAATTTACTTGCATTGACTATTAAATTGTCATTTCGAAGAGTCCAAAGCTAGTAATAAAATTATGTAAATTTCGGAAAAAAATTCAATGAACAGGCCAGACATATATAATGCTCTCAATCAGCTTGATTTTACAGTACCTCTAGTTTGCAAAATTAATCTATATTCTCCGCCCGATCACAAATATGTTGACTATATCTGGTCTAAAATGTTCTTAGAAATGATATTAAGCTAAACTACTCCATTCCTAAATTTATAAATAAGAAAAAACACATTTCATGAGAATCTATTTAAGGTGCGTTTTATACCAATAAATTTATTTTAAATATATTTTTACCACATACCAGAAAATTAGCAAAGAAAAAAATACCTTTTAAAACTATCAATTTAGCAAATTTATCAATACAAGAATATTCAAGTGATAAAATCATATTTTTTTTTAAATATACAATTAACAAAGGATATTAATATCCAACTACTCTAAAGAAACACATCTTTAACGCTGGCGTCAAACACGCTGTTCCCATGGAAACGGGAACGCTAGTCCACTATGTGCACATGACACAATCGGTCTCGAAGATCCGAGAGCGCAAGTTTAATATTTTCTTCCTCAAACAGAGGACATTTAAATCTAGAATCAGTAATAGTGTTTCTTTTTTATTTTCTAAAAAACAATTGTTAATTAATTGTTATTCAATAACATTTCACAAGCCAAGATCTAGACCGTAGTAGGCCTATTCCTTGAATCTCCTTCGCGACATTAGTCTCACTACCTCGAATGAGATGATTATAAGACATTTGATGAAATGTCTCTCAACCTAAGTGACGACGAGTTTGACGTCGCAGAAGACGAGGTGCCTGACGAAGGCGCCGAGAAGGATGACAGGGCGGAGGGGGAAGAAGGAGCATCAACGCTTTGTGAACATGAAAGTGGAATGATTGCATCCATGGGCTCACTACACGTCACCGTACGTAACGGTTTGTCATGTTACGGTAGTAGGTTAGAGAGAGAGAGAGAGAGAGAGAGAGAGAGAGAGAGAGAGAGAGAGAGAGAGAGAGAGATATTTCAGATTGTTTATTTTCAATTTTCACTAAATACTAAGCTATGTGTTAAGGAACCCATGTGTATCACAACAATAATAATAATAATAATAATAATAATAATAATAATAATAATAATAATAATAATAATAATTATTATTATTATTATTATTATTGTTGTTGTTGTTGTTGTTGTTGTTGTTGTTGTCCAAGGTCTTGAACTTGCGTAGCGAGCTTCAGAAAAAAAGAATAACCAAGGATACAAAACTAGAACACAGAGAAAGTTCTTTTATCAACAAAGAAATAACAAAACCAGATTAATGAATGCATAAAGCGATGGCTGTTTAATAAAATAGATTATGAAAGTCACGTAAAATCAATTACGGTGTATTAAGATTATTTAAACAAAATGTATTTAAGGGATTGATTCTTTCCTTCCACTGCCAAACATTTAAATTTTTCTCTTGTTTTCGTTTTCACTACCACATTTCTAGAGGCAGTGAATTCATCAAGGATAAGGCCCCACTCTTTTTCCTTCTCTTCTCCCACCCATATGTCTCTTTAATTTAAAATTTACTTTGCCGTCAAAATTAGCATCACAAAAATAAAGTACTTCAGTGATTAGTTTCCGTTTTTTTTTTTAAAGCATACTTTATACCAAGTAATTACATCCTCAGAGCTTAACTTGACTGAGTAAAACAAGTAGGCCTATAGTCTTAAATAATCTTAATACACCGTAATTGATTTTACGTTAAGTTCGTAAAAGTTTTTCCTTAAATATATGGGAATAATAGAACCCGTTTGCTGCGAAAGGATACAATCAGTGCGAATGAAAGGTCAAAGAATATAATTTCTCGGTTCATAGGCTACTTAGACTAGGTATAAAATTTTATGTCATAATTATGTAGCAAAACTTTCACCTACCCAGTGTTTGTGCATTAACATTTAGCCAAGGAACTTGGCAAATAAAATTTTCTGGTCAAAATATTAAAGCCGACATAAAGAAAAATGAAACGAGAAAATGACATGAACGTCAGGTATTTCAAATATCAGCAAAACCACTGTACGAAAACTAGTCCAATTGAACCAGACCACCTTGGTATTGGAGCTGGATTCTGTCAACTGACATTTGTTCCTTCCTTGCTGTTCCAAAGGCAAACCGCATATGTAGATGGCATGGAATTTCAGTTAGGTTATTATTTTGTCTATCAAACATATATAGAATGTTACAGAAATAGTGATGTTGATAACTAAACGAAATATTAAAGATTTAAATTTAATAATACAAGGAAGCTTTGCCTCTTTTTTTTTTTTTTGATTTAGCATGATCAGTAGATGGTGAACAATAAAGAAAATAACATTAGATCCATAAAAGTAATATTTAGTTCATTGCATTGTGAAATGAACCATGAAATAAATCATTCCAATTACGATTTTAGGGTGGGCACAAATTTACGTTTTTTTTTTTTTTTTCCTTTTTTTCATAATAGATAAGGTATACGACAGTATGAGACTGATATCAAGTAGTTCGCAATGAACCACATATAAGATCGTGACCTAATAATTTAAAACTATTAGCATACGCAATCATGTAAGACGTAGAAATCATGAACTACATTGCATATTTGCAACCAAGAAATGTGGCTGTTTTATCATGGGTCTATTATACTTCGCAGGGTGGCCTAAGTCCACGCAAACCAATAACATCAACGAAGGATACCGCAATTGAAGATATCAGCTCTTGGCAGGAAGTAGGCACCATTAGCGTTCAGATGTTGGCGGAGGCGCTGTCAGCTCAACATCCGCATCTTCCGCCTCTGACTCACATCAATGCTTCTAACATCTGTGCTCATGTGGCCACGCTCTCTTTACAGTTCAAAGGTGAAAAATGGTGTTGTTTCTCTGTGGCTGATACGTATATGTACTTAAAAACTAGAATTCTGTATAACTTACATTGTAGTTATTTTGGTAAAATATATTCATAATTACATTTTTTCGTGTAAAGAATACTTCGGTTGATACTTTAGTTTTTTAATATTGTTATGAACTGCATGCTTACAAGTTGGAAGTATGTTTTCACTACATATGTTTCATGAATTATTAGTCTTACATATTTTACATAGTTTCATCGAAATTTCCACAATGTCAATATAAATAATACATGCAACCTCAGATAAACAAATAATAATAGTAAAAAAAAAAAACACTTTAATGTATACGAACACAGTAGGCCTACAGTACAGTTAATCCGTAGCCGTGATTTCTCCTATGTAATTCTGATTAAAAAATATCATAAATTTCCTTTCACATATAATGTACGTTACTTAATTTGATAATGCACACGTGAAACCATGTTTGTGCGTTTCTTGTTGTCTACTGATTACGATATCAACCTTACTTGGTCTATAAATAATAGGTTAACCCATCTTCGTTCCAAATTTGGCCATGGTCTGCGCAGGGTGTGTCTGTGACGTCACGCGGTAGTGCTTGGATTATATTTCATGTGGACGTGTTTATATACGTATCACGTCTCTGTGCGGAGAGAGAGAGAGAGAGAGAGAGAGAGAGAGAGAGAGAGAGAGAGAGACAACAGGATCAAAATAACACTTAATTGTGATGCTATGCATATGCCTATTGTTTTCAGTATTCCAAATGGCGACAATACAAAGGTAGGTGAAATTTAAAACAGAAATAATGTTATAAAAAACTTACAATAATTAAACATTATTTTTCATTATATCATTATACTTTCACACACGATTAAATATAGTCTTCAAGAAGGGACAATAAACTAGTATAGGAGCCAATATTATAGTGAGAGGTTTTGAGAATAGACAGACCAAAATTTTTATTCCAAACATACATCTATACATAAGAAAAAAAAAGTCATAAACTAACCCATTTAAGCAAGGAACTGCACACTAAATACAAGCAGACAAAATGACTAAGCGTATAGTGAATACGTCTAAATTTATAACAATTAACAGCCAATCAATGAAATGATATCCAGTAATTTTTATATAATTCAACCTATAATTATCAAATTTGACAAATACGTATTTGGAAGAGTACATTTGATATCAATAGTTTAAGTTGGGAAACAATTCTCCTTCCAAGGATGAATTCGAATTTCATGTTGAATGTAGATTCTTTGTACATTTTCTATTTGACCTTTTTCGAGGCTACATATGAAGTGCATCCATTGATTTAAGAAAACAGAAAAGTGCAGAGTTCATTGTGACCGATATTATACGAAGAAAGTTTCTATATATATAACTATTGGATCTTATAACTATAATTATACCAAAAATGATAATATACTAATCGTAAAGCCAATGGACACTGACAGTTTAAATTTTACAGCTATGGTCTTACAAAAAGGAAAAATACATAGCTGAGAGAGAGAGAGAGAGAGAGAGAGAGAGAGAGAGAGAGAGAGAGAGAGAGAGAGAGAGAGGAGAGACTTTTTCTACCTTTCGCTGTTAATTAAGATTATTTTTCCCTTTCCGATTATACTGTAAATGAGATCTCTTGGCAAACCAACTGCAAAACAAAATGTGATGGCTCAGAATCTACAGGATCACGAAGAATAGTATTAAAATTAGCCTAGAAGTGAATGAGGACCTTGCAACCCCTAATCCTTGAAGTTGTTAAATACAAAGCATATTATCTTAGAAACGGAAATGTCAAGGGCAAAAGAAAATACAATACAGTACAATAGCCACCTGTTAAATTCTGGCACCACCATTATTGTAACACTGACTTTTAATGTTCTGTGTATTTTACATTATTCAGAAAAGAAAAATACACGAGTCCCTGTCAGTCTTTTCAAAATGTGAATCATAAATATCCCTTTATTATGCTGCAATAATTTGACAAGATTGGAGCTTTATACACTTACAGAGAAGGCTCATGGTCATTGTGTTTGACTGATGACCCCTATTGTTGAAAATGTTCTTTTCACCCCTATTTTGAATTCTTATCTACCTCCATTTAACGCAGATAACAGAATTCTAATGTGCAGCTGGACACAGGAATTCCTAGCACACTTTTCTCTAAACAAGTGAACCCTGTCACACTCTTACTGTGCGGGGAGTAACCAAACAGATAGAGTAGGGAGAGATGGCAGAGGTGGTGAGCAGGGCTACACACGGGTCCTCAAAGTTAGGTGTGCCGCAAATTCCCGCGTCCAACTATTCATCATATACAGAACCCAAAAGGAAGTGCGAGAGAATCAAGGGCAGACTCAAATTCCAGAGAGATCAAACTGTTATGAGAGGTCCTGTTAAAAAACTTCTGTGCTTCTGTGGACCTGTTAGGTAGGCTTCACACTGAGGCAAGGTAGGCTATAATGGGGGTGTTTTCAAAGGGCGTTAACTTTCTCATTGATTTTTTCGAAATGAAGAGTTAAGAATCCATGACCTTCTCCTATGGCAACAACACATCACAATCAGACATCTGCTGTCGTTATAACACAGTGAGTTTTGCTTCACCCTCTAATCTTGTGATTCGTTTCACGTTCGTAGGAGACTTATCTCTCATTCCAGTCTTTGTTCTTCGTTCCAGGCCTAGGGAGTCTGGACTTCTTATGGATGTTTCAGAGCATGACGCGGCTGGAATTAAGCAACAATTGCCTCAGTATCGTTAGTGGATTAGAGAAGCTGGTCTCTTTGACATGGTTGGACCTTTCCTTTAACCAAGTGAGTCTCATGTTTATTTTGATCTGGGTATATTCTCATCTAAACCTATTTGGGGTTAATTGCCATACTTTACTCTTGGCTTCATTCATTTTGATAATTAATATTATAATGCTGGACATCGCTATATTGTTATGGAAGAGATATGGAAATCATGTAACTCTCCTCCCTTCCGTAAAAGGATTAATATTATACTGTGCTGTCTAATTTAGGCAGAGCAGGTAAGCATTATATAATTCTAAAGATCACCTAGGTACGACCAATACTTAACATCTTATGTTTGCCATTCCTAATCGTTTCATCAACACCTTCTTCTTCTTCTCTGAAAACTATGTCTTCAATAACAGGATCAGCAATATAGGTCAAATTCTACCATGCGTCCAAAAAACAAAACTTATTTATTTATTATTTTTTAATGTTCGAGTATCTTCTTTTATTTCCTTTTCAGTTAACCAGCATGGATGGACTTCGAGAACTGCGTCACTTAGAAGTCTTAGCTCTCCATAACAACAGATTAGAAAAGCTGGATCGCCTGGTTTTGCAGTCGCTGCCTGATCTGGAAGTCCTCACGGTGGCGAATAACCTCCTGGACGATATCGATGATGTGAGTCTCACCTTCCCAACTCTCTCTCTCTCTCTCTCTCTCTCTCTCTCTCTCTCTCTGATACATTTAGTTTTTTCTCAGTTTAATCCCTTATCTTGAGATACCCTTATCCATCTTTGGTAAATTGTTATGATGCCTTGTCTTCCTGTGGTCACTAATCCTAAATTCATCATCATCATCATCTCCTCCTCCGTCTATTGACGCAAAGGGCCTCGATTGGATTTCACCAGTGGTCTCTATCTTAAGCTTTTAAATCAATACTTCGCCATTTATCATCTCCTACTTCACGTTTCATAGTCCTCAACCATGTAGGCCTGGGTCTTCCAACTCTTCTAATGCCTTGAAAGTTTGGTGGACTAATCTCTCTTGGGGAGTGCGAAGAGCATGCCCAAACAATCGCCATCTACCTTTCATCATGATCTCATCCACATATGGCACTCGATTAATCTCTCTTATAGTTTCATTTCTAATCCTGTCCAGCTATTTAACTACCAATATCCTTCTGAGGGCTATGTTCTCAAATATACTAAATCTATTGGAGATTGTTTCATTGTCATACCACGACACATGTCCATACAGTAACACTGATCTCACTAAACTGATATATAGCTTGATTTTTATATGTAATTTCAAGTGATTTGATTTCCAAATTTTACTTAATCTAGCCATTGTCTGATTTTCTTTTTTTCGATCTTTCATTAAACTCCAGTTCTAAAGACCATGCATTAGAGATCATTTTTAATAAATATTTAAATTATTCCATCTCATTAATCCTTTCTCCTTCCAATGATATTTCATCTTCCATTGCATATTCCGTTCTCATCATCTCTGTCTTTCTTCTATTTATCTTGAGCCACACCTCATGTGATATTTCATGTAGTCTGGTGAGCAAGCTTTGCAAATCCTGTGGTGTTCTGGTAATAAGGACAGCATCATCAGCATACTCTAGTTCAGCTAATTTCCTATTACCAAACCAGTCCAATCCTTATTCACCATCCAAAACTGTTCTATGCATTACAAAATTCACGAAGAGGATAAACAATACAGGTGACAACACATTCCCCTGAAGTACTCTGCTGTCCACTGGAAATTCATTTGATAGGACTCCACTAACATTAACTTTGCACTTACTATGCTCATGAACAGACTTAATAAAAGTTACATATTTAAGAGGAACTTCATAATAACGTAGGACTCTCCACAAAATTACCCGGTGCATAATATCAAAGTCTTTTTCAGATTCCACAAATGCCATCAGAAGTGGATTTCTATATTTTACACATTGCTGTACCATATGTCTTGTAATGATAATTTTGTCAATACAACTTCTACCTTTTTTTAAATCCTGCTTGTATATATCTCAGCTTTTCATCAATCTTATTCTGTAGTCTCTTTAGAATGAGCATACTATATATTTTCATGACAACTGACGTAAGTGTGAAGCTACACCTGAATTATTGAGAAATTATTTCAAAATAGTGACATACTCTATGCCTGAATTGAAGGCGAAATATCTTACTGCTATTTTACCTTCTTTATTTCTATCATTTTGTGAATTTTCACTCTGCATTTTTAAATAATTGTGTCACAATGGCCAAACTTGGCCAACTCCACACGTAACATCTGCCTAATTTTAAGGGGCTTTATCTTGGCATGGTAAATCCCTTCAGAGGTTCCTTTAAACACTATAAGTAAACAAATTCACAAAACAAACAAACAAACATTATCCAATATTAGATTCATTAGAAAATATAAGTTTCAGCTCCTTCATATATGAAAATTAATTACCTGATTACTATATTTTTTGTTATGCATTTTTCTGGCATATATGATGCTCCCACGATGCTATATTGACACTTTTCATCTCTTGTCACCGAACGATTCCACGATTCGAAAGATGACGAGTTATTAGATCTCTTTCGATCCTCCAGGTACGAATGCTGCGATTACTGGGAAAGCTCTCCAGTCTGACTATGTCCTCCAACCCTATGTGCGATGAACGCTACCCGGAGTATGTTCTGGCTCACCTTCCAGACTTGGCCTACCTTGACCATCGCCGACTCACCGCCGCTGAACACAGCTCGGCGCTGATTGCTTATAAGTATGTGTTGTTATTGTTGTAAATTGTGTATTAACACAGGATCTTCCCCATAGAGCAGCTCGTAACTGGAATGTAAACTTTAAATGGGTGAAACTAGGCGCCTTGTTTGAACCTCTGGTGGAGAGCATTGCTTTTTGATGGACTCAAAAACTTAGCATTTAGATCTTTCTTATAAGAGCCACTGTTGTTTCTTCCAGTTTCGATATTTCTATAAGTGGACCTATAGTTCTATACCAAGCCTAATTTCCAATTTGAAGTCTAGTTTGGTAAACCTTTATAACCCAGGACATTAAACATATGGATGAATTCTGGAAATTTCGAATGAAGGATTTCCAGCAGAAAAGGCAAGGTATCATTGTGAAAGCCTCCTATATTATTGAGCATCAGGCAGGACGGCAATGTAAACATGTAAACTCCTTTTAAAAGGACTGTCATATTACACCTTTGCAACTTATAGAAGTTTTTGTTATCAAAGGGGAAAACGCATTGGATCGAGAGTTCCCGCATTAATATGGGTCTTGATTTGATCTGCCTGACTATGTGCTGCGTAAGGAGGTCACTCGAATTTTCTGGCAAATTTTAGAATCTTGTTGGCAAATTTTACATCATGCATCTATTTTCAATCGGAGAATATATGTTGTGCATGTTCGTACTTATGTGAAATCACATCAACATAACTACAGTATTGCAACATTGCAGGGAATACCTTGATTATATTTTGTAAAATCTGATGGGCAAATCGTAAAAGCTGGAAAATATGTTTTTACGACAGATGTGATTAATCTTAAATAAATTTACTACACGGGTAGCTCATCTATCATCCAGCAGTTTAAGAATGAATCTAACGTCAAATCCTGTGTTTCAAGTAATTTCTTCATTTTGATGTTGACAGAGAAAAGATAGCTGTGGTGGAGGCAGAGGAGGCAAAAATCCACGAACAAGAACGCAAGGATGCCGAGGACAGGAAGTCAAAGGAAGAACACAGGAAGGCTGGTGTCCTTGCGCTGAATGATGGTTCTTTGTTTACGAAAATGTTTCGTGGGGATCTGGATATGGGCGTGCTACTCGAACTTCCAGGAGCTCATGCACTGATGACAAAGCGAGTACCAATGATCGTTTTATTCTAGTGCAAGAGTAGCCGACATATGTCCTCTAGTAGGTTGTCACCAAATAGTACACAAAACACCTCAACGCTATATATTATTTTATTAGCTACCCTTTTTTTTTCTTTCTTTCTAGCCAATTGCTACAATTCCTATTCTACATAACTTTCATTATTTTATCATTACCAAGTATAGATACTGGTATGGTATTAGAATCATAATCATCTTTTATTCACATGAGTAATTATATTCAGTCTTGTTGTTAATCAGGTGGTACAATATGTAGTTCAAGGTGAGGCAGTCTAACTTTACTCTTGTAACTACGGTATTTACCATAATTCTAGCTACGTTTTAGGGTAGTCCTATGAAATGGGTATCCTAGGTTAGGGTGGATTGGATTAGATAAGATAAGATCAGAGAAGGTTAAATTAGTATATATCCCTGTAACTACCTTTAATCTTGAATTAGCTTATATTAGACTACAAAAGTATAGGTAAGAATGTTGGCCTGGGAATTTTATTGTTAACAATGATGTACATTTCACAGACTCTTCCTTTCTGTAGGCTCTTGTTCCTATTTCAATGTAACCTCTGTTCCTGCCAGTAAGAAATTGTGCAATACTACTAGTACTACTCCTGCTAAGGGATAGCAGAACGATCATTTCCCTAGAAAGTAGTATTGTAAGTTGAAAACAGAGTTAGAGGCACTGGTAGAACATGAACACGTTGAGAAAGTTTTATAGATTTTCGATGATCAATCTATACTGAGTAAATGTTTCAATTCTTTAATTTTGCCATTTTTGAATACTGATTTCCTTTCTGGTCTTCAGTTACTGATTCTCACCTTCATTTGTTGGACAAAGACTTCAGTCAGTTAGTTCTTTTTTGCAAATTGCATAAGTTCTTTCATAATTCTGACTAACCTTTGCATTAAAATCTTCTCAGACTTCTATCGAAAACGTTGTATTAGTCATGAAGACAGCTGACACAGTTGATTATAAATCTTGCCTTCTACATCATATGGTTCAATACTACACAGTATTCAGGAAGTTTTATTCCAGTTGTGACCAGAATGTAAAAGAATCTTCATAATCCGGTTATTGAATTGATGAAACTTTAAACTTGCTGCAAATGGTTTTCTGTTGAACAGGTTGACTAAAGTCCCATTTCCTAGTTTGTATATGACTTATGTCCTAATATATATGATACATTATACCAATTTTTCATTTCAAGTGTAAAGTTACTTCGTTATTTCTATTCTACACTGGACTGCTTTCCCTATTGAAGCACTTGGGCTTTTAGCAATGCGATTTCCCAATTAGGGTTGTGCTGTAACTTGGCCAATAATAATAATAATAATAATAATAATAATAATAATAATAATAATAATAATAATAATAATAACAGGAGAGACAGCCTAACGCCCTCGTGTAGCCTGGTTCTAATGACAACAGGACTTAGCACTACTGTATACTAGACTCTAGAGGAAGAGATTGACATGCCCTTCAAAAAAGGAAGAGTACATTTGGGGTATAAAGGAAGAATGGAGTAGGGGGCAGAACAAGTATTCCCTAATACCAAATTCCAATGAATAAATCAGATTATTCGTCTCAGATACCGCGAGCAGTTCAACACTGTCTGTCTGCGAGTCTTCAACTCCGGTCTGGCCCACCAAGTCGAGCGCCAAGAGGAGTTGGATCTACTGCAGAAGGCGCTGAATAAGGCTAAGAATGAAGCAGATGCTTATGCTCGTGGGTAAGTCTATCAAATTGCTTTTTAATGCTTCTCATACAATTCAATGGTCTACGTATATGTTGTTGTTATCATTATAGTAGGTAGTAGCTTGGCCAGGGCACCAGCCACCCGTTGAGATACTACCGCTAGAGAGTTTTGGGGGTCTTTTGACTCGCCAGATAGTACTACAGTGGATCCTTCTCTCTGGTTACGGTTCATTTTCCCTTTGCCTATTCTTTACTTGTTCTCCTCTGTCCTCATACACCTGACAACACTGAGATTACCTAACAATTCTTCTTCGCCCAAGGGGTTACTGCACTGTAATTGTTCAGTGGCTACTTTTCTCTTGTTAAAGGTAGAAGAGATTCTTTAGAAATGGTCAGCAGTTCTTCGAGGAGAAGGGCACTCCAAAATCAGACCATTGTTCTCTAGTCTTGGGTAGTGCCATAGCCTCTGTACCATGGTCTTCCACTGTCTTGGTTTAGAGTTCTCTTGCTTGAGGGTACACTCGGACACGCTGTTCTGTCTTGTTTCTCTTCCTCTTTTCATTTTAAAGTTTTTATAGTTTATATAGAAGATACTTAGCTTAATGTTGTTACTTTTCTTGAAAATTTAATTTTCCTTGTTTCCTTTCCTTATTGGGATATTTTCCCTGTTGGAGTCCCTGGGATTATAGCATCCCGCTTTCCAACTAGCGTTGTAGCTTAGCAAGTAATAATGATAATAATAATGTAACTATCAATCAACCTGCTAGTTTGTGCAAAAGAATAGATTGGGATAATATATCAAGTGTCGAGTTTCAAAAATATTTCATTGGTTGATATATAGTCAGTTTTTATAATCCAGAATTGATTTTATAATTTGCTTCATGAAATTAAAATCTTCGTCTTTTTTATATATTTCAACTTGCAAATAAAGCAACAATGAACAAATAAAAGCTATAGTTATATATATGTCAGTTTGCATGTATGAACAAAAGAATTCTATTCCTCTAGTTTATATTATTAGATGTTCAAAATTAATAGACTGATCACAAACAGAACTGCAAATTTAATGAGAAATAGATGAATTAATTTCACCAAAGACGGGGTTTTATAGAGATAACCAGTCTTTTATATTAATTCACCAAAACAATATTATTACTAATTAGATTATCCACACCAAATCAACGAATCGAGAAGATGATTAATGAGAGTTTAATGAAATCCTTTATATTCAGATAATCCAAAAGTTATTGATGAGAGTTTTGTTCAAAATTTAGTCCAACTTCATACAAGACGATTACAGGTAATGAAAACCATTAGATGGATTACATCCTTCATAAACAGTCATTTAGAAATAGATGAAAAAAATTTGCCCTAATTTCTTATTGCTTAAAATCTTTGATTGAAGGGTTGGTTAAAAATTTAGGCTTGGAAGTTAGAAAAACGGGTTATTTAACATCACTTGCTAGAAAAACTATTTTGTTAGATCTGATCTAACAAAATAGTTTTTCACTAACCTTCTAACAGTTAGAAGGTTAGTGAAAGAAATAGGCCTAGTGTTTATAAAGTTTGATGAAGACAAAAATGTTTCGCTTGAAAGTTAATGAAAACTTGTGATTTTCATGTTAATTAAAACCAAATAAAGAAAATTTATTATAAAATCTATTTTATTGACGGTTAGGGACAATACCTACATCCACCAACAAATAAGAAAACCTTCTCAAAGTGAAGAGAAAACCTTTTGACCGCCACTTCCTACATTTTTTTTTTCTTGAAATTCAGGTTAGTGAAAACTTTGGAATCCGAGGCCGAGAGGATATTAGCCACAGCACACGAAGTGAGAGCCGCCGAGGAAGCAAGTCTCGGGGACGACCAGGTATGGAAAGAAGAGCATCTTTTGCTTCTCGGCTAAAAACAGGTTAAATTAAAGGGGCACTCAGTAGAGCGCAGACCTCCACCGCTGCAGTTTATTTCTCGACCTTTTGTTCGATCGTGACCTTAACCTTTGACTTAAACATGTATTAATTGGCGTGGATATTAATACAGTCAAATATGAATCAAGTTTGAAGTCTGTGACAAGGATGTCCAAACTTATGGCTGATTACGTGATAAGAACGTTTTGCTCGTCCGTGAAGTAGACCTTTGACCTCCCAAAATTTTATCATTTCTAGCTCTTTACACAACACTTTAAAATCCCTGAAAGTTTCATTACTTTATGATAAAAATTGTGGCCGTATGGTTGATGACCAGAATTTGACCTTTTGCTTGACCTTGGCCTTCGACATTAACATGTATCAATTGGCGTGGATTTTTACACACTCAAATATGAATCAAGTTTGAAGTCTCTGTGACGACGATGTCCAAACTCATGGCTGATTACGTAAATTGGACATTTTACTTTACCATGACCTTGACCTTTGACCTTGACCTTCCAAAATTTGATTATTTCCAGCTTTTTACATGAAAGTTAATCTTTGCAAGTTTCATTACGATTAACATTGTGGCCAGGAAGGTGTTCACTGACAAACACACAAACATAAGGCAAAACATAACTTCCTTCCAACTTCGTTGGCCCAGGACAAAGACCTTTTCTTACAAAAGAGAAAAAAAGTAAAATCTATTATTATTTTTATTATTGTTATCATCGTCGTGATTATTACTATTATCTTTACTATTGTCACCATCATTACTGTTATAACCATTATTATTATTATTATTATTATTATTATTATTATTATTATTATTATTCCAAATTTGTCATCGAAAAACTCGACGGGATCTCTTGAATTTATAAGAAAAAAAAATATTTACTAACACAAAAATCTGATCAATAACTACAACGACTTTGATACAAAAGATCTTCTTTGCAGGAAGAGCACGAAGCCAGGGTCCTAAAAACTGCTCAACTTCAGGAAGAATTCGAGGGTCTCTTAGCCTCCACTTCACACGACCTTCTCATGGCCGAGATAACGCTGACGGACCAGATCAAGGTAGGCCTATTTCTATGATAGCTCATCTTTCAGGGTGTATATATATATATATATATATATATATATATATATATATATATATATATATATATATATATATATATATATATATATATATTAGGCTGGCCAGGGCACGAGCCACCCGTTGACATACTACCGCTAGAGAGTTATGGGTTCTTTGACTGGCCAGAGAGTACTACAGTGGATCTTTCTCTATGGTTACGGCTCATTTTCCCTTTTACCTACACATACACCGAATAGTCTGGCCTATTCTTTTCATATTCTCCTCCGTCCTCAAACACTTGACAACATAGATTACCAAACAATTTTTCTTCGTTCAAAGGGTTAACTACTGCACTTTAATTGTTCAGTGGCTACTCTCTCTTAATAAGGATATTAGAAACTTTTTATCCGTGGTAAGCAGCTCTCCTAGGAGAAGGCCACTCCAAAATCAAACCATTGGGTAGTGCCATAGCCTCAGTACCATGGTCTTCAACTGTCTTGGGGTCGAGTTCTCTTGCCTGAGTATACACAACGGCACAATATTCTGTCTCATTTCTCTTTCTCTTGCTTTCTAAAGTTTTTATAGTTTATACATGAATGGTTTATTTTGGTGTTGTTACTGTTCTAAAATATGTCATCTTAATTGTTAATTACTCGTATTGTAGTTTATTTATTTCCTCATTGCCTTTCCTCACAGGGCTATTTTTCCTGTAGGAGCCCTTGGGCTCATGGCATCTTGCTTTTCAAATTAGGGTTGTAGCTTAGCAAGTAATAATAATAATAATAATAATAATAATAATAATAATAATATATCATTGCGAAACTTCTCCCGCCCTTATTTTCCAGGAGGTTGTTGGTGTCGCCAGGGAGGAACTTGGAAGCCTAGTGGGTACCTTTCTGGAAGAGGCTGCCACTGACTTCCAAGAAGCAAGAAGATTAGCTTACACTTTCTACTGCAGATTAAGGGAATTATCCTCCAAGGTAAGAATTGGCCTTTGAAGAAAAACTTTTATTGAAGATAGAAATCTAAGCTTTCTTCCAAACTAAGAATGTAAGTATTGTCCGGCCAAACTTTGCACCAAGTAACTAAAAATCTAAATATTTAAACACCAAAGAGAGCAATATGTTTTCAATATCTATCCATTTTCATCCAAATAGCTTCATAATTTCATCTATGGTTTCCAATACAAACATTTAGCTCATCCTATAGTTTGGTAACAATTCACCCATATAGCCTAATTCCTACTCAATTTTAAAACACCAGATAAAACTAAGTGAGGTGTATCATAACTCAGTATTCGTCAATATTGGTCTAATAATTGACTTTGTATCATATTCCAATGTGAATCGACAATATTTTTCATTCCAGGCCATTTTGATAGCCTCTATTATAACCTGTTTGCGCTTCTATGCGTAAGGCTACGCCTAGTTACTCAAATAAGCTCAATTGACAAACCAACATCACGACCAAACGACGATAATCAATTTACTAAATGTTAAACAGAATAATATCACTTACCGAAGGAACCTCCTGAATAAGGAGCTATTGTCTGCTTGGTCTTGCTAATCATTGGCGTACTGTACCCCGTTTATGATATAGAAACATTTCAGCATCATTCGTGTAACTTCTTTCTCATTTCCCTTCATTGGCCCTTCTATCATCAGTAATAGGCCACAAGGATACACAGTACACGAAGCATAGGCCGTCAGCATTGGCGGTTTTGACACGACACTGGTCATTACTCAACTAACTGTACTTAACAAACAAAACATTAGACGAAAAGTGCCCTTACAGCCCGTTCAAATTGAAATATTATTCCATATAATATTCACACAGGATTTGTTTTAGAACCTATTGGAAAAAATAATAGATACTTTAAAATGACGTTAGATTATTTTATTTCCATGATACATTTGTAAGAAACTGTCGTATGGCATTGAAAATGTTCTTATTAAAATAGCTGTTAAAGACCGACCAGTTGAATTCAAGCTGCGATGTTGTGCGAGAATTTCAAATTCGTCTACAGACAAAACTTACCTCCTGCAACATTCTTAATCTAAGATGTGGATATTTGCTATGAAATAATCTTATATTACGCTCTGACATAAGGTATATTAGCCATCATGTGAAATGGCATGATATTTAAGCTACGATGTAGTGCGTGAATACATATTGGTTATACAGACAAAACTTGCCTCTTGCAACATTTTTAACATGAGGATATTAACTATGATTCTGAATTAATCATCTATTATGTTTTGACATTAAGTATAGCAGCCATTATGTGAAATGGCATGATATTTAAATAATTATTTATCTTGCACGCTTAAAGTGAATTAGACAAGTCATAAAACTACTCAAATTGCTAACGATTACACGAAATTAATAGCTGAAAGCGTCTATCAAACCAACATTATGGCAAATTAGTGCTTTATATTTCCACCAGAATGCTGACAACGGCGGCAACGGGAACACAGAGGGAAATGGAGAAGAAACAGAGTCGAGAAGAGCCCAAGTTTTCGAAGGGAGTGACACGCTGACGGCAGCTTTGGCCGGCATTCACGACCGTCACCTGGCGCTTATTGACACAAGGGAAGATGACCTCAGGCAACATCTCCATAACTGGTTAAATGACACACTCGATCAAACAACCAAGTGAGTTGTGACCCCAGGAAATCTCTCTCTCTCTCTCTCTCTCTCTCTCTCTCTCTCTCTCTCTCTCTCTCTCTCTCTCCCTCAATTGCAATTCATTTGGTCTATTTCAAATGAAGATCAAAATATATAAAAGAGAAGATAAAAACCATCAGTATATCAGGCATGAGGGTATTCAGGCCACAGTCTTAGTATGTTTGTATAATAACACGCAAGATATATTCATATACAAGTTTTCTATGCAGATCAATAATATCTTATTGGGATTAGGTAGACATTTACATTTACTGTTGCCAAATCGTAGGTTAACACGTTCTTTGGGTTAATAT